>NC_080650.1:3082000-3386666 GCF_027579445.1 Ammospiza nelsoni | reverse complement strand
GCTCCCAAAACCAGGGTTCCAGCAGGGATATCTCACCCCAGTGGGAGAAGTGATTTCAGTCCTCATCTTTCTTTGGCCTTATTTGGCTAAATTCACCAGGAGCTGAAATTTAAGCAGGAATCTTAATGCCCCTCAGTATCCCAGAGCTGCAGGGAGACACCACCAAGCCTCCAGGGAGGAGAGCCCCAGCCCAGAGTTCCCACCAAGGAGTCATGAGAAAGAACAGGGCATTTCTAGACTTTTATTTGACCCCATAAAAAGCCAATGAGCTAATGGTGCATACCTGGACTCCTGCAGGCACCCAAGAAAGCCAAGAAGAGGATTGAGGGTGCCAATTCCAATGTCTTCTCCATGTTTGAGCAGGCCCAGATCCAGGAGTTCAAGGAGGTAGGTGGGTTTGGTGGGAAGGAACGAGGGTCCTGGATGTGGTGTGACCTTCAGCTCTTTCCTTGGTGCTCCCAAGTGGCAGCTGGCTCATACCAGGAGGCAGCAGGATTGGTTTTGGGTTGTTTTATTTTAAAAGTGAGAATAACAACTCAGAGACACTGTTAAATCTGGCAAAGCCTCCAGGCTCCCAGGAGGCAGATTCCCTCAGAGGATCAGCACATCCAAGGGAGCTGGAGCTCATCCCCCAGCTTCTGCCTGGCCAGGAGCTCTCACCCCTGCACAGCAGGCATGTGGTCCTGTGCAGATCCCAGTTCCAGGGATAACTGGCCCCAGTTAGAGGAGCTGATGGCTCAGGCTGGCCTCTCTGCCTGGTGTCATACTGGGGTGAGAGGGATTTGGGCAAGGAAAGGGTTTGTACAGCTTTGGGGTTTGGATTGACATCACCCCAAGGGTGCTGTGTGGGATTAGGGTGAGTGAGACCCCCAGAGCCCCTCCTGGGAGGATTCAAAATGCCCTTATCCCATCCAAGCTGAAGGGAGAAGGAGAAAGGTGTTAAAACCTTTGCAAAAGTTGACAATTGTCACTATCCCTGTGCTCCCTGCCCTGCTCCTGTGCTTGCAGGCCTTCACCATCATGGATCAGAACCGGGACGGCTTCATCGACAAGGCAGACCTGAGAGACACCTTTGCTGCCCTCGGTGAGCCCAGCCTCAGCATCCTCCCCTCCCCAGATTTGTTAATTGAGAAACAAGGCAGGGTGGGGCATTTAACCAAGCCCCTGTCATTCACCCGATCCCCCATTTTGCCAAAATCCTCCTGATCCCAACCCAAGGCTGCCAGTCTGGGAGATCCCTCATGGGTGACCTGGAGCAGCTCCCACAGCAGGGCTGGATCATCCCCTTGGCACTGGGGCCACTCCTGGATTGCACAGCCCAGCACTCCCTGCCTTTCCCAGTTCCTCCCCTTGGCACTGGAGCCACTCCTGGATTGCACAGCCCAGCACTCCCTGCCTTTCCCTTAGGAGCACCTGGCTGTGCCCATCCCACGGCATCCCAGGGCGTGTGGGCTTTAAGGGGATTTAGGGGATTTGTGGGAGGCCGTGACACTGCAGGCTTGGCTCTGCCATCAGAGGTCAGCATGAATCAGCAGTGGAGCTCCAAGGACAGCCAAACCTCGGGAAAAAGGATTGTAGGTGTTCAATCCTGTTTGCTTTTGGGGCTGGGGGACAGGGAGAAACCCAGTGCTGGTGGTCTTGGCCCAAACATTCCAAGGAGGGCTAGAAGAGGCTGATCCATGGAGCAGTGAGGCAAGGAAGGAGCACAGCTCAGTCCTTTCATCCTTCTGTTCTGTGACCCTGGAGAAGCCAGAGCTGGAGATGATTCTCTCACCTCACTGCTGCTCCCTCCATTCCTTGTCAGAGGTGGCTCCCCAGGAATGTGCTACTTCCCTCCAGTGGGGGAAAATCCCCAGGAAAGGGTTCTGTGGTGTGTATTTTAGCCCCCAGCATGCAGAGCAGGACTCAGATCCACGACTGACCCATAGCTGCTCTCCCCAGGGCGCCTGAACGTGAAGAACGAGGAGATCGATGAGATGATAAAGGAGGCACCGGGCCCCATCAACTTCACCGTGTTCCTCACCATGTTTGGGGAGAAGCTCAAGGGTGAGAGGGCACCTGGGCAGCTGGGGGTGCTCACTGGTGCCCAGTGGCATTTCTATACCCCAAAACTCCTGCTGATTTACAATACCAACCACCCCTAGGTCCAGAGATCCAGATCTTATCCGATGACTCCCCAGACTGTTGGGGGGTATGAGATGGTCTCTGTGCCTCAGTTTCCCCAGGCATTTACAAACCCAAATGGCTGTGCTGCTGCTGCTGCTGTCCCATAGGAAGAGGGCACAGCTCTTGCAGCACCTCTGAGCCTGCTGACAGCAGCAGTGCCAACAGTGGCCCCCCTGCCTACAGCCAGACTCTGACCCATCACCCCATCTGGCTGCACCCTGAATCACGTACTTAACCCAAGGAATGCAGATCTCCAAGAGGCTGCAGGGCCCCAAGGGCTGTGCCTGGAGCTGCAGGGCCCCATGGGCTGTGCCTGGAGCTCTATAAATACCCCCAAGATTAGATAAACGCTGGATGCCAGAGTGGTGGCGACACTGCCTGCTCTGTGCTCACACCACCACCCTACGGCTGCTCCTCCACATGCCACCAACTCCACTCGTGTCCAGCATTCCTGCAAGGGCCCCACTTTCCAGTCTGCCCCCCATTTTGCCCCCGAGGCTGGGAGAAGCAGGAGGCTGCAGGTGGTTTCCTCCTTTGCCATCTCCAATGGCTGTGGCTTTGTCACCCGCAGGTGCCGACCCGGAGGAGACAATCCTGAATGCATTCAAGGTGTTTGATCCAGAGGGAAAAGGCCTGAAATCTGCCTAGTGAGTGCAGCAGGGGTTTCTGTGGCAGGGAGTGATGGGGGTGTCCCCATGAGGACCTGCCCAGTGCTCACCACACTCTCTCATTTGCAGCATCAAAGAAATGCTGATGACGCAGGGGGAGAGGTTTTCCCAGGAAGAGGTATGATCATCTTCCCACCCTCTGCCAGCCTCCCTCCATCCCAACAGACCCCATCCCTCCTCCCAGCCCTCCCATGCCACCTTTTGTCACTGCTTTTCCCTGGCAGATCGATCAGATGTTCGCTGCCTTCCCTCCGGACATGTCTGGCAACCTGGACTACAAGAACCTGGTCCATGTCATCACTCATGGTGAAGAGAAGGACTAGCCCAGGCCCAGGGCTGGGGCTGGCACTGCAAGATCACCTCTCCCTGGGTCACACAGAGGTTCCCTTTCCTCTTGCCCTGGAGAGGCATGTGCCTGGGAATTTGGCACGGGAATGGCATTCACATTAAAAAGCCTTTTGGCAAGAGGAAACCCAGCTGCTGGTGTGAGCAGTGCTTGGGCTTGTGTGGTGTGGGAGCCATCAGACACTTCCAGACCCTGCTGGCCTCAGCACCCCACACCTACTGCACGTCCCCCTCATGTGTCCTTGAGTCCCTCTGCCTCCCATTCCCACCCCCAGCCCCAAACCAACCTGTTCCATACTGGGCTGTGCCCATCCCACCTGCTCAGATTTCCTTTAGGCAGCAGAGAGCTGTCAGATTCTGCCAGCTTAGCAGGAAACACCCTATGAGCACACTCATGCCCTGCACCCCACCTGCCAGGCCCTGCAGGACTGGCACCATGGTCCCCATCTCTGGCTGTGGGGAGTGCCCTGGGTGGTGTGACAGGGATGTCACCCTCTGCTGGAGCAGCTGATCCCACCCTGGCTGCAGGTGCTGCCAGCAGTGAGTGAAGCCATGCCAAGACATCTCCTGGTGAGGTTCTGAGGCCTGTGAAAGGTGTTGGGCTCCTTCCAGAGAAGGAAGATGGAATGATGCGCAGCATGCAGAAGCTCAAGAATGAAACATCTTCTTTAATTCCCTGCTGGGGTCTTGGACCCTGATGGGCTCCCTGATGTGAACTTCCTCCTCTTCTTGCCCGCGCTGGGGGGCCTGCTCACCTCCTCCTGCTGCCTCTGGATGACGAGTTCCCGCAGCTCTTCCCGGCCCAGCGGCTCTTCCGCTGCCCAAGAGAACAGATATCCCATAATACACAATTTTACAGGCCTCACACCCCTCACACACACTGTTACAGGCCTCACACCCCTCACACACACTGTTACAGGCCTCACACCCCGCGGTGGGGCAGGACAAGCTGGAGGGGATGCATTGGGAAGGACATGGGGCAGCAGTGTTCAGCCAGGCAGCCACGGGGGATTGGGAGCGGCCACCCCAGCCATGGCCCCTCTCTCCCCCGTCCCTGCTCACCGGTTCTGGGGTCAGCGCTCTCCTCCAGGTCTGGGGGGGGTGGGCAGAGCTTGGCCCTGTCCATGGTCCAGAGGTGGTTGGAGGCTTCCCGGAGGGGGCTGACGAAGCCCTGGGCGCGCTGGGAGCGGTCCAGGGAGGTGTAGCGCAGCAGGGACTCCCTCATCAGGAACTCCTTGACCTTGTTCTCCACGGGGCCTGGGGAGGAAGGAGCCATATTGTCCCACAGTGTCCCTGCAGCAGGACCCCGCCCAAAGCCAGCCCTGGCCGTCTGCAGAGTGGGGGATCCACTGACTTCCCTCAGGGCAGCCTGACTCCCTGGCTGGGTCATGGAATCATAAAATCACAGAGTTGTTAATGTTGGAACAGACCTCCAAAACCATCAAGTCCAACTTCATACTGAATATCCCCTGCCTGTTAAAGCATACCACAAAGTGCCACATACTCTTTATTTTTGGAGCACTTCAAGGGTGGTGACTCTACCACTTCCCTGGGAAGCCTGTTCCAATGCTTGACCACTACTTCAGTGAAGAAATTTTTCCCAATATCCAACCTGAACCTCCCCTGGTGCAATTCCCCTTATCCTGTTGCTGGCTGCCTGGGAGGAGAGGCCGACCCCCATTGCACTTCAGCACCCAGAGCCACAATGAGGGTTTGGGGATCCACTGGGATGTTAAAAATCCAAATTACTCCTAAATTTGCTGGGAAATTGGAATTGCAAATTCACTTTAGGGCACACGTGACTGATGGGACAGAGGAAGACAAAAGCTCAATTTAAACACAGTGCAAGCAGGTGTCGGACAGGACCTCCCAGGGTGGTGACACAGGAAGATGGGCAGCCCTGACCTACCAAAAACTGGCACCAAGCTGTCCCCAAGAGGCTTCACTATCTTTGTAGTGTCACAGTCCATTTCCTTCAAGAGGGTCTCAATGCGAGATTGGATCTGTCCCAGGAGTTGGCTGCTCTCCTTGTATTTGTTCTCATACTTGTTGGCTTCCTTGGTGGTCTCTGCTATTTTTGCCTACCAGCAAAGGTTTTTGTGTCACAAAGGTGTCACACCAGCCCCTCGCTGACCCCACCAGCCCAGTGCTGCCCAGTTCCAGTCTGGAGACAGAATCACAGCATGCCAGGATGGCCCAGGTCGGAAGGGACCACAATGGGTGGTCTGGTCCAACCTTGAGCAGGGTCATCCCAGAGCACAGGGCACAGCATTGTGTCCCGAGGGTTCTTGAAGGGTTCCAGAGGGTTTCCCCAGCCGCCCATGCTGGCCCAGGGCTGGCAGGAGCCCCACAGCCACCCTCTCACTCTGCAAAACCTTCCCACACCTCTCCAGCCCCTGGCCAGAGCAGCATTTACAGGACCAGACTCCCTGGGACAAGTGCTGCCACAGACAGGGATGTGCTGCTCTTCCAGAGGGAATCCATGGCCACCATACCTTCAGCTCCTGCAGGACCTGAGTCTGGGTTGTCTCAGCCTGTTCCCTCTCCGTTGTCACGGCCTCCATATCATCCTGTGGGATGGGAACAGCAGCACATGGGGTGGAACTCTACCTGACCCAGCAGATGGAGGCTGGGGACAACCCAGGGAGCAGGGAAATGCAGAACTCCCAGGAAAAGCTCCCAGCTCCCCGGGACCCTGCAGTGTTTGTGCTGGGTACACGGTGGCAGCATTGAGACACGTTCAGCTCCCAGAACGCAGCGGAGTTCAGCTTTGGCTGCTCCTTTGCATCCCCCTCATCCTCCCTGTGTGGCTGGCTGGATGCGGGCAGTGGTGAAGGACACTCGGGAGAGGACAAACCCACCCTGGCCCAAAATCGCTGCCTGGAAAGGGGAGACAGGGAGAGGCAGGAACAGACCTGGACGGCCTCGATCCTCTGCCTGAGACTCTCATTCTGGACGTTCAGCCTAATGGCAAAGTTAAAGAGGATGAAGAATCTCCTGTCCTTCTCAAGGAAGTCCTCCAAGAAATCATCGATGTCTCCGTCTGACAGTTCCAGGAGACGCTTGTAGGCCACCTCATAGCTCTCCTTTTGGCTTGCTTTGGCCCTCTCAGCTGCCTCAAAGGCTGAGAAAGAGACAGAGAGCCGTGGTTGCCCTTTGCAGAGCCTTCCCTGCAGTGCTGTGGGGTTTGGTGCAGGACTGGGGCAGGAGGGAGAAGTGTGGAGGGGCAGAGGGTCCCTCTCCCACCAGGAAACTGAGCAGGGATGTCATGGGAATGGAGCAAACACCATGGATTCCCTCCCAGGAGGACAGAATTGTTAGATTAGATTAGATTTTAGGAAGAAATTCTTCCCTGTGAGGGTGATGAGGCTCTGGGACAGGTTGCCCAGAGAAGCTGCAGCTGCTCCATCCCTGGAAGCGTCCAAGGCCAGGCTGGGCAGGGCTTGGAGCAAGCTGGGATAGTGAAAGGTGTCCCAGCCCATGGAGGGGGTGGAACTGGATGAGTTTTAAGACTCCTTTCCAACCCAACCTGTTCTGTGGTGAAAGGAGCCATGGTTGCACACAGGAGCAGCTCCCTGTCCCGAGGGCACCCCAAGACACTCAGTCTCACTCAATTATCACTGCTCAGCCTTTTTGTTTGTAGGGTGAAGGTTGGGTGGGGGAGGCTGTGGGCAGGGCAGCCATTCTGCCTTTGGGGTGCAGTTCTATAAACCACCATGAGCAGTCCAACCCCATCAACTCCACAGACTTCAGGTTTGTGCTCCCTGTGCCACAAATCCTGCTCTGTTACCTTCTCTCGCTTTGGCCTGTTCCTTCAATACAGAGAGATCTGCACATTTGCTGAGGAAGAAGTTCTTCAGCCTGCTCTCCTGGTGGAGGGCACACTTCCTCTCCAGCAGCCTGATGTTGTACTGGATGGTTTCCCTGTAGCGCACGTCCCGGATGTCCGAGATCCGCCCCAGATCCTCCATCCTGCACGGAGAGCAGCTCTCACACCTCGTGTGAGCACAAGGCTCTGTGTTCCTGGCCACTCCCAGGAGGGCCAGGCCTGCCAAAGCCCCTGTGGTGCTGTGCCCGTTCCCAGATCTCATCTGGGTGGAGTGGAGTCAGTCCAGAGGGAATTCACAGCCACTAACACATATTTTGGTGGGGTTTTGTACTAAGGCATAGTACCCAGCTCTGGTGAGACACAGAAAAAATAGACTTCTCCATGGGGCAATCCATCCCATCCAAAGAAACATCTGGGACAGATGGAATGAAACACCCTGGAGCCACCAGTCTCCCCACAGTGACCAGGCACCCAACCCTCAGCACCCAGACCTAGATGGGAGTGGTCAATCCTCCCTCTGAAGCCTCAGCTGGTCTCTGTGTTTGAACACTCATCACTGGCACCACCCAGCAGCCCCAAGTTCTGCCCAGAGGGCTGGCAAGGCCCCCTACCACTGGTCGTAGTCCTCTGTGGCTTGCTCGATAGCAGCGTTCAGCAGCTTGTTCTGCAGGACCAGGCTTCTCTCCAGCTTCCAGTAGAGGTTGTCAAAACTGGCTTTCTGGATCTGCAGGCTGGCAGTCTCCTCTCTGAGCTTGTTGTTCCTGGCCACGACGGCGTTGTAACACACAGTGACCTGGGGAGAGCAAAGCAAAAGCTCTGGAGCTGGTGAGGAACTGGGGGGGTTCAGGTTGCTGCTTAAAGACCTTGACCAGGGCAGGGTCAAACACTGTGATGGGGTCTTATGTTGAGGGAAGAGACGAGGATTTGACTCTGTTTCGGAAGGCTTGATTTCTTATTTTATTATATATATTACATTAAAACTATACTAAAAGAATAGAAGAAAAGGTTTCATCAGAAGGCTAGCAAAGAATAGAAAAGAATGAATAACAAAGGTTTGTGGCTCGGACAGAGAGCTGAGCTAGCTGGACTGTGATTGGCCATTAATTAGAAACAACCACATGAGACCAATCACAGATGCACCTGTTGCATTTCACAGCAGCAGATAACCATTGTTTACAGTTTGTTCCTGAGGCCTCTCAGCTTCTCAGGAGGAAAAAATCCTAAGGAAAGGATTTTTCATGAAAGTTGTATGTGACAAAACACAGCCCAAGAGATTTGAAGCTGGCCCTGTACTGTCCTCCTCCCCAGGAGAGGAAAGGCAACAGAAGACCAGGCTGGTCACAACAGAGAGCTGGAGCTGGCTTTGTCCAGGGCAAGGTGGCTCCAGGCAGCCCAGTTTGATCACAAAGCAGGTGCAGACCCTCAGGCTTCTTGGCCCAGCACAAGTGCTGCATTTGGGTCACCAAGCCTGAAGGAGCCTTTGAGATATTTTGAAATATTCTGGGAATGATCAGGCCAGGGGAACAAGGCAGGTGCTTCATGCAGCTTGTGGCAACCAAACACGTTTGCACCAGGTGCTTTGTCTTGACCAGAAAGGTGCCAGGCCCCTGTGTGACCCCGCAAATGTTCTCCAAAAGTCTCCAAAATGTTTCCTTACATGACGCAGACGCATCTCCAGTAACTCAATCGTCTTATGCAGCTGTTTGCGGGTCCTTGCTCCCAACTCCCTCCAGTTTGATTCTCTTTGATTCGCTATCTTTTTTTCCAGCTCTAAAACCTGCACACACACACAGAGGAAAAAAAAAATCAGGAAGTATAATCTCCACCCCTACATTCTGGACTTTTGTCAGGACACAGAGCCAAAGAAAATCCTCTCTGTTGATCTGAACTACAGCAACCCTGTCATTAATGAGCTCTCAGTTATAGGTGCAGCTTTAATCCCAGAGGATCCCACCCTGCACATGCAGAAACATGAACTGTAACTGGGAATGGGGGTTTTTTGTGTCATGAAGGAAGTGCAGCTGGTTTTGGAGGGACTCCAGCAGGTGCTGAACATGGCACAGCAGCGCTTTGCAAGGTGGAAGAGGCAATGAGGATGGGGCTGTGGTAGAGATTTTGTGCTGGCCTGGCAGGGATCTGTGCAGTCCTCCCTGGGAAGGAGTGGAGGAAAACTTCTGCCAGAAGTGGGGAGATTCCAGAGGAAATAAATCCATGGAAGAGTGAAGCAGTTGGAGAATGGTGAAGCAGGGGGCAGGTGGGGGAGGGATGACTCAGGCAAGTCAGAGTTATCATCATCCCTGACAGAAAGCTAACCCTGCTGGGTAAGCTCTGCAGCACCTCCAGCAATGGCAAACTATCCCAGCATGTTCCCTGGAGTCCAGCCTGGGCAGCTGGCTCTGAGAGCAATCCTGAAGGGAACTGTCACTTCCATAGCCCACGTTTCCCTTGGCTTCCCACTCCCCTCCTGCCCAAATCCAACCAGATCCTCAGGAGAAGGGATGGGGCATCCCTCAGATGCTGCTGTTCCTGTATTTGGCGCACCTCAGACAGCACTGTTCCCGTTTTACCTCTTTTTCAGGGGAATACAAGAAGTGAAGGGAGAGGGAGAGGGATTTTTGTGGCCCTGGGCTGGTGTGTGCCACCACCCAGGGGTGCAGGGACCAGTGGGACAAGGCTGAGAGTCCAACCTCACTTTTCCAGTCAGTGCTGCTGACTTGAACGGGAGCCTGGCTCTATTTGTCACTGTCATGTGTCACTTGCCAGGAGGAATATTCCAAGGGCTGAATTAAATGTGTTTTACACTGAGGAGTTTCAGCCACAGGTCTCACTCTGTAACTCCAGCAGGGAACAGTCCAGGTGCTCTCACCTGCTTGGCCAGGTCAGCTAACTGGGCTTTTCTCTCTTTGATCAGGGCATCATTCTGCATGCTGGTCTGCAAGAGGTTTCGGACCTTCATGCGGTTCCTGTTTACAAACACCATGCTGCTCGGTGAATAGAGCTGCTTCAGCGTTGCTGTCACATGTCCGTGCTCTTGCCTCAGATCAGCTATTTCTTTTCTGCAGAAATGGAACAACAAATGACATTTAGCACATCCCATCTGCCAGGGCAGCTCCTTACCCCTCCCCATCTCTGCTCTGTGGTCCCCAGATCTCTTTATCAAAAAGGGAGAGCAATGCCTTGATTGCTGTCAAAAAAGAGGGAGCAATGTTTTATATGGGCAGATGAATAGGACAAGAGGGAGTGGATTTAAGCTAAAAGAAGACAGATTGAGATCAGATGTTAGGAAGAAATTCCTTGCTCAGAGAGTGGTGAGGCCCTGGCACAGGGTGCTCATAGAAGCTGTGGCTGCCCAATCCCTGGAAGTGTCCAAGGCCAGGCTGGACAGGGCTTGGAGCAGCCTGGGATAATGGAAGGTGTCCCTGCCTGTGGGAGTCTATAAATCAGTGATTTTGGCATGGAGGAACTCCCCAAGCTCCAGGCAGTCAAGCAGAGCTGTACTCACTCCTGAGCCTGCATCTGCCGCCAGATTTCGGCGTCGAAGAATTTCCTCTTGTAGGCTTCATGATGGAAATGAGTCTGCAGGTGCCTGATCTCCACTTTAGCCCTGTATTCCTTCTCCTTTTCGGTGATATCCAGGTCTGCTGAGGCTTCTCTCCTCTGCCACAGACAAGGGAGGGTTTGGTCAGTGGAGCAAACTCAGCCGGCAGCAGCAGCTCCAGCTCTTCCCTGGCACCTGAGATCTCCATCACCACCCAAAACACACAGAGCTGGCTGAGCTGCAGCCAGCACCACAATTCCAGGACAGGGAGAGACCTCCACCAGTGCAGAGGACAGGTGATGGCAGGTTGTCACCTCTTTTATCAACCAGCACAATAGCGAGGACCACGTGGGTGAGAACCAGAGCCACTGGTGCTGGGGACATGGACGAGCCCAGGAGTGGAGCAGGAATGGAGCAGGAGTGCTCCTGTCCTTGACCATCAGAAGGTGACTTCTAGCTGAGAAACTGCCCAGCAGGCAGGCACTGAAGGCAGTCAGACCCACCACTACCTGTGTCCTCAGCTGACTCCAATTCCCCAACTCTGCCTCTCGCAATACCCAAATCTCAGTCCAGGGTGACATTCCTGGCACAGGAGAAGCAGCCCCAGTGCTCCCCAGCACCTTGCTGGCAGGAGCAAACCTGCTGGATGTTTATTGCCATGGGTAAAATCCCCACAGCAGATCCTCCACGCTCCCTGTGAAGTCCAGTTTTAATTTGTCCTTCTATTTTACCTTCATTTTTCCCGTCTAACTCTGCTGGTTGCTCCGTAGACGCCTTGGGAAGGGAACAAGTGAAACTCTGCAGGCACAGGATTGCTTTCCAAGGGAAGAAATGAAACAGGAGTAATGGGGTGGCTGTGTCCTCCTGCCCATCCCTCAGCACCCGCTCGCGTGTTTGGCACATGAGGAAACCATCACAGATGGCTGCAAGAGGAGTAAAAGGAGAGCATTTCTGGTGATGTCACCGTGAAATTATCGAGTTTTATAAGTAGGGGAAGAACAGATGGTTTGAGCTGTTCCATCCCATTCAGTACCTGGGTTTCCATAGAAATTCCAGCGAGGCCAGTCCCCCCCCCCACCCTGTGCCTGTAGAACACCTGGATTGAGCCCCTCTGCCCCACTGATGCCAGGAGGGCACTGGATGGACCCTGCAGCCCTTACCCCCAGAGCTGGTCCCCAGCAACCACACTGACTGCAGTCCCTTGGGTGTCCCTGTGTCCCCTGACACTGCTCAGCCCCACACAGGGCACCTTCCTCTCCAGCCAGGAGACAGAACCACAGTGGCACTCAGGTTTTCCCAAAGATCCACCCCTATTTCCAGCAAGAAGCTCAGCAGAGGGAAGAACCTAGAAGAGAACTGGTCCCAGTCCTGCCCTGTACTGGCCCAGGTTCCACGGTTGCCACGGCAGCATCACCACAATGGAGTGAGGGTGGTGCCCCATGGTGGACCAAGCAAGGAGCTGCTGGGACCCCAAATTACACAGACCAAAGGGGTTTCTGTGCCCCAAAACCAGCCCTGAAGCTCCAACAAATCCCTGGCTGTGTGTCCACAGCAAGGAGAAACCCTCATTTGGAATTGAGCCATAACCTGGCATTCAAAGCCTTTTGCTCCAACAGGAGCAGCCAGGGGCTCACCACCTCCAGCAGTGCTTCAGGATTAGGGCTGCTGCTCAGTCCACATCCAGATTTTTGGCCTTCCAGCCTGGTTTTTATCTGTTTTATTCACAAAGACACCATCACCACCTCACTGCCACCACTGCTGGCACCCAGAGCAGCAATGGTTGGCGCTGCCAAACTGGGGAAGGGCCCTGGGGACAGGGACATGTTGGGTGGCTGATTAGGGGACAGATTGAGGCTTCATGCCCACTTCTCTCCTCCCCATGCAGGGAAGCACACGGGAGCTGTGGACTGAGCCATAAGAGCCACCATAATCCTTTCCCTGTGAGCTGGAGCACGTGGCTGGCTCCTTCCCAGGGGCTGCACAAACGCTGGGATCCCTGGAGGGCAGCAGCACAGGGGCTGTGTTCTGTAGCCCTGGAGATGCTTACTCAGCTGTGGGCTGAAGGAGAATAGAGCAGAGCTCACTCTGAAGGTGAGCAGAGGGCAGCCTGTCCCAGTTTGCAGGGCTGCAGCGAGTTCAAAGCCGCGAGCAAAATCCCCGAGCAGAGCATCGGCACCTCCCCGTTATCCCGGAGACTTTGATGAGCTAACAGCCCAGGCACCAAGTCCCAGCCTAATTCCCAGCCAGACAGGCTCTGAGGAGGCATTTAACTGGGAATCACATTCATGGCAGGAAGCAGAATGTGGTGTTTGATAAGAAAAATCACAGCTGAGGGCAGAGCCCTGCTGGGGAGGCACCGGAGCCTGAGGATCCCACCAGGGCTGGGGGAAGCTCCCAGAGCTTTTCCTGCTGTTCCTGCATGAGCAACAGCTCCGTGGGATAATAACAGAACCTCTCTAGGGTGAGCTTGTCTCTCAGTCCCTGTGGCCCTGGCTGTGTTTTAGGGCACGTCCCTTCTTTTCACCCTCAGCAGAAACAGGGCCAAAGCCCCAGTTCACAATAAAAGTAGAGGTGCAGGGGTGAACGTTATTTTTACAGAAACAATGCCACTCAAAATCTTGTTTTTCCTTTGCTTGGACTAGTCCAGCCTCAAAATACAGCCCATATTGTTTGTCCTTTTTATGTTCTTCTCCATGGACCAATTCTCAATTGTTTAGCAATGAGCAAGTCAGTAAATTAAACTATTCAGGAGGGCTCTGATTTGGTAGAGTCTGTGTCTGTCTCCCTCATTGCAGAAACAATGATTTGACTAAAGAGGACTTTTTTTCACCCAAACAATGCCTGACTGTCACACTTGCTCTCACTGAGGGTGACTTCATTGTCTGGATGGACCTTTCAGCAGAAGAATATTTGGAGCAGGATGAGATTGTCCTTAACATTTGAATCCAAAACGTCTCCAGCTTCTGGGAGAAACAGAAGAAAAGTGACTTTTTATGCAATTTTCAACTTAACCAATCTTGCCCGATTTAACAAGTACATTTAGCACTGATTGACATGCAGAAATTATTCCTTCAGCAGCAGATCTGGGGGCTAATTAAAACTCATTGTACTATATTAAGGGATGAATTCTGATCTGTGCAAGCAGTGTAAACTTTCCCTGATTCCAGCAATGATTTTCCTGTTTCTCTGGGTCCAGCTCACAGGGGCTGCAGGGGATGGTCAGAGCTGGGCTCGCTCTGAGCTGAGCTCCCACCTGGGACCATCCCATCGACGTCAAACCAAATCTCTGGGGTGAGATGCAGAATTGGGCCCATATTTTCATGCAAATGCAATACATTCATGTTACTTAATGCCTATTTATAATAAATCCAGAACTTAATTCTACTTAACCCGTCTTTAGTGTTTGACACATGAAATCGGTGAGTCACAGGGCTATATATGGAACTGTCAAAATTTTCTTTTTTCCCCTCCTCTAAAAGCCTGGATTAAATCATAATCAAACTCCCATCAGCTCCAGCAGCAGTGCTGGGATAAGCAGGAAGATGCTGACAACTGCTAAGGCAGCTGGTGGTGGGGAAAGATCTTCTCAGGCAACAAATTGATGGCTGAAACCTCAGAGGAAAGGTTCTGAATTCAGACACGTGCTACATCCATTTGCTGAAATTGTAAAACCAGAATGGCTTTGGTTGGGAGGAATTGAAAAGCTCATCCAGTTCCACCTCCTGCCTTGAGCAGGGACATTTTCCATTATCACAGGCTGCTCCAAGCCCCATCCAACCCAGCCTTGGACACTTCCAGGGATCCAGGGGCAGCCCCAGCTTCTCTGGGCACCCAGTGGCAATGCTTCCACACCCTCTGAGTAAAGAATTTCTTCTTAGCATCCAATCTAATCTCTTCTCTTTTAGTTTAACATCATTCCCCCTTGTCCTATCACCATCTTGCCCATGTAAATGTTGTCCTGTGTTCCTGCACCTATCTCTTGGCCTCCTGGTGTCACCTTACCAAGGCCTGGCTTGTGAATGGTGCCCCATGAGCACATTTTCTAGCCAGGTTTTTGTTTCTTTCCTCTGATGAATGTTATCTTCACGTGTGCATGAATCAGATTTCAGCAGGCAAGACCAGTTTTGGCCCAAAACCATCACAAACACATGGAGAGTTGTAGACCTGCAGCATTTTGCAACTGGCTTGAGTTTTGCTCCGTGTTTCTTAGAGAAAAGGTTTAATTTCAGATATACACCAGGTATATCCTCAGGTGCTGAGCTGTTCTCTCCCTGCACAATATCAGTTCTTCCATTCTGTCCTTCCTGGGTGGGGTAGAGACATCTCTGTGCAGGGACATGACTGAAAGGTTTTCAGGGTAATTGGTAGAGGCAGGGGGAGAGGAGGCTGTTGGCTGCCTCCTCGATTACAGCTGTAATTTCTCCACACTCCAAGAGGAAATTGTCATCGTAATTTCCTGCAGATGGTTTTCTCCTGAATTGCTGACACCGAGTGAAATGTGATTTCCAGCAGTGAACTGTCTCCTCCGTGCCTTTGCTGGGAATTATTTCAAGCCTTGCTTTAGGAGCAAGTTCCCCAAGCTTTGACTTTAGGAAGGTGAAACTCTCCCACAGCAGGCTCCACCACTCCAGCAGAGCCAAATAACGTGGATTTCATCTGTCTATGCTGACTCCCAGGCACCTTTGGCTGCAGCAGGCACACTGAATTACTGCTCAAAGGCTGCTTCCACGGGGTGGAATGCAGGAGGGAAATAGCGGAGGATGTGCTGAAAGCACAGAAAGAAGAAACCTCCAAAAATTTCACTGGCCTGAGGTCAAACCTGGCACGTGACAGACACTGCAGGATGATTTTAGCTGAAGCACGGAGCAGGGGACTCAAGGACAGAGCCATCTCAGTGCCACTGTCTGAGCTGGAGCAGGGTTCCCTGTGCCACCATGGGGTGCTGAGCCCTGGCACAGGCTGCCCAGAAAAGCTGTGGCTGCCCCATCCCTGCAAGTGTCCCAGGCTGGACAGAGCTTGGAGCCACCTGGGACAGCGGCAGGTGTCCCTGCCCATGGCAGGAGGTGGAACAGGAGGAGATTTAAGGTCCCTTCCAACCCAAATAATTCTGGGATTCTGTGACTTTTTTCTTTTTGCTGAATTAGGCAAAACTGCACAAATTTACTCTCAGTGGTGCCACCGATCCCTCAGCAGCTTTGGAGACATCACACCCATGCAGGAGGCAGGGGTTTGCTCCAGGCTGGAATTTGCAACGCACCAGCTCTCAAAGCCTGGCAGAGCTCTTGGCCAGGGCTGAGCTGAGCTAATAAATCCCCACTGTGACCTCCCACACCCCATTGTTCCCCAGGGAAGTCTGTGGGCAAATCCAGACTTTGTGCTGGAAACCCTCCACGCCAGACTGGGCTGGGGAGCACTGGGAGGGTGGTCTGTGCCTGAGGAAGCAGCACAGAGAGAGCTGGGAAGGAAATTCCCTTTTCCATGGACTCCAGCATCTCCCTGTCAGCTCTGGGCAGAGCTGGGCAGCACAGGAGAGCACAGCAGGTACAGCCTGGGTTAGAAGAGCTATTTCAAATTAATCATTCCTGATTACAGCCCTGTGCAAGGCTCCTGGTCAGGACTAAGAATACCTTATTAGTTGAACACACTCTGCAAGTGGCTTAAGGCAGCTGAGGATTTGCCTGTATAAGATCACTCAGGGAAACTGTTCTGAATTAACATTTAAAGGCAATTAATTAAATTGCTGTATGGGTGTTCTGCACCATCTGCATGCCATTCTTTTCTTTTCCAAATCAAATGAAGGCCACTTGATCTCTGGGTTAATCACAGGAGGGAAAGAATCCTGGGGAGCCCCATGAAAAGAAGCACAACTGAAATAAATCTTGGATGAATTGCAACTTGGATGTTGATATGGACAGTTCCAGAGCTTCCTGTCTCCTCAGTTTTGGCTTTATGGGAGAAGTTTGGGCACTCTTGCTCCCTTCCAACAGCAATCACAGCGCTGGGGAGCAGCTGAGTGCCCTGATGCTCTGCTGCAGCTCAGTGACGTTGATGCCTGATTAAGCAGGTGACGACACCAGGCAGGAGAAGCTCGGCCAAGCACGGGCAGAGCACCCAGAGTGGATCCCAGTGGCCCTGCCCAGGATTAGCTGGAGCAGAAAGCCAGGCCCAGCCAGCAGGGCCGTGGCATGAGGCAGAGCACAAAGCTCCCTGGAGAGGAGTCAGCCCAGCAAAAGCACTCGCAGGCTTTTTGTCTGATTTAGGACACGTCTCCCTGTAATTAGCCCGGCTTGGCCCCTCTGTTTTCTGCAGCAGGGTTTCAGACCTGCTCAGGCCAGGAACAGCCGCTTTCCCAGGCTGCTGCCGGCACCACAGCCCTGCTCTGGAGCAGGAACAGATTGTTCTGAACAGTCTGGTCCATTTGCCGTTCCTCCAAGCTGGCTGGGTTTGCTGTTTATTGCCACTCACTCAGCAACTGATCTTTTGCAAGATCCCAGCTATCAGTGCCTCCCCTCCTGTCTGCTCACGGCCCTTGAGGTTAGTTCAAGGCTTTACAAGAGACATCAGCTGATTTTTGTAATAGTTGTTACTCAAGAGTTCATTTAAATTAAAGCTTCAGCGAGGAAAATCCCAAGGGCTTGGGCTGCATGCTTGTCTTCGTGTAAATCTGAAGCAGCTTCCAAGGAAATGCAGAGGAGACATGAAGCAAAGCTGGGTTATAATGAATCCTCCTGGGTGTTTCCCCACATTTCTGGGACTAGTTCAAAAGGGAGCTGCACAGCTCGGAAATGGGTTGGGGAAGGGAGCCTGTTTCAAACCCTGCTGCTGAAGGAGATTTGGATGTGCAAAAGGGAAGTCATTTCCAGCAGCCAGGAGCATCCTGTCCCACCAGCCACCAGGAGCAGGGGATTCAGGGATGCAGCCATCGCCTGCTCAGAGGGAGGAGAGGAGCAGGAGGCGGCAGAGCAGCGCCAGTTGCTTGGCAACTCCCTTGCAAATCTCCATCCTGTCAGAAAACATTTTTTTCCAGCGATTTGGATGGGTTTTCACAGGCACAGGATCAGGTTTGGATGATCAGGTGGTTTTGAGAAACCTGAGGAGGAGCCAGGCACCCACTTTGACCAGGAGCTGGACTGGGCTGGTCCCAGCTCAGTCCTTGTGTCTCTCCATCATTGCAGGAGCAAGGCTGTGGTGGCATCATCCCCCAGCCCAGTCCTTCAGCCCATACCTGGCTTCCTTGAGCCCCCAAACTCAGTGGCCAAACCTGACCCAGAAATCCCTCTCCCCCTTCTGGGTGGTTACTGTGTTCTGCACTTTGTGCAGAGAGGAAGGAGAAGGAAGCTGAGCCAGGTTGTTCCCAACTTTTGATGGAGAGCAAGCAAAGCAGAACACTGAGGACCATGCTGAGTTTGGTAGTGGAATAAAAAAAAAGAAAAAGAAAAAGAAAAAGAAAAAGAAAAAGAAAAAGAAAAAGAAAAAGAAAAAGAAAAAGAAAAAGAAAAAGAAAAAGAAAAAGAAAAAGAAAAAGAAAAAGAAAAAGAAAAAGAAAAAGAAAAAGAAAAAGAAAAAGAAAAAGAAAAAGAAAAAAAGAAAAAGAAAAAGAAAAAGAAAAAGAAAAAGAAAAAAAGAAAAAGAAAAAGAAAAAGAAAAAGAAAAAGAAAAAGAAAAGAAAAAAAAGCACAACAGCCCCAAATCACTGCCAAGAAGGCAGGATCCTGGCACAGACACCTTCTCTGTGCATCTCTACTTTGCTCCACTCCTGCTTGTATTTCCCATGGGACATGCTCCTGGCTTTGTCACCTTTGAGCTGAAGAGCCAGTGAGGTGGCAGCACGTCCTGCAGGGTCCCAGTGTCACCATCACCATCACCATCAACTAAGGGAGGGAGCACGAGCCACCCAAAACTCCCATCCAGCCCCTCTGCACACCAGCACGAGCCCATTTGAGCGGGAGCTGATTCTTCTGCTCAGAGCTGATGAAGGGGGAATTTCCTCCAGGGAAATGAAAGGGTCTCAGCCTGAAAAGGATTTTCTCTTCTGGATTTTTTGGTTGGGAACAGCGGCTGGAATTTTCCTCTCGGCTATGCTGACACAACCCCTTCTCCTCCAGTGTGGGAGGGGAATTTGGCCTGCTGATATTCTGTGCCAAGTTTAGCTCGGGATAATGATACACTATTCGGGTTTCTATAGATCCTCAGGTCACTTTGAAAACATGAATTAATCCTGACAACGCAGCTGCGAGGAAACGGAGCTTTCATTGTCCCTGGTTTAAAGAGAGGGAAACTCAGACCTGGGGGGGGTTCATGGTTTTTGTGAGGTTGCAGAGAAAACAAGCCACAGAGGCTGGGAGCAAACGCAGGGTCCCGAAAGCCTTTCCGCTCCTCGCCGCTCTGCAGAGCCTCCTTCCCACACAAACCCGTTCTGGAGCATCGTTTTACACCAGCCCAAAACGTAACTCCCTTTATATTTAGCTCCCAGGTTCTGTAAAGGGACGTTATGTAACAGACCTCAAGTGTGGCATTTTATAATTTACCAGCTCAACTTGTGTTGCTTCTAGAAAGCCGCCTGTGTGCAGAGCCCTCGCCCATCTCCTCCTGAGCTGGCAAAATATCCCACTGGGCACCCATCTGTGGTTTTAGAGCACTGTGGTGTGCTGTCCCCACGGCCCCAGCCAGCCATGCTGTCTCCCAAGCAATTAGTGCTTGCCAGCTCCATTTTTTATTGTCAAATCCTCTGCCCTTGCGAGAGAAAGGGAGGAGGCAGCTGGATGTGCTGCTCTCGGAGGGCAGACACAGCTCTTGCTGGTGGAAAATCCTCTTTTGGCTTGCAGGACGGTTCAACAGGCTCTGAAATCTCAGTGGAGGGTGGGAGGGCACACAGGAGCCACTGACCAGCTGTTTCCCTCCATCCATCCATCCATCCATCCATCCATCCATCCATCCATCCATCCATCCATCCATCCATCCATCCAGTGAACATGTGTGTCCCCAAATCTGGGAGTGAGTGAGGGTGAGGCAGCCAGCACCACGTGGTGAAGCTCTGCTGCCTCACACAGTCCCTGTATCCCTGATGCTCTAGCAGTAAGAATCCTCTCTGGGCATAGCTGGTCCTGCCAGGGCACAGGAATCCACCTTGGCACAGAGCAGAGCAGGCAAACCCCAAACCACATCTGCATTGGCAGCTCACTGACCCCTGCCCCATCTGCTTGTTCAGCTTCTCAGTGTTCTGAACATCTATTGACTGTTTGGAAATCTGGTCTGCGAGGTGGGAAAGGCCAGGGGAGCGTTTTCTGGGCTCCAGGGAGGCTGCAGAGATGCACTGCAGGTAAAGCACCGTTGCAGGGCTGACACCTCCAAGGTGAGCTCTGCTGGCAGGACAAACACGACTGACGGCGTTCCTGGCTTCAGTCCCTGCCTGCAGGCAGAGGCAGGAGACACGTTAGGGAATAATTGTTAGGGAATAATTGCTGAAGTGGCAAAACCCCCTGGCTCACCCCATCTCACCCCTCAGCCCCTCTGCTGCTCCTGGGGCCTGGGATGAGCCAGCAGCAGCCCTGGATGGACAGACAGCCCTGCTGAGATCACCTCCAGGCCAGGTCAACAACGTGATCCCTCACTCCTTTCAGCTGAGCTGAGCTGAGCAATAACTCAGAATGGCCTTAAATCCTCCGTGTGCCTTTTCCAAGTCATTATTTCTGTAAGGATATATAAAAACTGGAGTTCCCTGGAAGTTTTGCCATAGGCTTGGGTGCTGGTGCTGATGAGCAGCAAGAGCTCATCCAGCTGCTCTCTTCCCTCTCCCTCCAAAAGCCAAGCACTTGACTCCCAGATTATTTTAACCCTCAACATCTGCAATAAACAGCAGAAAGGACTTGGCATGCGGCTCAGAGAAGGATGAGGAAACAACCAGAAACTTCAAATCCTGAGCTGAAAGAACAGTTTTACTAAAAATACATGCCCAGCCTGTTTCGGCACATGAGGCTGTCCCTGCCCTGGAGTTTCAGTCACATCTCTGAACATCATCATCAAACAAGTGAAACAGAAGAGCATTAATTAATCAAGAAGTTGATGGCGCAGCATTTAAAGGCTGTGCAAGAAGCAGGAGCAGAGAGCAGAGGATTTAAAACGTGGCTTTGTGCTCTTGCTGCAGCCCAGTGAAACCAGGGACAGCCCTCAGCCTGTCAGGCACCTCCAGAGCAGGATCACAGCTCAGGGATGTGCTCACCCTCCTTGGGCAGACGTGACAATTTCCATATTAACCAGAGCACAATAAAAATCACCAAACAGGAAGGAGCTCCCAGAGTGGCCGAGCTGCCACCACACCAGTATCGAGTGTGGAGAGTGTTCTCCTTATTGCTGGGATTTCCAATCTCTCCCTGAAGCCCTGCTTTGGAGCCCCGGGGATTTCAGCAGCAGTACCGCAGTTTCACCGAGTGACTCACGCCTCTTCACCTTTAGATTTTATTTCCTCCCCGCTCCCTTGCTTTCTCATGCAAATGTTGCTGTGCCAAGGTGCTGCGGCTCCCGGAGCACTCCTGGCATCTCCTGCTGCTGCTGCTGGAAGGAGTGAGCCTGGGTGAGACTGGGCAGGTCCCTTCACTGGCTGGGGCTGGAAAGAGAGGCACTGCAATATTCATACTTGATAGGAAATAAATGAGTAATGAAAATAAGTGTAACTGTGGAAAAAAAAATTAAATTAATTAAAATATGTCTGTGGTCAAGCCCTGTACCATCTCCTCCTTCACAGCTAGCAGAAGGGGCCAGAGCACCCAGTCACAGCACAAGGGACACTGGGCAGTGTGGGAGGAGGACACCCAGGTCTGGAAAAGGGCATTTGAGCAAACAAAATTTAAAAAGCTGTAGGAAGAAAGAGGGCAGAGGCCATGGTGGCTGCTTGCCTTGTTTTAACCTGTTGCCTACACTGTTGTGGAAAGAGAGAGAGCAATGAGGATCAGGCATCCCAGGGAGTGTCCAAGGCCAGGCTGGACAGGGCTTGGAGCAACCTGGGGTAGTGGAAGGTGTCCCTGACCATGGCAGGGGGTGGAATGAGATGAGCTTTAAGCTCCGTTCCAACTCAAACCATTCTGGGACTCTGTGGCAGGCAGGGAACCACAAACTGTGCCAGGACCACCCTATGGTACCTCTGCAGAGATGCTGGCTGAAGGCATCTCATCCTCAGGGCAGGTTCCACACCCAGGAATTGCCTCTCCCATGGTCCTCAAGGAACCCAAGACCCCTACAATGAGCAGGTTTCACAGCTTGTGCCCACCCCAATGTTTTCCTCAGCAGTTGCCCCCATATTGCTGGCCCTGGCACATGGCATGGGTTTCCTTCCTTGGCAGGGGAAGGGCACTGACCTTGCCACAGCCTCTGCCTCGTGTGTGCCAAATCCCAGCTATAAAAAGGGAGAAAAGTTCAGCTGAAAAATACAGCTCACCTTTTTATAGAAGAATATGGGATCTGATACATTGCAGTTGAAACCCTTCCAAAAAGCCAGGTGGGACTTATTCTCTCTCTCTATATATATCTAAACAAAACCATTTCTTTCTTTCAAAAAAAAAAAAAAAAAAAAAAAAAAAGAAGAAGAAGAAGGAAAAAAAAAAAAAGAACTCTGGCAACTATCCCACGCCAAGAAAGACATTTAATTGAAGGCACACAAAAGGCAGTCGGTCTCACCAGAAACTGCACTTCTATCGCCTCCAGACAGCCTGACGCAGATCCTGAGCTGAGGATGAATGTCAGCTGTCAGGTCCCTAAGGCTCTGCTCTGACCTACATGCTACTGAGAAAAAAATACACCCAACACTTGTTTGAGGTTGTGTTGGGAGAGTGACAAAGGGAGCACGGCTTGGCACAGGGGATGTCACCCAGTGGGGGCTCGTGGTGTGAAGCCATTGGTGCATGGAATCACCCAGGAGCTGCTTTCACCAGTCCCCTCCTCATCCCCTGTTAGAAAAGTTAAATTCACAGCAGGAACTCTGCAGGAAAGAGAAAAAGTGGTGGAAAAAGACTGGAAGAGGAGACTGAGGTTTGGAGACCAACAAGGTTTTGGCCATCAGTGAAGGCTGCAGAGAAAGAAGTGCACGGGTGATTCTCTGACCTCCAGCAGGTTTCTCCATCCTTAGAGATGTTCCTTCATCTCCAGAGACTTGTGATTCAGGCTGGACTACCTGGGAAGAAATGGTTTTGTTGTGAAGAGTGCTCTGTGAGTTAAAATCAGACAACTTCGGGCACGCACAAAATTTCATTAACTACTTTCCTTCTAAAATTCTGCCTCATGGTCTCAAAATCCACTTTTCCTCTTCAAGCCCAACAGGAAGGGACCTGTCCCTGCATCACCTCACATGTGTAGGATCAATGAGAGTGTTGGGATTGTTGGCCTGATCCCTGCAGGGAATGCAGAGTCTCACATGGGGTGTCTCTTCCCTGCTTGGATGGGAACTCAGAAATGAGATATCATGACACATTTGAAGCCTAAATGCATCCTGGAATCATCAAAGCTGTTCTGGCTGTGGGGTGAACATTTCCTCTAATCTCAGTTTTGCTTTCTAAATGGAAGGAATGGACTGGTGTCCACAGCCATTCACTCTGAGACAGAAGTTTAACCTCAGCCATCCGTGTCTGTCTGTCTGACCCGGAGCTGATGTGATGCTGAGATCTCACCCAACCCAGTCCTCTGCCCTGGGCTGAATCTCACCCACAAATACACAGGAGATTCTTCCTGCAAACACAGAATCTGCTTCTAAACTGCAAGAAAAACACGTGAAGCAAAACATGGAGATAAAGAACGGGAAAACGGAGTTCCAGCAGAGCAGGAACAAAAGGGGCAAGTTTCCAAGGCTCCCTTTTCCCCCAGATTAACGCTCCCGCCTCTCCTGCCTCACCTGCTGCCTCACAGCTACGTGTGCAGGAAGCATTGACGCAAAATAATCTGATTTATTACCTAAACCCCACCATTGTGAACTCTGTCATTTGCAGCACTTGGATTTATCACCACATCCAGACCAAAACACTCGTGATTCATCAGCAGAGGCACCAGGCTGGAGAGCGGCGTGGGAGAGATCCTGGCTCCAGCACTTTGGATCTGCCTCTGCTGTGGCCCTGAGATGGGATTGCAGCTCCCAGGGCTGGGTTTGCTGTGAAGCAGCACCCAAAGCACCCAAAGTGGGTGCCATGAAGAGCCTTGCCCACCTTTCCCTTGGGTTCAGCCCAAATTTTCCCTTTCTGCTGCTGGGCTAAGCCACAATGTCCACGGTGTTCCAGATGTTTGCTGGAAAGACCCTCCCACGAGAAAGAGGAGAAAGAGGAGAAAGAGGAGAAAGAGGAGAAAGAGGAGAAAGAGGAGAAAGAAAGAGGAGAAAGAAAGAGGAAAAAGAAAGAGGAGAATGAGGAGAAAGAAAGAGGAGAAAGAAAGAGGAGAAAAGAGGAAAAAGATGAGAAAGAGGAGAAAGAAAGAGGAGAATGAGGAGAATGAGGAGAAAGAAAGAGGAGAAAGGAGAAAAGAGGAGAAAGAGGAGAAAGAGGAGAAAGAAAGAGGAGAATGAAGAGAAAGAGGAGAAAGAGGAGGAAAGAGGAGAATGAGGAGAAAGAGGAGGAAAGAGGAGAATGAGGATTTCCTCAGGTGGCTTAAGGCATCCTCTGGATGAGGGTGCAGGTTTTCCAGCCAAGAACACAGCTCAGCTTAACTTGGGCTGGGGATTTCAGTGAGTTTAATCCGTTTTGTACACGCTCCCTCAATTGGCTAATTACTGCTAATTACACAGGCTTGAACTCTGGTCACGCTCTCGTGGAGACCTGGGAGAAGCTGCTCCTGTGTGCCCAGGAGAGCTGGCATGGGACCACATCTGCTGGCACAAGACAGCTGTGACCAAGGCAGCACTCATGGAATGACTTGGAAACCAAGACCTGAGTGATGCTGGGGCAGAGGACGAATTCCAAGGTATGCCAGAGAGATGCCCCAGCAGCTCACAGAGTTGTGCCCAAAATGCACAAACCAACCAGAAGGGAGTCCAGGGATCAAAGGTGATTCCAGCCACAGATCCCTCTGGATCCTTGCACACCAATTTTGGCGCAGTGTTATGTAAGAGCAGCTCCTGAAAATCTGCCAGGCTGGTGAGCAGCAAGGAGGAGGTGAGAATAGAAACAAATAAATAAGAATACGTGGCAGCTACCTCCACAATGGACCACGTTTCCAAATGCTGCATATGAGCAGAAATCCCGGGTGTCCGAGAGCTGCCAATGGGATTGTCTGGAGTTTCAGGAGTGTAAGGAAAAACCAAGTCTGGATCAGCAAAGCTACTGCCCTCTAGGCACTTGTTACCCATCCTTGGGAAGGCTTTGGTGCACCAGCCTTCAGGCACCTTCAGGTGGGATTTGCCACATATTTCACCTGAATTTCCATGGGAAAAGGCATGAATGAATGAATCAGGGATCTCTGGGGTGCATGGAAATTCTCTTCCTTGCTCCTGCATCTCGTGTTCAGTGGTGTGTCTCCCACTGGCAGAGGCACAGCAACTGTTTGACCAATAGCAGATCACCAGACCTTCATCCTATTTCCACTTTCCTGCTCCCCTGACAGGCCTCCTGATGCTGCTTTTCCCTGGGTTTTAATTAGAGAAGCAGCTCAGCCATGCAGCTGGGCTGAGATCAGAGGCTGCAAACGTGCATCTCCGGCCAGGGCAGTGAGGAACATCCACGTGAGGCTGCAGCTGCACAGAAATGCCCCACTTTGAGCAGCAGAGTGGGAGTTTGAGTGGCTTCTCCTCGTTTTGCAAGGTCTGCTCACACCCCTCTGTGCCACCACATCCAGGTGAGCCGCGCTGAGAGTTGCTGACGCTGCAAAGGGAAAGTTGCGCTCACCCCACCAAAAATCAGCTGGAAAACAGGCAAAAAACCTTTTCTGGGTGCTTAGCACTGGCTAGTGTCTGTGTTTTTTCCCTTTCCACTCGGAGAACAGCTCAGCTGAGCCCTGTGGAAGCCCACAAGAGCTTTCCAGCTGGTTATGCAACTCCCTTTGGCGGAGCAGAGGGATTCCTGAGGAAGAGGGGAAGACAGGGCTCTGCTCGGTGCCAGAGCGGCGTCAACTGATCCTCCACGGCTGCTCTGCACTTAAAGTAGGACAAAGCCTCCTCTGGAGCTGTTCCTCCTCTTTCTCCAAGCAGCAGAGCAGACAATGCCTGCCCAGGGATGCTCTGTCACGGACAGGACACATCAAAATGGCTCTTGTGCCTCATCTCGGAGCTTTGAAATAAGATTCATCTGAGAAATGCATCAAGAGTGTGGAATATGCTGGGTTTTCCTAATCCAAAGAGCTGGAGCAGGAAAAATCCTATAGTGGTCGCTGCTATATTAGGAAAAAAGGGATTTTTATATGAGAAGGATTTTATTGGCAGTATTTTTGTGAGTATGAACCTTCCAAAACTCACCAACAGAATATTTTTCCATTTGAAAGTACCTTTCACCAGAAACCCATGAAGTACATCAACTTTTAACCTTTTAATATTTTTAAACAAACTAGGAGGGGAGGAAGGGCAAATCATATTTCTCCCATGTCAAAATTACCCGTCTCAGAATTTTCTGAGCTGAATTGTTTTACCTTTGGTGTCAAAAATGTGATTTTAGCAAGCTAGAGATGGACTTGCCATTGGTGTTGAATTTTTTTACCTTTGGTATCAAAAATGTGATTTTAACAAGCTTGAGATGGACTTGCCATTGGTGTTGAATTTTTTTACCTTTGGTATCAAAAATGTGATTTTAACAAGCTAGAGATGGACTTGCCATTGGTGTTGACAGCTGTTGTGGGGAGGTCTCAGATGGACAACAGTTGTTAAGACTGGGAAACCATCAGCTTGGTGGAAATCAAGGCCTGGCTCTGGTGTGCAGAGAAGAGTGTAATGAAATCTCCAGCAGGAATCCTGGTGCTGTTTGGCTGGGAATGAGGTCTCATTCAGCTTCTGCACAAGGTTTGAGTCCTTGGAAAGCCCCAAGGCAAAGCTGGAAGCTCAGGAGCAGCTGCCAGCCCCGAGCTGCTCGCACAGGAACGCGCAGGATCCACAAGTTTTGTTGCTGGAGGGAGATCGTGGCGCTGAGTGTTTCGTAAATAAAACATGACACTAAGAAAACTCCTGCCCGTGCGTCAGCAGCTCCCTTTGGAGCAGGACACAGACCCTTCCATCTCCACATCAGCCTCGCAGCTTGCTCCAGCTGCTTCTCCTTTGTCTGACAAATCAGCGCCAGCCACCCCCAAAACCCTGCTGAAATCTGGGGGTTAGCAAAACATTTTAGGCGTGAAAAGCAAGAGGTGTGCATGAGGCTTTATCTCAATTGTAACACCAGGCAGGCTGGGTGCAAACAGTAGGAGTTATGAAAACATTGGAATCCTGGCTGTGGAGCGAGTTAGGAAAAATAACACCTGACCCACAAGTCACCCATTCTTGTTTTGGCAGCGCTTGAAGAGCCCGTGGAGATCTTTGTTTGAAATGTACACAAGCACATTTAATTTCATGGGCTTAGCAAATATGTAATCTGAAAGTGTGGGTGCCTCACATTTCTCAGGATCTGCCTACAAACAGGGATAAATCAGGGAATATTTAATTATTTTTTGCACATATGTACACACATATGTACGTGTACATGGTGTAAATATGGATTATATTGTACTCACAGTATATGCATGTGTATACATATAAACTTATATATATGTACACAACAATACTGAAATCTTATTTTTCTTCTATATGTAGGTGGGTATTATATGTATAATTGATATATTCTTAAACTTAACCAGATTATGAGCAACAATACAATAATAAAGCAACATTTGCAAGGGAGAGTGAGGACAAAGCAGTGGGGAAAGGTGTTTTACACAGAGGCTTCCAAGGAATGAGACCAAAGTGGTGATTTGTGGAATTTCAAGGGGGGAAAGGAGGAAAGGACCCAGAGGTCTCAAAGCTGTGTGCTGTGAGTAATTTGTGCTGAACAAATAGCTCATCACCAGGTATTTAGCTAGTAGGAAAGTAGGAAAAGAATTGTAGATAAATTGAAAGAAGGGGTGGAGTTGTTGGTGTATGAAGTGTGAGCTTCAAAATTATGGAATGTTTCAAGCCCATGTGCAGAATTTAAGGACAAAGGGATTTCCCTGACTGTTCCCTCTATGGAAATAAATCTGTTCCTCCTCTAGAAATAAATTTGTTGCGAGCAACACCAGAGAACAAACAGCTTCACGATATTTATAATGCCTTGGTTGGGTCCCTTTTCTAATCAGGGTGTGGGGCGAGGCTGGTTATTTCCTGCAGAGAAAAGCTACCTTATTAAAAAGATAATTTTGTGGTGGCATTTTAATATAACTGTGGCTCTCCATGGAGTTTACTGATAAGGAAGGGTCCTTTTTTTTATGAAACTGAGAAAGACCCTGTGCAAAAAATCCAGCCCCTCTGAGCAGGACACCAAGATTTGGCAGCTGCTGTTGAGATTTGGAGCTGGAACAAGGAGAGTTGGTCATAAAGGTGATGACGAGGCCTTTACAGATTCATCTTTATCTGCCATTTCTCTTCTTTCTTCCCGGCTACACCTCTTTTTACAAGAATTATCAGTGCTCTGGACCTTGCCTGATATGGTTCAGCAAGTGAGACAGATTCTTTGCCCTGATCTTGTTTTGAAGGGCTGGTTCTGTCTTTTCAGAAGTGCAGAGTTTCCAGGTGAATTCCCAAGTACATCTCCTGGGTTGCTAAGCTCTTCCCCTCCATCCCATTTCCCAGAGAGTTAATAGGAGTGAAAAGGACTCAACACCCACTAAAGGCGCTCAGATCCCCAAAGGACTTGTCCCTGGAGAGGAGATAACAGCTGAAGGGTGAGATGAGATGAAGATATTTCCAGAAATGAAAACAAGGCCAGGAAGGTTCCTCTGGAAACACAGGACCAATTTTCCTTGTTAAATAATTCAGCTAAGTCCAAGAGAACAACTCGCCCTGCAGAATTAGGAAGGATTTGAAAGAGAAAGAAAGCATTCGGTGAAAGAGCCAGAGGGGGCCGTTCCCCGAGAAGGTGCAGCACAAAAATAGATGTAAATCTGCAAAGGCTGTCACGTTGAAGTAAATCTGAAGTAACTCCATTGTTTTCCATGGGGTTACTTTGGGTTTACACCAGCGTGACTAAGATTAGCATATCAGCTTGGGCGTGCTCCATTCGATAAGTGCTCGCTCGGGCAAGCGGAGCGTTGAGGCTGCTCTTGGCAGGGCTTGGAACCTGTTTCAGGTAGACTCTGCATCCTCTTATCTCCTTCCTCCCTTCCTCAGACCTGAGGTGTGCTGAGCCTGCAAGTCCTTTGCTTTATCACCCGCACGAATCCGAACTCTGCTCTGGCCCCGGCGAGGCAATGAGCTGCAGTGAATATTGTATAACTGCTGGCAGGAGGAATCCGCCAGGATAGTGGGAGCAATCCAGCCAGGGAAGGGAAGGGAGGGGAGGAGGAAAGCTCCACACAGCCAGCCCTGCAAATTAAAGCAGGAGTAAATAAAGCAATTAAACAATATTCAACCCGAGGTACAGACTGAACGGCGAGAAAGGCTCGCACAGCCCTCGACAAACACCATCCAGTTTATGAGCACAACCTCATTTAAGTGCTTGCAGCCAAGCTGTAGCTACATATAGAATAAAATAATAGAAGTGTGAAACAAACAGCAAGATGCTTTTGAACGATGAGGTTAATTCCTTCATCTGCAAGGACTTGAAAGTGCTGTATGTTTGTCTCTTCAAGGATTTGCAGGTGCAGAGCCACGTGTCTGAAAGTGCTCTGGAGTGGAGGAGCTGCTCGGGACGCTTTGCCTCAACCCGTGAGGCAGAGATGGTTCAGTGTGAGGTGAAGGACATGAGAGCTGTGCTCTCCCAGCCCTGAAGTGTCCCCAAAATCCAACCTGAAGCCACCACCTCCCTCACACGTGGGTCCAAGGGGCCATGACCGTAGTGGGGGGATGACCTGAGGGACAAGGTTGCCCTGTCCAGCTTCCTGCAGACCCCATTCTGCAGGAACCCTACAGGGTACAGACCTTTCCCCACAGAAAGGGTGATCAGACATTGGAACTCCACAGGGACGCGCTGGAGTCCCTGTCCCTCAATGAACGACTGAATGTGGCACTCGGTGCCATGGTCTAAGTAACATAGTGACGTTCGGTTATAGGCTGGACTGAACGATCTCAGAGGTCTTTTCCAACCTAATGGATTCTGGGATGCTGTGACGGCCACCACGGGTTCCGTCGCTCTGCCACTGTCGCGACACCGGGAGGCGGCACCGCCGCACTACTTCCCGTCCCGGGAGCGGCAGGATCCCGCAAGCGGAGCCGCATCACCCCTCCCGCGCTTCCCGCCCGGCCTATAAAGGGTTTCCGACGGGCCGCCTCGCGCTCGTAGTATCCGTGCGCCAGGCGAGCCCGCTGAGGGGACGGCGGCCATTTTGTTCAGTGCTGGCTCTGTGCTGAGGGGGCGGGGGGGCAGAGAGAGCGAGGGAAGGCGCACAGCAGGAAAGGGCAAAAACGAGACAGAACGAGGAGCGGAGTCGGGCCGGCCAAGCCGCGAGCGGAGCGGCGGGGAGGGCTCCGCCCGGCCGCTGAGAGGCGATGGCGGATATAGACAAGCTCAACATCGACAGCATCATCCAACGGCTGCTGGAGGGTGAGGGTCGGGGACGGCGCGGTTGTGTGGGGGAGGCGGCGGGGCCGATGCGCCGCGTCCCGCCCGCCCGGCGGGGGCTGAGGGGGCACTAAAATGGAGGGGCGAGAGGCGCTTTGTCTGCCCGGGGTCGCCGCCGCCGCCGCCGCCTCCCCCCCGCCCGGCTCGGCCCCGCAGCCCCAACTTTCCCCTCAGCCCGTGTGGGTTTTCTGTCTTTTGATCCCCCGGTGCCATGCTGGGAGCAGCCGGCTGCCCCCTTCTCCTCCCCTGCAGTTCTGAGGGGATGCTTAATCTAGTCCTGTGTTCGAATGAAGGGATGCTTAATTTAGGAGTATTTTGTAGGAAGGGCTTCTAAAAAGCCTTGGGTGTTCTCTTTGCCTTTCATGCATACACATGGGATCAGTGCGTGGCTGGGTATTCGCGGGGCTCTGGAAATAAGATCCAGCGTGTTTAAAGAGTGTTGAGGCAGCTTTTCAGCAAGTCGGGAGGAGACTGCCTTGGGTTTCAGTGTATGCTGGCTTTAGCTTTGATTAGCTGCTTGCATTAAAGCTGCCACAGGATTTTGGCTCTTAATTCGTAACATATGGTGGGTTTTTAGGTGTGAATAGAGGGTTGGGGTTTGGTGTTTCAGACAGTCTGAAAAAGGGCTTATTGTCTGCTATTGTTGGTGCTTTGGGATGAAAAGAGTTGCCTGGGACTTTGTAAATCGAAGGAAAACCTGGAAGTTGCAGGGGGTGTCTCCAGCACCATCCCTTCGCTTGCAGAAATCAGCACTGGACTGGGATCGACTGATTTTAGGGCAAAAGACTGAGAAGTTGCCAGTGACAAATTCTCTTCCAGGCATCAAGGAAAAGCATAATTATTCAGAGAAGGAAGCTGTCCTGATCCAGCCTCACTTCACGTGTGTCAGGGCAGGCATCTCATCTGGACTTAATCTTGAAAAGCGTGGTCAGGGATTTAACTTTTTTCCATTTGGCACAAAGTCAGTTGAGATGTTGCAGTGAAAAATGATGAAGAAATGTCTTTTCTTACACACTTTCCTTCTTACAGGATTTTGCTTGTGTAATGCTTGGATAGCAAAAGGTCAGGCAGAGGAACAGAAGTTCTCCTCTAGAAAATCTGAGTTAAAAAATCCTGTAGATGAATTATGGGATTATTGAATAAGTAAAAGTAAATGGGTTTTTTCCTCTGATCCGGTTTGGGTTTTGCCTGTTACCAATTTAAACCACTCTGGTTTCAATTATTTAAAGACTTCCCTTCATAAAGTTAGGCCAGGATTTTCCTGAAAATCCAGTAATACGACTTGTAAATGTCAGGTCTCGTATGTCGTATGTTTGGTGACATATTAATACATGCTCACTTGAGTTGCACTCATTAGTTACACTTCTTACTGATTTCCCTTAGTGTAACTAACACAGTATTTTCCAAGTGTAAAGTTTAATTTTTTAAAGCATGGATTAGACCTTTCCTAGTAAGAAATGCAAGTGATTTCTCTGTTTAAAGTTTCAAAAAGTAGTAAGATGTACTGTGTCAATGTGTTCTGCTCTTGCTCAGTTTATATCAGCATGAGATGGTTGGAGCAGATAAGAGTTCATAAATCAGGCTTCAGAAGGTTTACTGACATCTTTTAAGAGATGCTTCATGCAATTACAGCCCTTACCTGAGGTTGCATCAGCTGCCAGACCTGAAATTAATATTTTCCCTTTATTAATACTGCAGCTGGGATTTTGGATTCCTTGAGGCAACGATTGTCTTTCAATATTTAAAACAATTACTGGTGTTAGTAACCTATGCTAGTGCTTTATTTGTTGATTATTAAATGTCTGCTCTAAATGTCTTTGCCAGGCAGAGAGTAATGACTGACCTTTGTGAGAGTCATTTTTATACTTTTTTTTTTTCCTAAAAGATTGCTGCATTTCAGCACACACTGCATTGTAGATTTAGGCCAAACAAATTATTGTTTTTCAGTGCAGTTGTGGTAGAGCAAGTGCATGATGTTAGTCACACAAAGTGTGTGTGCCTGTGTCCATACCCCTTCAGACAACGCTGCACACAGATGAAAATCATACTCAGCCATGAAAACACTGCAAAATCTGCTTTAATAATCAGCTCACAAACTGAATTGCCCAAATCCTTGTGCAAGCTGTAATTTTAGAGCAATTTGGTATTTCATTATAGCTCTCTTGAAACTTTAAATACTTACACATTTTTATAGCAGTTAACTTTAGGTGATTTTGCCACTAAAATGTAAAGAGTATGAGCAGGGGCTTAGCCCTTTCTAAAGGTACCAAACCCCAGTGCTAAGGAAATTCTTGATGAAATGCTGGAAATCAGTGAGCAGGTACAGCCAGGTATTTGTTTTATCATGCATTGCCCTGTTGGAAGAAGCAGTGAATTGAATCTAATGGTTGAGGTAAAGTGAAGGGTGAATAATAAATTATTCTTGCTTTTGTCCTTAATACAGGCTATTAATAATGTATTTGTGAGGGATTTTAGTTGCTTTCTATCCTGACTCCTCTGCTCAGCTGCCATTATTCCTGCTTTTCCCCCAAATAGTGATGTTCCCCCACCCACGTTAGGTTATTTAGGTGAAATTATTAGCTTGTTCTTTAACAGGCCTGGGAATACATATCTCACCTTCTCATTCTAAGGTAAATATTTGAAGAGTCTTCCTTGCTCCAGTTATTTGTAGTACAGAACCATTTGGCATTGAAGTGACACAAAAAACCATTTTGCAGTAGCATTGTTCTCAACCTTGGAAAGCCTTTCAGGGAAAACATTGAAAATACTTTTTTTTTTTTGCTGTAATTGAATTTGTATTTTCTCCCTCTTTTACTGATGGGGGTTGTGTCCTGCTAGGAGCAGTTTCCTGAGTACAGCTTGTCTGACTTTGTGACTTTTGGTAAAAGTAATATCCACAAGAATGAGACTTGCAAAGTGTAGTAACAGTACCCTGCACTGAGAACTGAAATGTTTTTGAGTATCCTTGATACTGGATAAAGTCTCAAACATTATGGAACTAATTCACCTTCCTGAGGAATAAAAGGGGTCAAACATGAGAGCAAATTTTGTCCCTTCTAGCAGGGGGTGCTGAAAGCAGCAACTGCAGCTGTGTGTGCTGAGTCAGAAATGCCAGCAGACAAGAAGGTGCTGAAAAACTCCCGGTGAGGTAAAAAATCAATGGCACCTGTATGGTGTGGGAAAGGCTGCAGGAAATGGCAGAATTCCTGCTTGCCTCAGTAAAGAATGAGTGACAAATCCCGGGGCTCCCTGAGTGTGAGCGTGGCTTCCTTTCTGTGGATGTCAGATGGGCTGCCTAGAACTGAGCCCCTTTTCCATTTCCTTCATCTGTGCTGGCAGCTCCTGCAGATCAGTGGGGTCTGTTTGGAGCTCAGTCACCTCGTTAGAAAACAGCATTGAAGTGCATGAGTCTTACCATGGTAACAATAAATAAAGGCTAAAACAACAATTTCAGCATAGCTAAGTGACCCCAGCTGAAATGTGTTTGTGCAGATCTCTCCTCTGCAGGCGCTTCAGGGAGGATTGAATCATGAATGGAGGCTACTTTGGATGGAGCCACACGAGGCTGCAGTGGTGGTAGCCATTCTGAAAACTGAAATCCTGGCTAGTGCACTAAAATCTGCAAAAAGACTCCTGAATCCTTAAACATTTCTGTTTATACACCCACAGATTTCTATTCCCAGTAAAGCCTGTTGTAGAGATGTCAAGGAGATATTCTCTCTTAATTTACTTTAAATGGGGAAAGATTATCATCTACTTATTAAAAATAGTTGAGCTAAAGAGCACAGATAAGATTTTGCTCACCACAGAGAAGATTTTTTCTCACAAATACAGTCCTATAATTTTTTTTTCACCTTTCTGCTAAGTACAGCATGAATTGAGTCTGCAGGGTTGCTTGACCTTTAGCTTCATATACTGGGGTAAGAGTGATTCTCAGAGATGTTAATCTGAAATGTCACATTTACTCATGGGTGAGTTGGGATGCTGTGATGAAGTTTCTCATGGACAAGCAACTCTTTCTGGCCTCAAACCATATAATTTTCCCTTGATGTTAATTCTTTCCTGCTGTGGTGCAGCAGTTTCTGAGAGAAAACAGAAACTCTTCATTCCAAAGACCAGCATTAGATTCTTACCAATGCCATGGATTCAGATAAGTGTGTGGAATTCTGTGCCCGTTCCCAGTCAGAAGTGGAGGAATTTGTCCCCTGTGTTTGTGAGCAGTGTGAGTGCCTGTTGCTCCTCACCTGTCTGCCCTGTGGAAATGTTACAAGATTTAAAAAAAAAAAAAAACTTCTACTCATGCAGAATCTTCATTTGATAACACTGCTGTGAACTTTTGGCATACTAGAAAGCAGATGAGAACTTTTCAGAGCCTTGTGCACCGAGGAGATGCTTTTCCATTTCAGTTTGGAATTTGAAGAGATCTGATCAAAGCTGGTAGTGCCTGCAGTGAAGTAAAACCTTTTTTACATCAACCACTTTCAAGTTATTTATTCTCTTTGTGCCTGTGGTGCAAAACTGACTGTGAAACTGTCATTGGGAACTGCTAAAAACTAGATTAAAACCAACCTGCGGTATTTTTGGAAATGTCACTATGATTGCAGACATCCTAATGTAAAATATGGTGAAACTGAGAGACTTGTTTAATAAGGCAGGAAAATGAAATGACCTGTAGATAGATTATTTTTCTTAAAACATTTTCTGTAGGAGAACTTGATTCTCACACTTCAGTTGACAGTATCTCAGCTGCTTCTTGTAATGTAATACTGAATGGAAATGAGATGTTTGGAGCACTGCAATTTCTGGCATTTTTGAACTTCCTGCTATTTTTGACTGCTTCTCTAAGTATCTGTCCCTTTCATATTAACCTTGACTGACGTAAAGGACTGTGTGGCACCAAAGCAGGGATTGGAAAATGCTGGGGTGGGTTGGGCTGTGGGAGTCTGTTGTACTCTGCATGCATATGGTCTCAGGCTGTTGTGCATTCTGGATCCCCCAGCTCCTGACCCATTTATCCCTCCCAGGGAAATGCAGAATAAATTCTCAATGTCAGGCAGTGTTCTGACTCCTGGCAGCTGCAGCTCCACTTTGTGCTTGCTGTTTGCTTGCTCCAGAATGACTGAGTGCCTCAAGTTCTTGCTTTTCTTCCTCTTCCTTCCTTTCCCCCTCTGCTGGGCACCTGTCACACTGCTCTGATTATAGTACACTCATTTTAGAGTTGGTATCTCCTTGTTTCCATCAGTTTCTCCCTGTCTTGGAAGTTAGGGATGATTTTAATAGTGGGCCCTGTGTTCAGAGCAGTTCCTCTGCAAAGATCATCCAGGCTGCAGGCAAGGATTTCCTTCTGTAGTCATTTCCATCTAGAGGAGAGCTTATTTCTTCACAACTTCTCATATTTGTACAGTAAGAAAGATTTGAGCTGTTAGAGGACTGCCCAGACGGGACACTGAAATTCAGGCTCTAGAGAAATCATTTCTAAGAACAGGAGCATCCCTGCCTAAAGAGGGTGGCAATGTTTTGCTGTCTGGAAATGCTGCAGCAGTGTGCTCAGGCACAAATAAAATACCACTTGAAATGGGCTGAATTTTTTCCCCAAATGATTAATCTTCAGCTTGTTCCGTGTCAGTTGCAGGATGTCATTTCTGAGAGGTTATTTTTTATGCATTGAAAGGGCAAATGTGCCTGTACAGTACTATTGAGCTGCTCTTTTGACTTCATGGCCAAGCTGTCAATTAGCATTACAGTGTCTGATCTCCACAAGCTGCCTTGTTTTGGTCTAAACCAGAGAAACAAACTGTAAACACAACATATTTTTCATAGTGTTCTATTTTTGTCTTTCTTAGAAGGACTAAGTGACTTGAAGACCCAGAGAAACCTTTTAAAAAGTCATTAAGACTGAATATCCTGCATTTCTGTGCCAGCTCTTTCATTGTGTCTGAGAAAATCCTTGCACTAAAAATACGGATTCCTCAAACCAAGATGCACTTCTGCATTTTTGATTCTCCTGAAGCCAAACCCACTTTTGTTTTCCCAGCTTTCCAGGACATACAGGTTAATGTCATTAAGAAATTTAACACACTTGTCTCCTCTGTGCAGGTGTGACAAAGCAGTGAAAATGTCACTGGCAGGCAGAGTTGAACCAAATTTTCTGGTTCTTTCATCCATGGCATCTGTCCTAGGGAGTTTGGGAAGTGCAGCAAAGCATCATTTCACTTTGTCCAGGTTTTCTGCAGGCAGGTGACTAAAACTGTGTGAGGATTATACCAGTTCAATAAAAATGTATTGGAAAAACCTAGAAAACCTGTGTCTGAACCAGTGCTCAGATCTTCATTAAATCCTGAGCAAAAATGAGTGCACATGCTTTATTCATGAGCTTTAGTGACTCAGTGCAGTGCATAGTCTTTATAATATTTTGTACTTTTTAATTTATGGATGTGAAGTACAGGATTTGTTTTAGCAATTTCTAAGAAGACCAAATCATGGCAAATTAAATTTTTAGCTTCACGGAAAACTATATACAAATATTTTTATATTATTAAAAAAGGGGGGGGGAGTTGTAAAATCTACGATTAAGAGACCATTGGTTTTATATTTACAATTCTGCCAGTTTATCACTTCATTCTAAAAATTTCTGTTGTTTATTGCTTATGGATATTTGGCATTTTGAGTGACTTGCTTGTTTCTCAGGAGTCTTAGGAAAATTACTGTATGGATGAAAAATTACTGCATGGCTGAAACGCCTCATTCGTGATAAACTGCTGTGACAAAGATTTAACTTCCATTTACATGCTTCATTACTTGGGAGATGTTAATGAAAGCCATGAAGTGCAGTGGTAATTCCAGTGCTGGCATGTGCTGTCAGTGGTGAGGGATGGCACGTGGGCAGTGAGGATCAGAGGAGCAGGGACAGCATCACGGAGAGCTCTGCTAAAGGCCTGGCTTTGGACCTACAGTAATGAGCATATGTTGTAATCTGGGCTGGAGTTTCATTTTGGAGATGTTTGGGGAAAGCTGCTGGGGTTTGGGCACTGCCAGTGGTTGTGCAGGGCAGGCAGTGCCACCCTGGCAGGGTCTGGCACTCGGGGAAGGGTGGCAGTGGCAGCAGCACCGCGAGCGCTGGCAGAGCTCGCATCCAGTGTCACGGATTGCGTTATTTTATTCATGGTTGGATAAGGTGCACTCTGGCTGAGCAGTGTTTTCTGTGCTTGATCAGAGGCTTGTGGAGAAGTCAGGAGCTTCTGTGCTAGTGAGAAATTGGAACACAACTGTTTTTTGTTCTTGCTGTTCCTAAAAGTTGCCTGGAGCACCCCCAGCTTTCCCCACTGCAGTTCTCACTTGGCTCCGTGCAGCGCGGCCATGGCAGAGATTTGAGTCATGTGGAGCTTTCGGATTTCTCACTCCGAGGTGAAACAGTAGCACAGGAATGAGACTGAAGTGGTAGCTAGCTACTAAGTTATTCAGGGCTTCAGGAAGATAGTACTGCATGGGTTCTTGTGTTTGAAAGGATTCAGGCTTGTTGCTTTTTTTTTTGCAGTTAAAGACTAAACCTTTTTGGATAAGGGCATCGATTCTTCAGTCTCAGTGTTGTAGAGTTGCTCACAGTAATCACCTAACTTGGCAGCCTTAGCAGTGGGGGGATTTTGTTTCTGGAGGTGTTGGCAGAGCATTTCCAGCTATCTGAGACTCTGGTTTGGCTTTGCTGTGGCTGAACCAGTGGGTTACATTGTAGATGACTGCTGCTCTTACTCCTTTTTTTTTCTTCAGCCTTATCACTATTATATGTTGTCACTGGTTTTGACAACAAATAAAAATATAGGCTTCACTAGTAATGGCATATTCATAATTTTTAAAAATCCAGTCTTAACCCTGATAAATGCTGTTTTGTGCAATTTGGGCTGTAGTTACAGTGCTGCTGCTGTAGAAATGCCCTTTGTATTGCTGGGCAACAGAAGCAGGAGTGTGGAACTTGTTCAGGTCGGGCTGATGTCCTTGTCCAGAGCAGTAAGGAAAGCTGTAATGGATGTTAAATGAATAAATTGTCATGAATTGTTGCAGTGGGGGAGATTGCAGCAGTGATGGAAGGATGGGAGTTGGGAGGGGGAAATGCTTTGGGGCTGGGAGATTGGTCTCCTACTGGCTTGTCCTTTACCCTGCTCACAGGCAGTGATGATGGCAGCTGCTTTGTCATCATGATCCAAAGCTATTTCCTTACTGACACTCCTTACCTTCCAGTCATGTGTGTATTTTTCTTCCCTGTTTTCCAGCTGCAGTGTAGAACGGGGCAGTGCAGGATTTATCGGTGCTGTGGTCTTGTTTAGGTTGGCTGAGGTGATTTGCTGATTTAGGGGAACTTGCACATTTGTTGGTGCCTGAGTGGCAGACACCCTTTGCTCATGTTCAGACAGCTTCCAGAGAACAAGCACAAAACTGCTTCACTAAAAAATAACATGGAAATAGTCACATTGTCCGGGATGGGGTTTATAACTAAATGGAATTAAACTGATGCTATTTAAAATGTGACATTTTTAACGGGGGAAGTGTTGAGCCATGACTTCTGTTCAATGAAAGTAACATATGACTGGAACAGAACACACTCCCCTTTCCTGGCACTGCCATTTCACCCCAGCACACCAATCCTGCCCTGGTACCTTCTCATTCAGTGAGCTCTGGCATTTAGTCAGGCTCTTAAAATAACACCAGGGATGTTGCTGGTTTTAATAACTGACTTCTGACTCTCAACAGTGCGAGGATCAAAACCAGGCAAAAATGTCCAACTGCAAGAGAATGAAATTAGAGGATTGTGCTTGAAATCCAGAGAAATCTTCCTGAGTCAGCCTATTCTACTAGAACTTGAAGCTCCACTGAAAATCTGTGGTGAGTACTGTGAGTTTGGGTTTGATCTTGGGGGAGGTGTATAAGCAGAGAACAAGTGCCAGATGCTGCTTTCAATTACTAACAGTGAAACTAATAAATAATTGTAGCAAAATGCAAAATAAAACCCTGCTGGATATGTAAGGCAGAGGAGTGGAGAGGGGGTAATGTGTGGGAATTGTATTTGGGACCAAAATAAACCCAAAAAGCAACTGGTCCAGTTTCACCAGGCTGGGGAAGACGTCTTATTCATATAAAGTTTTTGAAAGAAGTTATCAAATAAATTATGTTTGGCCCAATTGTGACTGAACAAGGGGAAACAATGAGGAACCCCAGTATTTAATGTGCTGCCATGCAAAGCTGAGCAGTGGCCTGACAATATTTTAAAATCCTGTTGTAAACTTAGATTTTTGTGCTGTTTCTTGGAATTACTCTCTAGTTTGGTCTCACGGTATTGCATACAGCAGTGCTCATTTTGCACACATGTACATGTCTGCTTATGCTAAAAGATTGAAGAATGTCAACATAAAAAACTCAGTAAATGCAATTTTGAAAGCTTCTAGCAAATAGTTTTTTTATCCAACTCTAAAACAGAGGATTTACTTCTATTTGAAGCAGCTCATTCCATATTTATAATATTGGTAGTCTAAAACCATGATTTCGTGTTCTGCTTGTCAGAAACAAGCCATGATTTAAAGCAAAGGCAGAAATACCAATTTCATTTTTGATGCAGTTTCCCTGCTAGAATTGGAATTACTGGGTGTTTCCAGAAAACACACTTGGTTTCTTGGAATCTTGATTTTGTTGTATACACACAAATATTTTTGTGTAACTACCATTGCATAGATGTCAAAATGTGATAATTTTATCTACATTAACTGCCATTTTAAGTGTGTTATGGGTGGTATCTAACTGCAAGCTTTTTATTTGTGAAGCATCTTTGATTTGTTCTTTCTCTCAAAGAATGTAGTGAAGGGTCACTTAAGTGTCATGTCTGAATGTCCTTGCAGGTGACATCCATGGACAATACTATGACTTGCTCCGACTCTTTGAGTATGGGGGTTTTCCACCAGAGAGCAACTACCTGTTCCTTGGTGATTATGTTGACAGAGGAAAGCAATCTTTAGAAACAATTTGTCTTCTATTGGCCTACAAAATTAAATACCCAGAGAATTTTTTCCTCCTCCGAGGGAACCACGAATGTGCCAGCATCAATAGAATTTATGGGTTTTATGATGAATGTAAGTACCAGGCATGTGTGCCTCCAGTGGGGACAGCAGGGTGGCAGTGGCAGATGGCTCCTTCCTAACTTGAAATGCCCTCTGTGCTCTTCAGAGGGGTCCTTGGCCTGTTTTAGAGAGGGGAGTCTGTCCTTCCCCTGGCCCTCCTGGAGTCTGAGCCTCACACTACAAAGCAGCAGCCAAGTGGGTGATTTTATTTGTTGGCTGCTGTGTTAACTGACAATTCTCACTGGTAAAACTCATAGGGACAGCTAATGAGAGATGGGGGAATTTCATTTGATGTGCATTACAGAGGTTCACCTCTGTTTCATTCATCTGATGATGATATGTACAGATTGTGTGATGTATGCAGACCTTACCCAAACACAATAAGTAATTTTGCTGTGAAGTAGGAGCCAATGTTCCTGTTTCAAAGGATGTGATTTAATCCAGATAATGTAGAGCTGATATTAAATTAATTGTGCACTGAAGCATGTTGGAACTTGTGTGGAGGGACACACTTGGCTTGCAGATGATGACAAGATGTGCGCTCCATGTCTTGTTCTCCTCCTGTGAGGAAACAAAGATGTGTGGTATTTCAGAGTTGTCTCCTCAGAGATTAATCACAGGCTTAGTCATATATCACAAATATGTTCAGGGTTCATATCTGGGAGAGTCCCTTTGAAATTCATAAAACCGTGGCGGTTTTGTTTTTCAGTCCTGTTTTGTTTTTCAGTCCTGTTTATTTGCCGAAAGTGAGTTTACGTGGTAAAGCGGAATTTAAAAAAAAACCTGCTTTTCAAGAATTGCTGTCTTCCCCTGAAAGAAATGGCAAATGGCAGAATTTTCTGCAACAGATCAAATTCTCCAAGGGATAATTTGCCAAAGCAGAGCTGGGACTGGAGAGCTTGATTGCCAACTGTTGAACAGACATATGGTGTCCTTGAAGCTGTGCCACACTGAGAGACCTTTGCCATTTAAACAATTAAATAAGTCAGAAAATATCAATTATGTATAGGCTCTAATGCTGCCTTTTTGCAAGTCTCAGTAAAATTCAGGCAAGTTGTCTAAGTTGGGTTGGTTGTGTTAGTATTAGAAAAGCACATTGACTGGGATTTTCTCCCCAATCTCTTCTAGGTAAGAGAAGATACAATATTAAGCTGTGGAAAACCTTCACAGACTGTTTTAACTGTTTACCAATTGCAGCTATTGTGGATGAGAAAATATTCTGCTGTCACGGGGGTGAGTAGCAGTTCCTTAGGTGATGTTTGAGGAACTGGAAATCTCAGTCATGGCAGTTTCATGTTTACATTGCTGAAGCTTCAAACTCAGGGATTTTTCTCTGCCTTGGCTCATGTATGAGGAAGGGTTGGGCTCAGTGAGTGTCAGTTTTGTGAATCATGGAGCCGGTTCAGACACGATCTGCTCTTCCTTTTCCACCAAAAGCACCTTTAACAGCCTCTCCTTTGGAGTAGAGTCCTTGTAGGGGTTTTTGAGACATAGATGACCAGGAGTTTGATGTCTGTCCCAAAAACATCTGTTTTCACAGAACCAGAGTGGTTTGGGTTGGGTTGGAAGGCACCCTTGGGGATCAGTCAGTAGAATTCCCCCACCATGAGCAGGGACTCCTGTCATTGGTCAGGTTGCTCCAAGCCCTGTATGGGTTTTAATTTGGGTTTAATTTGTAGAAGTTGATTTATGCCGCATGATGCAGCTTTTTCTGGTCATAAAATACAAATTGCACCTTAAATGTTTTATCACTTGCAACTCATTACAGTTGCCCAGGGACTCACATCAGTGAAAAATTATATGAGATTGGTTTGATATTTTATTTAATTTCACTGGTCATCACAGTGAGCATTCCCTGTGATTCCTGGTGTTCATGCCTCTTTTATTTAACAGCTCTTCTATCAGACACTTGCAAAATATTAGTGAGATTATTGTAATCCTGTAAAATGTGGAAATGGCCTTGCTTTATTTTACTTCCAGTAAATCTCCTACAAAGTGACTTCTGTACCAAAATGCTGGATTTAAAAAACGTCAGTGAATGTCGCCACTGAGCTACGTAAAATGGCAGTGGTGAATCACTTTGAATCCAAGTTATTTTTGTCCTGGATGAATGTCAGTGCTGCAGAGCAAAGCTGGACTAAGCTGGGGCCTGCCTGTGTCTTCCCTGTGAACAGGTTTGTCACCAGACCTGCAGTCAATGGAGCAGATCAGACGAATCATGCGCCCCACGGATGTACCGGACCAGGGCCTCCTGTGTGACCTCCTGTGGTCTGACCCTGACAAGGATGTCTTGGGCTGGGGTGAAAATGACAGAGGAGTGTCCTTCACTTTTGGTGCTGAAGTGGTTGCTAAGTTTCTCCATAAACATGATTTGGATCTCATATGTAGAGCTCATCAGGTATTTTCATTTTGTACATTAAAGCATAGAATAATTTAGGTTTGGGGGACCTGAGTTTCACCTGGTCCAGGCCAGGCCTGTGTCAGCCCAGGGTGCTGAGGGTCTTGTCCAGCCAAGTTGTAAATACATGTGAGGTTCTCTGAATGTGTCCCAGTGTTTAACAGCCCTTATAATTAACATTTTCATATAAACTCTGATTCTCTTGAACAAGGGTTTTCTCAATGTTCATGGACTCTGTTGCTGAGCTGATTCTTGTGATGCTCCTGTTTTAATGTAAAGTTTGAAACTCATGCTCATTAAACATAGCCAGGTTTTCAGCTGCTGCCTCTTGAAAAGTTGTTTTGCACCTTGTCACGAGGAAGCTGCCCAGAATAACACCTCTGCTTTTGTCTCTAAAGGTGGTTGAAGATGGATATGAGTTTTTTGCAAAAAGACAGTTGGTAACTCTGTTTTCTGCCCCAAATTACTGTGGAGAATTTGATAATGCGGGTGCCATGATGAGCGTGGATGAAACATTAATGTGCTCTTTCCAGGTATAGTATCTGAGATATTCCCTTCTCTTTAGTGAGATTACACATTACATTGGTGCTATGTTGAATCAACATTTTTACTGTTAAATAGCAGTAAGACTGTTTCAAGTAGATCTTTACATCTGTCACATGTAGGCAGGGCAGTGTTTGCACTCACATCTTCCAAAAGGTGATAACCCTGTGCTGGTGTGAGTAGGGGAACTGTTTTATCCTGGAATTCAATCACTCAGGCAAAGCAGTTGGCTGTCAGCTGCTGCCACTGCTGTGGGCTCTGGAGCAGTGATGCCAAGGCCTGGCCTAGCTCAGAGCAGGAAACACTTTGATTTCCTGGCACATTGAGACTTGTCCAGAGCCATGTAGTGCCTCTACCAGTGAATTACTGTTGGACTGGAAGACAGCTAAAACTTTTTGCTAAATGACCCCTCTGTCTTTTCAGATCTTGAAACCTGCAGAGAAGAAGAAGCCCAATTCCAGCAGACCTGTAACACCTCCCAGGGGTATGATCACAAAACAAGCCAAGAAATAGTCACTTTGGCACTGCCTTGTTGGGACTTGTATCATAGTCTATAACCTCCATTTTTAAACTTATCATGTGTGCTGTTCAGCTTGCTCAAAATAGATAATGTGTTTGTGGTTTCCTTTCCATTTGATGAATGGCATTTGCTGGTTGTAACAGCGAATGAAAGACTTTGCTCCCTCCCAGGAAAAGTTTGAGAGTCCCCCTGTGTCGTTGTTCCAGCTGCACACTCCACAGCATCTCCCCACCAGCCAGGTAACGCGGGGCTGGCGGGGCCGTACCATGAATAGTGTAAATCTTGTTCTTTAGGGTCTGAAGAGGGCACTCGTGTGCTGTGAGAGTAGAGATTGTTCCTATCAGCGATTACATACTGTTTATACAAACCACTGTGAACTTTTTTTTATGTTCAATTTTGTTTTAAAGGGATTGCTTTTCTTTTAATGTCTTGTCATGTACACGTTAGTTTTATTGCTGTCGACTTTAGGAATAACCTTCAACCTTGCCAGCACCACTGGTAGGATGTATATTTAATTCAGACACACGTCCCTCTCCGTACACTTCCAATGACAAAGCCATTCTTTTAAGTGTTTGTGTCTCCTTCCTGAAGCCAAAGTTCGCTTAGAAACCCGTTTGTACACAACCCCCCTGCCGAGTTGGCCGGGCTTCCCATCCACGCCTTCCTCTCAGAGAAAAGGAAGTGCTGGCTGGAAATAGCAGCCAGAAAGGCTTGTCCATGCTCAAAGTGAACACGTTTTTGTACAGTTTCCGTGTGTTCAGTCGAGCAGATCCCAGGGCTGAGACAGCAGTCCCAGGGCAGTGACACAAATGGCTCTGGGATGATGGAAATGGCTCTGGATCTGCTGGAAGGGGTTTGTGCATTTCTGCATAAAGACTTTGTTCTACAAAGAAACCGAGAAACTCGCTTGATAAGCCAACCAGAGGTGTTGATCTTGATCACCGGTTTATATAAATCTCTCACAGAATCTTGTTTTTTAAAAACTGTTGATCTTTTTTGAACAGATGACAGTGTACAATATCATGTAGTGAAAATCACTTATTAAATGAAGAAATTGTTAAATCTTCTCAGTGTCGGTTTATCACAACATATACACTGCTGCTCTCCAAGGGCCTGACGTAGAGAAATAAATTGTTCTGGAAACCCACGGATTCTTGGTTTGGATTTGTCTGAGCTGCAAAAGGTGATTTGGAACAGCAGTGTTGGGTTTAATTCTGAATCTGGAGCCTCAGGCAGAGGCCCCTTTCAGCCGAGGATGGGGCCGCTGGTCCTGAGCTGGTGTTTGCCCCAGCCCTGCTCGGGGCTGGGCGGGGGAGGACAAGCTCAGCTCGGCTCCTGATCATTGTTCTGTGCACTGAGGGCTTGGCCTTGAGTGCAAGTGCTGCTCTGAGAAGGTTGGAGCTGAGACCAGACCCATTTCCTCTGGTGTTTAATTAGAGAACGAAATTTCTGATGGAATGGGGGGAACATGAGTCCATTTCATCAGTGCTGGCTGTTGAGGCAGGAGGCTCTGTGGGGATGGGTGAGGTGTGTGCCAGCTCTGGGCCTCCACAGGACCAGCCTGGGCTCCTTCACTGCCATGTGGAAAATGCTGTGGGGGTGTTCAGCACTCAGAGGAGGCGGCTGGTTCCTACCCTGTCCCTGCTCTGGGACAGCTGCAGCACTGCTGCATCTGCTGAGGAACAAGTTTGTCACTGGAATGCCCAGCTCTGCCCTGGTGTCCCCCTGAATTCCCCTCCACCTCTGCAGTGAGTGGGACTTGTTTGCCACAAATGGTTTTTCTGGGCAGTTTGCAATCATTGACTTTATTTTTTCAATGTAGTTCTCTGAATCAAAGAGCCATTTTCCTACTCTGAAGACATTTTTCCCTTCCCTCTACAGCTAATTAATCAAAAACCTCTAACTACTTCTGCTGAGCTTGCTAGATCAGATGTCACAGATTACCTGGTAAGGCTTTCTCACAAACTTACTTTCACCCTTTGAATCACATTTGTGGTTTCCTTTATAGCTCTATAATTTTTCTCCCTCCTTGTCCAACACCCTGCATATCTGTTATTGCTGTTGTGGGTGACAGCACACGTGGAACAGTGTTGGGTCACTGTCACCTCTCCTCGCTGGCCCTGCCACAGCTTTGTCCTCCATGACTTGTTTTCTTCTCTCCCCAAACAGTTTCGGTGACACAGGTGCCTATTCTGGGCTGTGTTCTCTGCCTGGCTGCATTCCCTGGGGTTGGGTCATTCCTCAGGATCCCTGGGAGGGAAGGGAAGGGAAGGGGCTGCTCCTGCTGTGAGCTGTAACCAACAGCTTGGGCACATTTTTATGTCCATTAGTTGGGGTTGAGTTGTTTTGATCACTGAAGGAAGAGAGAAGGAGTAGATGCTGATTGCTGATTGTTTTTCCATAATGATACTTGTAGGAATATCTAGCTGACACAAGGAATGGCTGGAGCAGCTGTGAGCCTCCCAAGGCCTGTGTCCCCACAGCCCAACACCAATTCCTGCTGGCCCAGAGCTCTGTGAATGGTGCAAAGAATGGATTGGGTGGGGAGGGGCACTGGGCTGTGCCAGAGGTCTCCACAACAGGTAGCAGGAAATTGTGGTAAATCCAAATTCTCTTCAATCCCTGTCGTGTGCCCTGGAAAGCGTGGTGAAATCTGAGGCCCTCTGATGTTGGGTGCCCTCGAGGCACTGGGGTGTTTCTCTGGTTTCTCCAAGGTGAAGTCTGTCCTTGCCACCCAGCTGTGGAAAGGCTGGTTTTCCACACAGGTCATTTTTGCCTGTTCCTGGTTTGCTTTGGATGTGTCAGGGCTGTTGTGGTGTTCAGCTCCAAGGCAGGCTGACTTCAACAACAACATATCAATTTTCCTTGGAGCATCAGGACCTGGTCCAGCAGAGCTCAGGCCTCAGGGGAACAGGGATTTTATGCACACACCCCTCATGGTGGGGGTTTTCTCCCTAAACCCCACAGTCCTCACCCAAAAGGGGCTGGATCTGATGAGCTCTCAGGTGCAGATCTTCCCCCATTACCTGATTAATGTTTACTGGACTCACCTGAAACCAAAATGCCCAAATTCACTGTGAAGCCCCAGGCTAACCCTGCCTGCCATGGCTCCGTGTGGCTTTGCTGTCCCGCTCCAGAGCTCTGTAAGTCGCTGTTTTGGGATGGGGGTTTGCAGCTGCACAAGGGCGTCACCTGTGCTCATTCCCCATTGCCCTGGGAAGGAGAACAGGGATGTGTGCTCTGGGATGAGGCGCTAGGAAATATTTCAGTTGCAGGAAAAGATTTAAACACTCTCTAGAAGGAAATGCTTTCAAATAAAGAAATACCTTTGGGGTTTAGAATTGAAGAACTGGAGAGATGTTTATTCCTTGGAGAAAATTAGGAATATTTCCAGTTTGTCCCAGCAGAGGTGCCATAGAGATGGGTCCCAAGTGCTTTTCACAGCTGAATTTTTCTGAGAACTTCCCAAAAGTTGTGTTTGGGAGATTGACATGAAGAGGCTGTGACAAAACACAAGCTTATAAAAGGAGGCAGATTAATCCAGGCCTGATTCCTGGATCTTACAGCCCACATTGATCCCTGGGCCTCCACCGACTCCATGGGACTAATCTGTGTCCGTGCTCAGCAGCTCTCTCTGGGATCGGCAGTCACACTTTAAATTCGCGACTCTCCTGGATCTTTGCTCGTTGTTTCCTGTGATGGGGGAAAAAGTTTAAAAACAATAGGGAAAAAAAAAGTTTCAACTCCATCCGGCCTGTCCTGTTTCGGAGGGACGGAGTGCGGGCAGCCTGGAGAAAAAAGGCTGCGGAAATGGAAATGGGAAATGTCGGGTTGGAAGGGGGCCTGGCTCGGGGACCCGGCGGGGCGAGGTGGGGAGGAGGCGGCGGGGCCGCCCCCGGCCGGGGGGAGGCGGAGCCGGGCCGGGGGAGGCCCCGCGGCGGCGGCGGGCGCAGCCGGGACGCGCACGGTACCGGGGACCGGGGGCAGCGGGGGCGGCCGGGAGGCTCCCGGGGCTCGGCGCGGTGGGTGCGGGCTGGGGTGGGGGGTGACAGCGGGACCCTCCCGGGGCTGCCACGTCCTTCTCCTCAGGGTTCCGCCGCGGCCCCGGGCTCCGTCTGCTCTGGGCGACGCCGTGGCCGCTCCGGTCAGTGCTGGGTCCGGGGGAGGTTGGGAAGCCCCGGGGTCCTGGATGCTCCGTCCGCCCCACGGCAGCCCCGAGGCCGTCCCGCACGGGGCAGGGGGCTCCGTGCCCGGGGCTGCTCCTCGAGGGCTCCGAACGAAGGTGCTGCCCCTGTGACGGCACCGTGGGACCGGCTCCCTCCTCCCGGCAGGTGATGGGCGGCCGGAGCTGGGAGCGGAGCTCACCGGGGTCGAGGAGAAGGGGAGCAGCCCGGGGGCACGGGCGGACCTGTGGTGGCACCGGGGACCAAGGGAGGCTGGTGCTGAGCTCCCCGGCGGCTCTGGCAGGGATGGGTACCCGCAGAACGGGATGGGGACGTGCTGGCGGCAGGAGTGGATCTCGGAGGGTTTGTGGGCCAAGGCTGCAGGGCTGCCCAAAGAGGAAGGGAGGCTGGCGGGGTTGTGATAAGAACACACGAGCCTCTGCTGCAGCCAACCACGCAGCCCATCTGCAGGCCCCTGCTCTTCCAGCCAACTCAGAGTTTCACTCATACGGTTTTCATTGCTGGAGTGTGGCCTCCATCAGGAGTTTGGTTTGATGGTCCTGCCCCTCACTGGGTACCCACAGGGATGGGCTGAAGCCGGGATGCCCAAGAGTGAGGTCAGCTCTGGACTGAGGAGATGGGGAGGACAATGTCACCCACCTGCCAGGTTGGAATGTGGGCATCACCTGCTTAATTTGCCTGCAAAGGCTGAGATGACAGGGTGTCATTGGTGTTAATGGAGGGAAATTATGGCTGTTCTTCATCTTGGCAGTGTGGCTGGCGGGTGAGGATGCTGGGGTCAGCTTGACCAACAGCTTCCCTAGATCAGTGTTAGAAACAAGGGCAGCTGCCCCCACCTCCATCACGAGGTGCCAGATAAGGGCTGGAGCTTCTTGCTTCTGTAATCAATGCTTTGTTTGGAGAAGTTTGGAAATACCTTGTGAGGAAGTCCCTTGTTGTAGAGCAGCACAGCGGGGCGCAAACAGAACTGGGAAGGCAGCAGGGGCTGTGCGTGGTGCCGGGGGAGGTGATGCAAAACCAGCGGTATCACCATGAAGCAACTTCCCGTCAGGCAGCCGTGTCGGAATGTCACGCTCTTATCACCCTCACTGGGTGAAAAAAGCAAGATTTGGCATCCTTGGCCAGCCCCAAATGGGGAGGTGACACTCTGCTCTTGTCCCTCAGACGTTGGCAGGGTGATGCCAGCTTGATCCAGAGCCATGGCCAAGTACCTGAAGCACTTCACGGTGGTGGGCGATGACCCCGTGCAATGGAGCAACGACTATCGGAAATGGGAGGAGGAGGAGGAGACTGAGGAGAAGCAGCCAGATGGAGAGATCAAGCTGGAGCCCCCCAGGAGAAACATCTCCTTCCAGTACATGATGAAAAAGGTCTTCAGCTCTCACAGGTTTCAGGTGAGGCGGAACAAACCCAGGCCGAGGGCAGTTGTGACAGCAGAGCTGCTGTGGGACTGAGCTCAGGGAGAGCACTGAGGTCATGAACCCCACAGTGCAAAGAGCAGCAGCTGCTGCTGAGCTGAGCTGTCCTGTCAGAACAGAGCAGCTCTGCTGCAGGTGCAGACGTCCCCTGAGAGGAGACAAGCCCCAGTGCACAATCACCACAGCTCTGGCACGTGCTCTCCTCCTGCTCCCCGAGCCCCCCACACCAAGCGGGGTCTGGTGGGGAGCCAGGTGGTTCCATGTGAATAACTCACCATTTGGGGCAGCAGGAGTGGGAGCAATGGAAAGCTCCATGAAACACAACCAGTCAAATCAGGGCTGTGGGCACTGGGGTGTGTTTGTCTGAAGGGCTACATTGGCTCCTCTTGCTCCTCTGTCTGTGCTGGCACGGGATTCATGTTGGTTCTTCTCCTCCAACAGATTGGGGTTGTCTGCTTGGTGATCCTGGATGCCTTGTTGGTTCTTGGGGAATTGCTTATGGATTTGGAAATCATCCTTCCGGACAGATATAATATAACCCCAAAGGTAAAATGTGGGGAAGTGTCAACATGAACAGCAGTTCCCTCCCTTTGTTGTCCCTCCTGAATAAGCTGGGCAAGGCAGGACCTGGACTTCCAGCCTTGCTGAGCCAGTGGTTGTGGAAGAAAAGTCCTGAGCCCTTCTCCCTGTAGAGCCAAACCAGAGGTGCCCTCAAGCAGCAGAGCCTTTCCAGCCTGCTCTGCCTGTGTGCACTCTGCAGGGCTTCCTGCCTTAAACTTGTACTCTTTTCCAGGTTTTCCACTACCTCTCCCTGTCCATTTTAACCATTTTCCTGGTAGAGGTGGGGTTTAAAGTCTTTGTCTACCGCCGGGAGTTCTTCCACCACAAGTTCGAGGTGCTGGATGGGATCGTTGTCATCGTGTCCTTCATCCTGGACATCGTCCTCATCTTCCACGAGCACGAGTTCGAGGCCGTGGGGCTCCTGATCCTGCTGCGCCTCTGGAGGGTGGCCCGGATCATCAACGGTGCGTGCAGGGCTGGGCTGTGCTTGCCAAATCTCCCTCAATCACCTGGGCTTTGTTCCTTCCTCAAACCCAACCCTAGGGGTTCTGCTCTCCCAGCAAACTCTGAGTTCTGTCTGTGTGGAACTTTTATCAAGCTGCAATTTTTTTGGAGCAGTGACAATCTGCTGCTTGTGTTGGTATGATGCCTCAGGTGCATGGCAGCCAGGCATGTTCCCCCCTAAAAAAACCCATAATCTGTTCTTGGACCCCTCTCCTGCAAAGGGATGGCTCGTGTTCTGAATTTCCATTGTAGGATCCTTTTGGCAGGGGAGCCCCTGTCTTCCTGAATTTGCTGCTACAGCAGAGTAGGTTTTAGTGCTCTGTTCTGTTGTGACTCCATTATCCCCTCCAGGGATGCTGCAGGGAATGTCCTGATCTTACTCTAGATCTTTCTTGCTTGAATTCAAAGGGCTTGCCATAAAAAGAGAAATAGAAAATGTCCCAAAATCAGCCTTTAGTGACTTCACTGCTGTAACTGTTGCAAATAGGTGTAAATTTGGATATAGCTGAAACAAGCATAGCTGCAAACCTTTTCTTCCTTCTTGAGGAAGGAAATTTGGGATTCCAAAGAATATGACAATGAATGATTTCAGATTCCTGCGTGAAACCTCAGCTCAAGCTCTGTCCTGTGTCACTTTTGGTGGGTGCTCCATATTTGAGACAGCTGGGATCAGAAGAGGGGATTGCTGGGGCTGTGCCCACTGTCCTCAGCCCCTTTCAATGGGGAGAGGGTGCCTGGTTGGGTGCCAGAGAGAAGAGAGATGTGAGAGCAGCTTGTGGCTTTCCTTAGTTCAGAGTGAAAGTCAGAGAGAAACCGGATTTGTGTGGGGCTGTGGGAACCACGGGAGCCTCACAGCACAGCAGAAAGCCAGGACTGCAATTATGGGTAAATCCCCTCATCCTCGGGTGCTCCAGGCTCCCTGCCAAGCTTTCTGCAATGTCCACCTGCTTGCAGCAAAAAGGGACAAAGGGAATCTGCCCCACGCTGGGGTGTTGGGTGTCGGTGCCTGGGCACGGTTCCTGCCGATGTTATCAGTGCAAATGAGCAGCAGCGCTGCTTTGTCCTGGGAGAACTGAACCCCCAGAGCCTAAAGGGTGCCTGGAGCTCTGGAATCAGCCATGACCCAGGGAAGCTGTGAAGGGAGGGAGAACGTGATGTTCTTCAAGCTCTCATCGAGCTGCTTTGTTTTATCTTTGTGGGAAGAAACTGCCTTCAGTGTGGGGGCTGAGTTGACATGGGATCACCAAATGGTGCTTACAGAAAAGTGACACCTCTGCCATGAGGAGACACTGCCTGCTCTCACTGCAGCTGAGCAAGGTGAAGCCACAGCCCTGTGGACCTGAGGATGTCCTCTTGTGCCAGGCCGGAGTGATCAGCCCAGGGGCTGGAGGAGCCCTGTGGCCCAGGCCTTGCTCTGCTGTCACACCTAAAACTGCTAAAACACAGCAGAGCTGGCCCCAGCTGCACCCCAGGGCTCTGCCAAGGGAGCAAATTCAGGGATTGAGTGATAGTCAGAGTGATTAATTCAGCTCTGAGGCCGGGCTGCCTCTCCCCAGCAGAGTATCAGTACCTGAATCCCTCCGGTGGCTGATTTAAAACCCTTCCTCATTAAGGAAAGCACTTGGGAAGGGTTGTTGAAGATGGCAGAAACTGAGCTGGAGAGGAACACGTTTAACCCCTTGAGCACAGAGCCTGTGTGCTGTGAATTCCTGCTGGTGGCTGTTTTACAGTGTAAAGCAAACCCCCTGTGAATTGCTCCACAGGAATCATTTTATCCGTGAAGACCCGCTCGGAGCAACAAGTGTCCAAGTTAAAGCAAGCAAACCTGAAACTTGCCACGAGGGTGGAACAACTGGAGCACAGCTGTTTGGAGAAGGTAAAAAAACACTTTTAATTTGGGTTTACCTGCTAATGGTGATCCTTGTGCAAGGTTGGCACTGCTGGCTTGGTTTCCTCATGGGAAAGTGTGGGGTGAGCTGGGCTGAAGCAGCACAGCCCTGCCCGTGCCTCCCTGGGCTGCTCCTCCTCACAGGAATGATGTCCCTACCTCTGTCCTACTTCTTCTGGCCAGCCTGTGCTGTTTTCCTGCAGCAAGAGATACATTATAGCAGTGGGAAGGTCCCTGGGAACCTGGGAAGTTTCATTTGAATTTTGCCTCCTACAGGAGCAAGAAATCGAGAGGCTGAATAACATATTGAAACAGCATGGACTCCTCAGCCAGCAAAAATAAGAGGCCAGTCTTCCAAGGTGGGAATTCTGCTTGAAGATTGCAGTGTTGGAATCTGCCAGCTTGACCTGAAAGGTTTTCTGTCTCTTTGCTTCCTCTTGTATTTTGTTTTCTATAAACATTTTCTATTTGACCCTGCTTTGATCAGACCTTGGGATGGCAAAAATAGTTCTACTGGAAAATTAATCACACATAGTCCCTGTAAACAGTAATTTTTTTTCCATTCTTGTACAGTTGTACAGTCAAAACTGAAAAATAATTTAATAAAGACACATCTTTACAAGCTATACATCCAGAAAAGTACCACTTATTTAAATTTTTTTTTTTTTGTGATAACATTCTTTATTTGCAGCAAACTTGCAGTACAAATGATAACAACCCAGACTGAAAAGGTAATTTCTTCTCCACCAGCTGCCTGCTCATCATCAATACATCTCTTTGCCAACCATTCTTTTCACACTGTTGGTAGTTTCCTCATTTCTGTTGCTGCTTGTGCCACTTTGTTATTTATATAACATTAATTTCAGAAACACCAACATACCACTCCTTTCCCTGACAAAGAAATCAGCCCCAAAATAGAGGCAAACATGTGCCATCTTACGTCAAACAATGCCTTGTTCCAGCAGCAGATCCCAGTTCTGATTCTGCATTTCCTCATCTCCTCTTCCCTTTTCACTCCTGTTCCCTCACAGCCCATAGGGCTGCAAAGTTCTTTGTTCCCACAGCTCATAAATCCATGGATCAAAAGAACTGTAATGTGTAAGAACAGATGTAGGTGAGTGCACTGCTGGGAACAGTCAGACTCCAGAAAAGCCATAAAAAAGCAAATTCTAAAGGGCCAGGCTGGTGTTTGAATTTTTTCAGGTACCAGTGTCCCTGTGGAGAGGCTGTTTGAGAGCTGAGGAGTGAGGTTTAAGAAGTGGGAATTGAGAGATGGTGACTGCAGCAGGTGCCTCCCATGGATTTCAGCCCCACTCAGCTGGAGGGGTCACTGAAACCACAACTCAACTGTTCAGGTTTTAAAAAAAAAAAGTAATTAATTAGTGGTGTGGGGAAAATAGCCAGAAATATGTGGCTTATTCATCTCTGCAAGGAGATAAAGCAGAGGCCTTATCTAATAGCACTCGATGAGTTTAATTAGCAATTTAGCTCTGCTGTTTGTGGGATAATGAACTTGCTTTCCCTGTGTGTTCCTGTGCTCTTCCCTTCCCCTCCTGGCTCTGCTGGCCAGGCTGGAGCTGGGCCAGAGCCACCAGCAAGTTCAAACTGGAACCTTTGTCCTCTCTGCACAGTTATAACTGGGGACTTTCCACTTCATGGGGGTTTCTTCACCCTAAACCTTCTGAGAACCCTCACAAGGTCTCACCCTTCCTCTCTTGGCCAAATTTAGCCCAGCATCTACAACTTAGAAAAAAAATATGGCCCATCATAGCCACAGGATAAACAATGGACTAAAAATAAAATAAAGCAGAAATTTGGGTTTTTATGCATACTTACCTTAGACAAAGGGATAGAAAAAGTCAAAGGGTAACTTGATGTTAATGGTGGGCCAAGCTTTGTAGCTTGGCTCTGCAGGTGAAGAAATGTCAGTGAAAACCACAGAACTTGTTACAGGAATAATCCTTTCCCTTCCTGAGGGAAGCTGCAATGAAAATACAAACAGGACTTAGCTTCAGTTTTCTATTTGTACAATCATTTATTTGGTCTGGGTTATATTTGCTAAAAAGGCTTTTTTTTCCCCCCTTTTCTATGTAGTTCCATGTTTCTTTCCATAAATGCTATATAGATTTTTATTGAAGTGTGTTTTGGCAAGGAGCCCACAGCTGTGTTTGAGCTGGAAGAGAACTGCTGGGTGTAAATACATTCTAATGTGAAGTGCTGCCTTTAGATAATGAGATTATCTGGCTCATTGTCACACAGCTGATACCCAAGGAAAACAAGCCACTTGTTTTATCTTAAATCCTGTAATTTAATTACATACCTGCTTCAGTGTGGTGCTAGTGATTGTGGCTGTAACATTCACTATCCTGGCTTGGGGATTGACCAGGGATCCATATTTAGTCCACTTTATTTCTATTCCCAGTGACACAGGTATTTGGCATGAGCTCTGCAAAGTGTGAGAAATCATCTCATTCTCTGTCTTATGTAGAAACCATCACAGTAATTAATTATTCATGTTGTTAAAAGGGTAGAATGTCCCCACAAAGCTCACTGAGGAGGTTACCAGAGCAGATGGACCCTGCACTGTTGCTGGGCAGGACAAAAACCCTGAACTCTGCCAGGCCAGAATTTTGAAGGCTACAATGTTAAATATTTTTAGGCACTTCTTGAACTCTCACACTTCTGGCTACAGAAACCATTCACTCTTTTGTTGCAGAAGCATGCAAGAGACCATCCACTGTTTTATATTGTGATACTGTGCTTATCTCTCTCTTACCCTGGCCTGGATTAGGAGGGGAAACCCTGATTCTGTTCCTTCCCTCTGTCACCTGTGGTGCTTCATCCTTAGAAGAACAACATTCCAACCAATGTTTAAACAGCTCATTTTCTACCCAATACATTGCCCTGATCCACAGCTGAGGTGCCTGGATACCAGCTTGATTAAATATAACTTCTACAGCAAGAATGAAACTCTCTGTGAATATTCCATGAGTTTCTTCCAGCTTATTTCTGCATTCCCAGCCCCATTTTCTCCTCCAGTTGGTTCCTGCATTTTTAGGGTGTGAAGCTGAGCTGCTGCTGCAGCACAGGCACAGATCTCGTGAGGGTGGAGGGGTGGGAGTGGTTGAACTTCACCTGTTCTGAGATGTGGAGCTGAGTTATTGGCACCCAGTCAAGCACATCCTGGGTTTGAGAATTCCCAAATGAGGCCACATACTCAGGAAAGCTTTGGCCCTTCAGCACATCAAGGAGAGTCTGAGCCAAAGGCTGGCATTTCATAGCTGCGGTAATTCTTCCAGAAAACAAAAAAAAAAAAGATAAGTTAGAGCAAAATCCATTGGTTTGGCACAGTCATCATTTCTCCTTGCTCTCTGCTCTGTTCAAGCCTTCTGGCTACAGTTGCTAATGTACACAATCTTTCCAAGAGAAAGACCATTGTTAATTAAATGACATTTGTTATAATTAAATACTCCATTCTCAATATTCCTCTAGCTGTATAAATGGCCCAGGACCTGAACAGAGCCTAAGGGAAAGGGATGTCAGAGGGTTAAAAGCATTAAATTTTAAAAAATTAATAATTTCTTACCGTAACTTACAGCCTGATATCATGTTATAACCAAATAATACTGGGGCTCTGGCTCCCTGTGCTGCCAGGCAGTCCTGGGTGGATGTGCTGTGCAGAATGGTGAGCTGGCTGTGTTTGTTACTACTCTGAATGATGCCAGATGTAACACACAGTTAAGGGAAATTAAATGCTTGATGGATATCAGGACAAAAAAAGAATTCTTAATCATATCCTTAAAATATAGCTGCAAATGCTATAATGGCTCCAGATTCCTCTCCCAGTGTGAAAAAGCACCAGGGTGTGCAATGGAGGCTTAAATGTACCTCAGTACAGTCCCAGGAGATTGCAGTCAGGACTGAGTCATTCCCTCCTCAAACACAGCCAGAAAAGCACATTTTTATTTTTGGAAGAGAACAAATGTATTTCATAGATGTCCGTGCTAGAAAGGGTTTGTGAGGCTGGACCAGAGCGAGTGAAGCAAACAGAAATGCAGCAGGGGAAGGATATCCTTGAGGCTGGAATCCTGCTCTGACAGGCAGCCCAACAACATAACCAGGATTGCCACTCAGAGGAACTGGCTGTGTGTTCTCCTGCAATGCAAACACAGCATTAGTTCTCATCCTGCACTGAAGTGGTTGGAAAACACAGAAATATTTCAGTTATTTTAGGATTATGACCTGCCTTGAGTGATGAGGACAAAACTGTAAGTGAGGCTTTGCTTTCTCTGTTACAGTCACAAGCTGGGGCCCATAAATGTGCCAGATTTTGGAGGCCTCCATTGCCCAGCTCTGAAATGCTGCCTCATCTGGGCATCCAGGGCAAGTTCTGCTTTACCTTGCTGCTAACAATTGGTCTGATTCAAGTTTAATAAGTTTTGTAATTAAATGTCTTTTACCAAGTCACCCATGACATCTCCACAGTTACCTGAGTGAAGCTGATTTCAAAGCTCTGCTCTATTGAAAGTGCTTCTCTGCTAATTGCCCCCAAGACAAAAGCTGCAGCAGCTTCTATTATTTCTCCTGTGTCTGTGTGGGTAATGTGATAATTCACCTGAAAATTAAACATTTTAGATATTAATTTGAATAAATACATAAGAGAAACTAGAAAAAAAATTTAACCATGCAAGTATTTTCTTTCTTCCTTGCTTAAGAATCTCAGCTCCAGGGTGGGGATGGATTTTAACCTGTAGAAGCTGGAGCCTCTTCACAACTGACTTCTTGCTAAACCTAAGCACAGACACAACTTTAAAAGATGATGTGCAGCATCTATTCCTCTCTCTGTCATTAGTGCTCCTGAAATAATTTTATCCCAAGCATAAATTAAACTCATGTCATTGCCTGTTTTGCCACAAACACAGAAGTAACACCAGGATTTCAGCCTGGCTCCATGTTATATTGCACAGAATTATTATTTTGTTGCAAAACACTCTCTTTTACCCAAAATCAGTGTTTCTCCCATGACATTTACTCAGGAGATGTCACAAAAATGGAAAGTGCAAGGCCTCCTGCCAGCTTTGCAGTTTGAGAATCAGAAGTGATTTGATGCTTTCCATCAGCTCTGAGGAGGAAAAGGCTGCCAGACCTACCCCAAGCACTGCATTGATGCACAGCTCATCCAAAACCATGGGGAGCCTCAGGGCTTCACTGCTGCTCAGTAAAGTCCTCATTCCATTCACAGATTGGACAACTATGGACTGGACAGTGATGTTCACCTGAAAAACAGACTCATGTCAGCTCTGAACACTGGGTATAATTAATTTTGGCTTTTTCTGTGTTATTATATTTGTGACCTTTCCGGGTTCTGTTCCACAGCAACAGCATGCAGTCATTCTCTGAACAACTGCTGTGTTACAAGTGCTGCTGAAGCTCAACCAAAGGGTCTGGGTATAAATAAAAAAGAGATTTTCTTGAAAATAGGGAGTTTTATATGAAAGGAATGTATCAGGCTTGAGTATTTGCAGGCAGCATTTTATCTTGGAGTTGCTAAGTATCATTACTGATAGCAAGTGATGTAATTTTTTAAATGTAAAGATCAATCAATGAAAAATTCCCACTGACTATAACTTAATAAAAATTTTGCCCACAGCTCTTCCAAGTAATTTAGAAGGATACTTACCATCTGATTTGATTTGGGCACCTGAGGGAGAATAAAAGGACAAATTAAAGCAGTAGCAAAGATCTGATCTATTGCATGTAGCAGTCAAGTAAAGCAGGAAAGGCTTTGTCTATTTAACTCTCTCTCATAACAATAACTTTTATGTTATGGAGTTAATTGGATATAAACCAGAGTACCCAGGAAGTGAAAAGAACTGTCACAATGCAATCCCCTCCTTCTTCTGACTTACAGAATTATTCAGAGACCACCAGTTCAGGAAACCTGCCAGGCTGTGCTTCCCAAAGAAAGGAAGAGCTTCTATTGTCCTGTTCCATAGTTTCATGGTCTCCAAACCAATACAAGAGAAGCAAGTATCTCTCTTGTTATATAGTTGCCCCACTGAAAAAATTTCCACCAAAAATATTTCATGGCAAGGCAGAAATGTCAGACCAAGGTCATCAATCAGGTAAAAATACTCCCATGGAGCAGAATTTTGTCCAAAGTTTTACTTTTCTGACTTTCCAATGAATGTTTGAGTCACATCTTTGGGAAGGGACCAAGGCTTGGACTCTGATCATGAAGAAATTCAGCAGAATTGTGATGGGATACTGAGAGCAGTGACTCATTCCTGTCCCAGCAGGGAACACATTCCTGGGAGCTGCAGAGCTGAAGGTGCTGCAGGTACAGTTTGTCACACATTCATCATCCCAAGGTACAGCCCAGCCATCAGAATGAGCTGGGTAATAAAAATCTCTGTAAAGATTACACTCATCCTTCAGGGAACAGTGCTGGGAGCGAGCACCACTCCTGAAGTTCTGTTTATCATGGCTGGGGTGATGGATGGTGCCTCTGGAGGTCACCCAGAGATCACTGCAGCCACGCTGCTGCCTCAGGAGGGAAGCAGCAAAGGCAGGGCCAGCTCATTGCTGTGGCAGCTCCTCACTCACTGACCAGGGTGTGTGTGAAGCCCTAGTGTGAGGATCCTGCTGGGACATCCCAGGAATCCCCAGCACTCCCTGCATCTGCTGGTCAGGGCACAGAGCAGAGTTTATCTGCAGCAGTTCCCAAACTTTGTTCTCACTGCAGCTGCCCGTGCAGCAGGGAGGGTGGGATCCTGGCATGGGCTGTTCTGTGCTACGCGCTGTCCCAGTGCTCCCAGTAAGGCTCCCCTCGTTACTGGTTTGCCGTTTTTATGCCGGCAGCTCCACCTGCTGGCACTGGGAGGGCCCCGGCTCTGCCCTGTGGCCGCCCTGTCCCCAGTGCCATCACTTTCCTGTTGTCACATCCCACCTCCCCTTCCCACAGAGCGTCTCCAGCAGCTTCTCAGCCGTCTCCAGTTCCTGCAGCTGATCCCTCCTGACACCCAGCGTGCTCTGGGCAGAGTCTGACCCCTCCCAAGCTCAGCCATTGCCTCGGCAAGCAGCACAGGGATAAGGGGTTATGGATTTTCCAGTCAGGAAAGGGAATTCATTAATTCATCTTTAACTCAAACCCACCCAGCTGCCGGAGCCCAGCCTGAGCCACTCTTGCTCTTTTGTGGTCCTGCAGCCAACAAGAACTAATTTTGGGAGGAATGGAGACACTCAAAGCCCTTCTGAGGCAGGGTTTTCTCTACTTCTTCCACAGCTGGAGATCAAAAGCCAACATTTGGGAGCAATCCTTGGCTGATTTCAATGAGATCCTGAAGGAGCAGGAGAATGATCCCATCTGTGAGGGTGTGAAGTGCTTAGTGGGCTTTCCTTGCCTTTGGGAGCTTTGCAATCTGTGAGCAGCCTGGAAGGGGTCTTTAAGCAGTTACTCACTGCTAATTAAATGAATTTAAATAATTACATAAATTAAAATAATTTTAATGGTGAAGAGGTTGCTGTTTCTTTACAACCTTCAGCTTCTGGAAGGAGCCATCAGATTAAGGTATGATGCATTTCAGTTTCATTTTTTCATGAGTGATTTTTTTGTCTTCCTGAATATCCTTACAGGGAATTTATTTGTACAGAAGGCATCATCCCCCAGGTCAGAAAGGGATGAAAAAGTAGGAAAAGCTTTGAAAAATAGCCCCAGACTGGATTTTAGCAGGCAGGATCCAAAGAAACCTGCTCTCAGTCATGTTGTTTGGGAACACAAAGAAAGCTGTGTCAGCCCCCACTATCAAAAACTGAGGCTTGGAGGAAAGGGGCAGATGCACAGCATTAAACCTGACAGGTTCTTCCTTCAGTACAAAGTTTTAGCAACTCTAAAACTCAGATTTCTTAGAATTCTGTGTTCTGATAAATGGGCTTCTTGGAAAAGCCTGAACATGCACAGGAACGAGAAACTGCACTAGCTCAGTGCCATGGCCTTGGCTCTTCAAAACTATTATTTTTATTTTATCTTTGAGTATATTATTTATATTTTGCTAAGTAGAGAACAGTAAATGCTTCTGTTACCAAAGCTTGAAGTAAAAACATTCCCAAAGGCTTTCTGTATAAAATCTGCTGTACAGGGAGACATTTCTTCCCAACCCACAATTTAAAAATCCAAATAAAACACAATATCCCTCAGCAAACAGAAGTTACTTCATTCTGCAGATATAAAAGAGATAAAATATGAGTATTTCAGCTATGTAACTGTTTCAAATCATACTTACTGCCAAAATGCTGGAGTTGATATAAAACAACATGCTAAGTGCTTGAATGCTGTCACATTTTTCCACACTTACTGATCTAATGCATTTTGTGGCTTGGTTTACTAAAAACCCTGGAAAAAAAAAAGTCATCAAGTATTACTGGAGGAAGTGAAAGAGCAATTATGAAAAGCAAAATGAAAAACAATACAAGTACCAGCAAAATTGAAAGTAAATGTCTTCTCTATTGCAGATAAGATTTTATGTGAGCTTTGAAGAATGAAACTTTTTATAGTCTCAAAAAAAATGCTATGAGAAAAATTATTATTTCTTAACAAGTAGAAAAACCTTCATGAAAATTACTTAATTTTTGAATCTCTTAATTTTCTTTCACAAGAGACTTCAGTCCTGTAATCACCACCCTGACTGTTATGAGACCACATTTAATGGTGACAGTGGGGTTTGGGAAATGCAGGTGTGGGTTTGGCTGGGGGGTTTTTTTCACCTCCACCTCAGCAGATTTTCAGGAAATTGTGTGAGAGGTTAAAATGCAGAGCTCAGCCTGCAAATCTGACTTGTGAGAGGAACCCTGGGCAAAGGGAAGGTGCCAAGGCTGCCCAGCAGGGCTGGCATGGAGCAAACCCCTCCTCCCTCAGGGTGTCACCCTTGTGCTGCTTGGTTAAACCATTTATGCCAAACAGGACATTTTCCTGTTGGATAAACGACCCTTTAACAAGACTTTCAGGGATTTCAATCTCAATTTGAATGTTTAATAGAGACACAACACAATTTCCATTCTATGTCTTAAAAAAAAAAAACAAAAAAACCCCCAGAGAAACAGAAGTGATTTAAAAATCATCTGTTTATGAATTGTTAGCTGAATTCTCCATGGGGAGTGTGCCAGCTTTCTGACTGACTAATCTAAGAGCAGAATAATAAAAAGCAAAAAATTGAGATTCAAGTGCATTTTCCAACCTGCAGGATTTGCATCAGAGCACCAAGAAGAGACAACAGGACTTGGCAGCCTCAGAAATGCATCCTCTGTCTGGACAGGAACCCCATACTGCCAAAGAAAATCCACAGTCAGGTACACAGGTGTGGTTCAGCCCATTTTTATTGACAACAAACACGAATAAAATCAGTACTTATTTCCCCAGGATCTCTCAGTAATGCTCTGTGCAGCAATTCTTCAGTCACTGCTAAAGCTTTATGCTGAAAATAGCAGAAAAAAAAATAGCAGAAAAAAAATCCTTATTTTTCAAAGATCTTAAAAATATAGTTCACTTTTTAAGTAACTAAACACAAAACATTAAATTTCTTATTTTACATTTCTATATTTAACGACCAATATAAATTTTGCTTCTTCCAGCAGAACTGCATTATTTAAAAGCAGATGCAAACAATGCTGATTTCTTCTTTCTGGAATAATTTAATACTAATTGCACCAAATATAATTTCCCTCCTATTGAATCAGAGAATTTACCTCATATCTGGAAGTTTCATTTGCCTCAGGGGGATTTTGAGCATCTGTATCCAAATTCCAGCTGTCAGGCTCAGCACTGAAAGTTGCACCTCCAAATTTGTCAAGCAACTCATCAAAATTTTCTGCAGTTGGGATTTCAGGGGATTTGAAGTACAGGGCTTGTTCATCTGATAAAATATTTAAAGAAGGAGATAATTTAAGGAAAAAAATATACAGAAACAATACTTAGTAACAATGAGACAATTTTAAGCATTATTTATTTAGGATGCTAAATTATTTACAAAAAAAAAAAAAACCAAACTATTTTGTTTTCTCCAACAGAGAAGACCAAGGGTACCAGATGTTTAATTTCATGTTTTCACAAGTGAAAGGATCACAACATAAGGACAGTGAGCAGACAGAATTACCACTTTCCTGAGAGGTTTAATAAAATAAAAATAGTTTTAAATTTAGGTTTTTTCTAGTACCTAAAGAGCTTACTAAAAAAAAAACACCACAATGCTTAACATTGCCTACAACTCTACTTACAGTTTGTAGCATGAATGCAGAAAATACTGGGATTGACTTGGTCAATTATTTTAAATATCCTTTCTGGTGGATTTGCTTCAACATCAAGAGAATACACAGCAGCTTTCTGACTACACAGCTGGCTGTCACCCCTGCAAAGACACAAAATAAATCAATGATCCACTCAAAGTTAGTGCTGACCAGATTTTAAAGTTCTTTTAAACTACTGAGGCAGCACCAGAAAAATTAAAAAGCGTGAAATTACTGAATTTAACAAATTCAAATTCTATAAATTTAATAATTTGTAGAACAATCATGCATCCTTAGAAGGTTCCTATTGTTTTATACTCTGTGCTTAATAATAAATAATAGAGACTTCTCCCACATGTTTTATTCAGCAGAGGAAACTGTGAGCAGCCACATGAAGGAAGGTAAGAAACAGACTGAGGGAGGGAAAACCAGGGACAATATGAGAGAGAAAATGCTAAATTGGGTGGGATCCAGATGGTTGAGACCCCAAAAATGCAGGGCTGTATCAGAGGCCACACACAGCTCAGCAGCACTTTCATTCCTACAACCCAATGGGATTTCAGAGCAGGAAAACAGGTCAGTTTGGTGGATGTTGGAATAATATTCAATTTGAGCAGGGAATGGGAAGAATTCCTGCTTGAGATGATGTGAAAGAAATGGCAGAGTGAGGAACAGGAGGTGAAATAACCCAGCCTGTCTTGGAGGAGTGTTCAAGGCTGTGCCATGGGCTCATCAGGAGCTGCAGGAGAATGTGAGGTTGTGCCAGTTCAGAGCCTGGCAGCTCTGCTGTGCCCCACATGCCACAAACAGCAGCTGATGATCCCTCTGAAACTGGTTTTTAGCAGCACAGAGCAGCTGAGGACAGGCCCTGCAGAAGTGAAATGGCTTTCAGAGATTTTGAAGCCTGGAGTTAAGCTTTTCTATGAGGTGAGTCATTGTTAATAGGATCCCATCATAAATCAAAGCCAACAGGATCCCACCATAAATCAAACCCTTCTGTTTCAGAGATCTCACGGCCTCTGCCTTAGGATCAGCCAAAATAACACAAATATGCAAATGTAGGTAAACTCTGATGTAAATAATGAGAGCCACAATACCTGCAGACACTGAAATCCCTGGCTTTTCATGCAAAATAAGTGTTTTACACAAAAGAATTTGGGCAAAGGAACACAATTTCATTTGAGGCATTTCTAGCTGACAAAGGCAGCACAGTCATCTGAGGCAATTAAAGTGTCACTCAGGAGGGTGTTGATTAGACCTTTCTGATCCATATAAATATCTATAAATGGGGAGCAGGAGTCTTTTGTGTGCCAGAACAATAAGAAACCACAGTCTGGCATGACTGCTAATTCAAATTCCAAAGCACCAAGAATAAACCCAGTGCTCAGATTGGCATAATTTATACAGAAGGTGGGTTGAAAAAGCTGCACTTATTGTTCTGAGAAGTCACCAAGAGATTTTTTTTGCACATTATTATTTTGAAGTGAGTGTTCTTAACTCCTCTTTGAGAAGATGAAGTTGGGGTGAAGGTGTTTTCAGATTAAATAGCAAAGAAACAACTCTTGGCTTTACTTTTTTGGTATAATGTTACATTTTATTGTTTGTGAAGTGGCAGTGGGGGAGCAGGTTGTAAAATTAGGGACAGAAAAATGCTCACACTATTCCAGCAAGCTCTGAACCGATTAAATGTGTAGCTGATATCATAAATGTAATCAAAGTGGTCACTGATAAATTTACTGATAAAAACTGGTGATCTGCAGAGCAGTGGCCAGATTGGTCCTTTGGGATCAGTTTTCTTAACTCCCAGACATTGCATTGATCAAAGTCTAAAGATTCATCATTCTTACCCCAAAAAAAGCAGCAAAACCTAAATCCCCACGGGGAGGAGAGAGGGAAACAGGAGGAGAGAGGGAAGAGAGGGAGAGAACTGGGTGGGAGCTGGATTTGTGCTCTGCCTGGCTGGGGAAGGACAGCAGGGAACTGCTCAGAGGAGAGGACAGGCGGCAAATGGAGAAGGATTTTGTGCTTTTCTGCTCATTTCTGCACTCACATGACCACGGGGATGGAGCACGTGGTGAAGAGGCTGAAGTCCTCGGCGCTGCAGTCGGGGTCACAGCAGCAGTTGGTGTCGCACTGTGCCACCAGCAGGTCGCACACACAGAGCCTGGCAACTGCAGCAGAGAGGGAAACGAGAGCTGCAGAGGGGACACTGCACGCTTGTCACCTCGCCCTGGCTTTGATTGTGGTCAAAAGTCCTCTCCAAATCCCTGTTTTCTTTTAAAAGCAATCTTTTCTGCTGCTGAGCAGATTTATTTGGAACACGTGGACAAAACCAAGCCATGCTAAAAACTGTTCCCTGAGAAACAAAACCCAATAGGGATTTTGGAGGTGTGAAAATCTGCTCAGCCTTGCAGAGGAAAAAAATAAGAGGTACAAACAAGGTGTGTTTATCTGCTTGTTTCAGCTTATTGGGAAGAAAAATAAAACATTTTGAAGGAGCAGAGATGTTTACAAATTTTGAGGATGGCTCAGGGTCCAGGAATACATTTCCCTTATGTGCCAAAACAACCATAAATGACTTCTTTGAAACTGTTTTTTCTGTCTGTTTTTAGATACTGTGAAATGTTGTAATCACAGAAAGAGTGATTGCTAATAATTCAGTAAACTGGCTCAGTAACATACACTTGGCAAATTCTTCAAACTCTTTGAGGCCTTCAAGTTTATAAATTTAAAGAACAGATACTATTCTACTGAACTGTTTTTGAGAGCTGCTGTTCTATAATTAATCTAGACTTAAGAATAGCACAGAATGAGGAAATTAAGGCCAGTGTTTTATAAGAAAGACATTCAAAGAATATTTTCATAACTAATTCCTTTATTTCACTTTGCTGCCTGTTTCCCTGTGGCCCCATAGATGCTCTCTGACCACCTGAGCAGCATCCAGGTATTTCCTGGAATCTCTGGAGTTCTGACTGTTCTCTTGGCTGAGCTTAGCCCTGGATCACCCTGTAAACAGAGAAGTTTAAACATGGACGATTAGATTGCAGGGTTATGTCTGTGAGATTAGGGATTTAAATCCCTTTTCCCTAAGGAGGTTGCACTGGGGTGGCTTTCCTGTGGCAAGTAACCCATGGAAAGCTCAGCTGAGGGCAACACCAGCAGGATATAAAAGTGACATAAAAGTGTAGCAAATTATACAGTGGGAAACACCTTCTGAGAACACAGTAACCAAACTCTGTGAGCTCTGCTTTTATGACAATGTATCCACAGTGCTTGGGGCACAGCGTGCACCCAGCCTGGGCTGTGCTGGAGCTCCCCAAGGACACCCAGGGCCCTCCTGTGCCAGCTCAGAGCAGGGCTGGGTGGGCAGCAGCCCCTGCCCTCCACCCCAGGGACCCTCAGGGCTGTGGGGTGCCCTGCTCTGGGTGTCCGTGCCAGGATCAGCGTGCCCAGGGCTGTGGGATGCCCTGCTCTGGGTGTCCGTGCCAGGATCAGCGTGCCCAGGGACCCTCAGGGCTGTGGGGTGCCCTGCTCTGGGTGTCCGTGCCCGGGGCCTGCTCAGGGCTGGCTGAGCCCTCCTGAGGAGGCTCCGAGCGGCCTCGGCTGCAGCTGCCCGAGCAGAGAGCCCCAGAGATCCCCGCCAGCCCCGGGCGGCCGCAATGCGAAGGGGAGGCCAAGGACCGAACGCCCGAGGGAGGCCTCGAGCGGGGCTCCCTCAGCCGGGGAGCGCCGCCGGTGCCCGCAGCGCACGGAGGGCACCCACCGTCCGTGACCGGGGCCGGCGCGCTGCGGACCCGCGCCTGTGCGGCATCACTTGTATCGGCCGGCTCTTCCGCCCGGAGCGGCGGCGGCGGCGGAAGGAGGAGGAGAAGGATGAGGATGAGGACGAAGAAAGCCCCGAGCCGCGGCGGCGCCGCCATGGCGGCCGCCCTTAGCAACGGCGCGTTGCCAGGGCGCGCGGGGCATGGCGGGAAGGGCGAGTCCCGCTCTCCTCTCGCGAGACTTGGCGGGCGAAGGGGAAGGGCCGCACCCCGAACATGGCGGGCAAGGGGACGGCACAGCCCTGGGTATCTGCGGCTCGTTCGGACGCTCTCGGGCTCCCTCATCGCCCCCCAGTGCGGGGAGCCTCGGGGAGAAGTCACACGCAGGGTTCTCGCTGCATATGGTGGTGCCAGGCGGCCGCTTGTGCCACTCAGCGCCCTCAGGAACAGCCCGGCGGTGGTGAGGGGTCGGTGCCCCCTCAGAGCCACGGGAACGGTTCAGGTGTTGTGGGCCAAGTGTAACCCACAAAGGTGGTTTGGGAAAAGCTCCTGGAAAGCCACGCATTAAAAAAAGAAAAATAGGGAATTGGCCCAAAATCAGTAAAAAAGAGTTGATGGCATTGCACAGGGGAAAACAGAATTTAATACATTCTTCTTGCATCAGGAATTACTTGGCAAAGCTGATGGTGCACAGGGGACCAGACTCCAAGATGAAAAGCAAGCCTTGCTGAAATGTGAAAGCACAGATTGCACCCTGGATGAATGTGGGCAGGAGCTGGATGAATAAAGAGGTATTAATTCTTACTGCATCTACCATTGAAATGGAATAGAAGTGGGCAACTGTTCAAAAGCAAAGTAGGATGGAATTAATCTTGGTTTTCTCGTGACCTTTTTTTCTTTAGGGCTTCACTCACAGCAACAGTTCACCTAAATCCACTTAAAATACTTGCTGTAATAGGAAAAAACCCACCTTTGTCATGCAGAGAAAGGCAAGACATCTAAGAAAAACCATTTGAAAAACTCCCCACCACAAAACTCACCCTGGTATTGGACTTCTGAAACAGGTTCCAAAGAGCAACTCCAAGTGTGTAGGATAAGATCAGGACATCAATACACAATGCTTGTTCTCCATCTAATTTATCCTGTCAACATGAGCTAATTAATAATTAAAAAGGGCACTGTGATCCTTATGTGGGAGGTCCTATAAAATGAAAATTGAAGCAATTTGAGAGGCAGTAGATTCCTGTTTATTCAGAAACATGTTCAGGGATGTACTCTATGACTGTTTCAGTTACAGTCTCAGCAGCAAGATTCTGATGTGCATTTAAGCATTATGGAAGCTGTGACTGGCCCATCCCTGGAAGTGTCCAAGGCCAGGCTGGAGCAACCTGGGATGGTGGGAAGTGTTCCTTCCCATGGCACGGGGTGGAATGAGATGGTCTTTGAGGTCCCTTCCAAACCATTCTGTGATTCCTGTTGGTGATTTCTGACTCCTCACATGGGAAGCCTCACTGGGTCCTTCTCACATTAGTTTTCTTTTTAATCCAACTGTGCTGTCTTGAACTTCATCTTTCCAGGGCTAACACAAGGTTTGCCCTATGACAGATCACTTTACAAGTCCAAGTGGACAGGCATTCGGGATTAGAGTCCAAACAAAGTCAAACCAGGCTGAAATAAACTGCATTTTGGTCTAGCACAAGATTAGCCCTTAAATAAATAAATAGTGATGAGCTGGGGCAGCCTGTACAGCAGATGGCATTACAGGTAGCATTTATCACACTCCAGTCTCAGGGCTCACATACTTGGGAGGGAGGATTGACGTCAGCTCCCACTGAATCAGTTTTAAAACAAGCTGGAAACCTGCTTGTGCCTTCAGCAGCTGATTAATTTGTGCAGCACTTCTGCTTTGCACTCCCCAGTGCATTTATTGGTCTGGACAAGCCTAGCAGGAAGAGTTCATTCTGTTTTTGCAGCTTAAGTGAGCTGATGTAAATAGATCTTGGACTTTGAGGTGGGAAGATTCCACCCAGCTGCAGTAACCAGGGGGATGCCCTTTGGTCCGGTTTTGGTGCCAAATTTGTGCATTGGGGAATTTTAAACAAATATCACTTGGCAGGGTATCGACTCTCAGGGTACAAGAATAACACTGAGGAAGGCAGCAGGGCATGGCTGGGAGGGATTTACAGGGAGAACTACCCACACTGACACTGAACAGTGCTGAAAACCAGCTCTGAAGCATTTTAGTAAAAATAGTTGGGCTTTTGTGTCACAGGAGCTCAGAGATCCTCTGAATGAAAACCAGGAGCAGTTTTTTTTGTCTGGGCACAACGTCCTCGTGCAGGAGTGACAGAGTTCATCAAAGGTTACTAATTACCATGTACATTTTGAGGTTGTCTGGCTGTCTGGACAGACTTGAGTGGGTGACCTGGGGTAGGATCATGGGATCATTAAGATTGAAAAAGACTTCCAAGATCAAGCCCAACCTTTGACCAAATACCCCCATGTGTCACAAAGTGCCACATCTACTCATTTTTTGAGCTCTTCAAGGGGTTGTGACTCCAGCACTCCCCCAGGGAGGCTGTTTGAAAGATTCTCAAGGATGGAGGAGTGTGAAGAGCTCCTGGTGTGCCCTGGCTTGGAGCATTAGGGAAGCACAGAGTGGTGCTCTGCCAAATGAGTCTGTCAGCCCTGAGCTCACGATGTTCCTCAGTGTTTGAGACATGGCTGCTGGGCAAAGTGGCACGGAGAGAACCCTTCAGCCCTGGAAAACTCAGCATTGAGGCAAGGAGAACTGAGCTTTAGCTGGGGGGATCCCAGGCTGAGCAGCACAGCCAGGGAATGCAGGGCAGGTCACCTTGCACCAGCCTGAGCAGCACAGAACGAGGGTCAGGCCAGGCTGGGCTGGAACGAGACAGGACCTGGATGAGGAAGAGGAAGAATGAGACTCAAGGAAGGGAAGGAATGATTGTGTGGGGGAAGCTCTGCAAATATGAGCTTCCCTTTGCTGATAAAGGAGGGTGTGAGAGCAGACAAACAAGGTAGCTCCTCTCAGTGCCTCACACCCTGGCAGCAGCACTCCCTTATCTCCAGCACCTTGGCACATTGAGCTGTGCAGCCATTCCCTAACCCACCACTCTGGGCCTGGGCTGCTCCTCCTGTTCACCCCTTTCTCTCTGTTCTAACACGAGGATTTTTAATTTTTTTAAGTAAGTTTGGGTACAATTTCGGCTCTAGCTGGATAATTCTCACACTTTGCTCAAAGCCTTTAGCAGTGTAAGAGGGGCAGGAGCTCCCTTGTCTCTGACAAGGTGCTCAGGGACACAACACCTGCCTGTGATAATGAGGGTGCTTCAGCAGCGTTCTGTGGTGGGTGGTGGCACAGAGCTCTTCCTTTCACCGCAGGCAGCTCGTGGGGCAGGTTTCACACCTTCCCCTGCTGTATTTACACCTCCACTGTTTGTTGTCCCGGGTTATGGAAATGGCAGCAGCCTCTCGTGCCTGTACCCAGAGAATTAAACGAATTTGCAGAGCAACCTGCTGGGAACTTCCAAGAGGACAAACCCATTGTATGCACACCCACGAGCAGCAGAAAATGAGGAATTGGGTCTTTTTGGGTCTCTGCAGCATTGATGCCTTCAAGTCGTTGCTGTTGAAGGTGTCCAGCTGAGCGCTTTGTGTCACTCTCAGCTACAATCACCGTGCTTTTATGGGGTTGGAGCCATGACTGCACAACACACCCCTCTCGTGAGGCTTTTGTTTGGCATTTCACGTTCGTTAGCCAAAATGGATTAACCGCCAGCCTTGCACGGGTTTGCAGAGCTGGCGGTGTCCGCGGCCGCTCCGAGCCGGGCAGAACCGGGCGAGTCCCGCTCGGAACGAACCAAAGCCGGCCCCGCTCCGTGACTCACATAACCGTCCTCAGCAGGCACGGGGCACCGCCGGCCAGCGACTCCCCGCCAGTTATTCGGAGCACGCGAGACACGCGGGGCGTGGAGGGCAAGTATGTGGGTTATGCGCAGCCGCGCTGTGCCCGCTGTGAGAGCGTTCATTAATTGCGTTAATGGCGTTAATTGCGGCCGGGGCCCGGCGGGGGCGGGGGCGCGGACCCCGCTCGGCGCCGCGGGGGCTGCCGGGAGCCGCCCGCTGTTATTGTCCCGCAACATGCAAATGAGCCGGGGCGGAGAGCCAATGGGGGGCGGCCGCGCGCCGCTACCGCGCAGGCGCGCCGGGAGGCGGGGAGGGGGCGGGGCCGGCCGCGCGCCCCGCCCAGCGTCGGGGCCCTCACCTCACCTCAGCACGCGCGGCGAAGATGGCGGCGGCGGCGGGCGGCGGGGCGCGGGGGGCGGCGCGGGCGGCTCTGACCGGGCACCGCGGGCGGCGGGGAGCGAGCCCGGAGCGAGCCCGGAGCGAGCCCCGAGAGCTCCGCGGGCAGCGGGGAGCTGGCACGGCCCCCCTCGGGGGGCGGGGAGGGTGGCGCGGAAGGCGGGGGCGCTGCCGGCGAGCCCGGCCGTGAGGGGCAGCGTGAGGGGCGGCGCGGGCCGGTGAACCGCGGCCGCGGCCGGAGGGACGAGGCTCCGCGGCGGGCAGGGCTCGGAGCGGCGGCGGCGGCGCGGGCCCGCGGGCAGGGGAAGGAAGGCTGGCGCCCTGCGGCTGGCGCTCGGCGGGCAGGAGGCGGCTGCGCCGGTGGCTCCCCGCGTTCCTGGCGCTCGGCTGCTGGGCGCCCCACGCCATGTTCTCGGTGCTCTCCTACGGCAGGCTGGTGGCGCGGGCGGTCCTGGGCGGCCTGTCGCAGACGGACTCCCGCGACTACAGCCTGGTGACGGCCAGCTGTGGCTTCGGCAAAGATTTCCGCAAGGGCATCCTCAAGAAAGGCATGTGCTACGGGGATGACGCCTGTTTCGTGGCGCGGCACCGCACCGCCGATGTGCTGGGTAAGTGGCCGGGCCGGGGGCTGAGGCGGCTGCGCCCTCGCGGTGTGACCCCCCCTCCTTCCCGGAGCTGCACATGGCGAGCGCCTCGGCGCCGGGGCTCAGACAAAGGAGCCGCTGCTGCCTGTCAGTGTCACCGTGAGTTCGCTTTTTCAGCTTCCCAAGGAAGCTGTCGGGCTCTTTGTTGCAGCTCTGCCCGCCTTTGGCATGGGGGATTGTGTGTGCCGGGTGTCCGGGCCCAGCCTGGCGTCTCACCTGTGGGTGTCTGTAAGGCCTGGTGGCTCCAGAACTTAGAGAAACAGCTCCCAGTGCGTTTCGCTTTCTGTCTTTCTTTAAAACCCGAGCCCCATGTACATGCATTGCATTTAAACAGACAAGATCACTCGAACAGGCACTTCCTGATTTTAACGCGTGCAATGTCCTTGTCAAGTGAAAGGCAGAGTGACATTGAGACTGGAATCAAATGTCAAACTTCAGTTTCGTTGTTTGTTCTGGCCTGATTGCCCTCTCTGGTTTTGAATCACTGGCGAAATGAATCTTAAGGGTTCAAATTTTAGAAGAGTGAGTAATTATGGAGAATCGATAGAATCTTCAGACTATGAGCAACACTGCTTTTGACAGTGCTTTGACCTTTCTCCTGTGTACTCAAGGTTGAATTTGGCTCTGACACTCTGCACAAGTTAGTCGTGGTGTAACTACCAGAAGCAAATTTTTACCAAAACTTTGACACTTAAAAAAAAGCTTCCTCCTCCCTGCCCCTGTCCGTGTTTTTTTTTTTTTTTTTGTTTTGGTTTTCTTGTTTTTGTTTTTGCATTTGTGTATTTTAAACCGGTGGGTTTAAAATACCGGTGCCCTGTGCTGTCTCATGCTGTGGAAGTGGCTGGTGGCTCTGCAGTCTGGCGCTGTCGTTGTAACTTGGTTGCCATTTGCCAGAGCCCAGAGGTTTTCCTCAGGAAGCTGCAAGTTGGTGCTAGGTAACAGTTATTGCTGCTTGTTCTTAGAGAAGCTGTTACTGTAAGAGTAATGCCACAGCTCTCAAGGTGTGGAAGGTTGGTGGGTGCATTTCAGACACTCATCATCTTCTCTGTGGTGCCTCTTCCAGATAAACTTTTTGGGATTAGAATTAGCTGTTGGACACCCTTCCTTTAGCATGTGACTAACCCTGGCTGCCTTTAAAATTCATGCTAGACCAGCACTGATAAATAGCTGAGCAATTGCTGTTTGCCCTTAAGAGAAATGCAGGATCTCCTGTACTTTGAAGTGGACTCTTTGTGTGGGCAAGAGACAGATTTAGCCCTATTTGATGGTCTTTATGGGGTTTTGGCCATATTTGGTAATTACTGTATGTGGACCTACAGTTTGTCTTGTGTTCCTGCTGGAATCAACAGAGGGTTGCATTTCTAAGTTGGTCTTTGCATTAATTTTCATGACAACTTGGAAACAAACAGAATTGTAGCTCCACTTAAGGATCAAACAGCAGAGAGGGCAGCTGACCCAGGATGTCTTAAGTACCAAGAACCAAATAATTTAAACAGAAAGTCTGTTGATTTGTTTGATTTGGGGATTTCTCCCCTGCTAAAGCTATTTTTATGTCAGTTCTTTATTGCTTTTTTAAAACCCAAAGTCTCTGTACTTTCTGCAGAATGTTCAGGTGGGTTTTGATGCTTCTAGCTTGGTGCTCTTTCATCTTCATCTGTAGCTCCTAGGTTTACAGACATGGTGGTTTTCTCCAGTTTCTGCATCTCTGCTTTTTCATCCAGCCCTTTTGCACTGCTGCAGAGACACTTTCAGCACCACCAGAGTTTTCCTGCCCTCAATTCCTCTTATTCCCATCACAATTCTGAGGTTCCTCATTATTTTTTTTAAGCCCCTCCTAAATTTTGTGCTACCTCAGTACCAAACTCTGCACCTCAACCAAACTCCCTGAGCTGCACTGTTGGGTTCCAAACTTCATTTTTGGACATTTAGGGACGAGGCTGACGTGGTTTGAGGCAAAGTGAGCCCTTGCCACAGTAAATCCCAGGTGTGCCCCTTGGAGTGAGGAGTGTTCAGAGCCAAAGGCAGATGATGAATGTGCATTGCTGTGTGCCAGTGCCCTGTGCACAGCCTGCCCGTGTGGGATGGCTTGGGTGTGGTGGAGCAGTGAGGGAATACTCCCAGCCGCTTGGCATGAGTGCTTGGGGATTCATTTTCTTAGGTCAAACAAGAGTTGGCCTGGCAGTGTGTTTATAGCAGAATCAAAATGCTAAACACTTCTTTTGTTGTCAGTGTGCTGTGCAGTTCAAAGGCTGAATGTTGAGCAGTGTCTTTAGTCTGAGCTTGGTCCTTTCACAGTAAGATCAGCAGAAGGCTGATGAAGGTGCAGGTTCTTTTCAGTCCTCCCATAGTTGTTCAAGGCTCGACAAGGCCTGTTACTGGTGTGCTGGAATCCTCATTTTTGCTTTTATCTGGAGCATAATTGTCAATTTTGCATGTTTTCTTCCCATTCTGAGCACAGGCAGAAATGAGAGGCTCAGAACAGGAGTTTTTCCTTAGGGATCACCCTAAGGAAAGGAAATGGCTTTACTGCTAATGTTAATCTCCAGAGCTTTACAATCCAGCCTGTTTCCTTTCTCTGCTGCTTGTACAACGATGTGCTTTTCTGTGCATTCACTGCCAGTGTCTGGGGTGTTCAGATGCTCAGATATTGAAATCTCTCACAGAGATTTGGGAGCTGTTCTGTACTGCTTAATGTGTGATGCCTTTGGAACTTTTGAGGACAGAAATCCTGTTTTTTTCAGAGCTGAAAACCAAAACTGACACCTCTGTCTTTTCTCATTAGCATGCAAGTAGGATTTTTACTACATAGGAAACGAGCCAAATTTGAAAAATTAACCTAAACAATTTCAATAAATTATCAAAAGTAAGAGTTAAAGCCAAGGTTTTCACCTCTAGAAATGTTGAGGTGTCACATGTGGGTGATAATTTTTTTCCTTAATTTGGGGATCTGCCTTTCCTTGCTTGTTGTGGCCATATCAGGCTCCCGATGTCTTTGCTGTTTTTATGGATTTTCCGAGCTGTTGTGTGAGTCATTATTGAAACATTGCAGCAGCCAGTGCATCCCGTGACAGCATCACTTATACAATGTCTGTGCTGGGCACAGCTCTGCCTGTGGCCACTGGGACTTGACTCTTCCAAACTATTCCTGTCCCCTGGAGTAAGGAAAAACTGACTGGCTGCAGGAAACTGTGTGTTCACTGCAGAGTTAAAATTTGACAGTTGTTCTGTTTGCTGCACATCTTTGATTTTTAAAGTTTTTGGAGTGTCTGGGTGCTGCAGGGCAGCTGCTCTAAAGCGAAAGGAGCTGCACGTGGTTTGAAAATGTTATCAGCAGCCTGCATAGGAGGGAGGTAAAGCTGCAGAGTGACAAAGCCCTGGATTATTGGTAGTGCCATCAGGAAAAGTAAACTTCAGCACCTCAAAGGATTTGTGGGTGAAAGGTCGAGGTTGTTCTGGCAGCTGTAGAGGAGGGAGGGATCCTTCCTTGGAAGCCTGAAGGTCACAGAGGACTGTGTTAAGTGGTTGATTTGGTATCATACCTATTAAAGAGATTGCTGCCTTATCACAACTTATCACACTGAAGGAGCCGAGAGTCGCCCTCCTCCCTCGGAGTCACCTTTCACCCACTGCTGGGAGGGCTCAGGGAGCCTGGAGCAGAGCTCTGCACAGCTGCACACCAGTCTGAGCCTGCAACAGCTCACAGGAAATTTTCTGTTTAACCTGGGAGCATCAGTGCTGGATTTGTAGGGACACTGCAGACTGAGGGCCACCCCATGAGCAGTCACAGGCTGACTTTGTGTCAGCAGAGCTGCTCTGGAGCAGCATTGGATGTAACCTCTGAGAATGAAACTCATATCTGGTTATTCTTCTTTCCCTCAGCTTCTGCAAGGACATTGCACACAAGTACTGAGGTCAGAATTTCCAGTTGAACACTGGTTTTAACTGTAAATGTAATTGATGCTTTCTGATGGCAGCCAGTTTTCCATTCATACAGATCTTGGCCTGAAGGAAGAGCAGGTTTTATGAGAAATCAGAGGGAAATAAGCAAAGCTGAGCTCAGTGCAGGGGGTGAGGGTTCATCATCCCTGTGCATAGGAAGCATTGGAAAATCTGCTGCTCTTTGCTGTGGTTGGCAGGGATTGATTTCAGGGTCTGCCCCCAGCACCTGCCCTTCCTCAGCAGCTCCACAGCCCCTGAACACCTTGAGGTAGTTGTCACTAGGGGATTTTTTATAAAGCCTGCAGAAATAATTTATAGTTCAGTGTTCTCCTGCACTGAGTGAATTCTCAGGCTTCAATAGAATAGGGAGGAAATTTTCCTGGTAAAAATCTGCTTCATGAACAAGTATGCTGTAGTGGGAGGGGAAAACAGATAGAAGGAACTGCTGCTTTCTTCTGTGAGTTGATGCACAATTTAATGTCTCCAGTTCCCTGTTTCTCCTTCATCATTGCTCACTTTGCCTTTGCTTTTTGCTCCTTGTTGTCACTTACCCAGTTACTCTTCCAGAACCTTTCTATTTTCATGCAAGGGTAGTTTAAGTTTTACTGTACCAGTGTGAATAAGTAACCTTCCCTTCTGTAACTTGTTAGCAGTCACACACCATCTGTCCTCAGGGATTTGTATCTAACTGGGTTATTTCTTTGTCAAACCCTTGAGGGGGGCAGACACCCCTCAGCTCTACCAGATCCAGGGAAGCTGCTGAGGGTCACTGCTGGCTTTGGGCATTGAACTTGGTTTGGATGTAGAACCTGTCTAGGTGTGATTTACCCCACCACTGATAAGAAATCTTATCATTTTATCTCACTTCTGATGTTGACAAATACTAGGTGCTACATTTCAGATTCGTGTGGTGCAACTCATTGCACATTTTTTACCATTTGAGCCTCCATATTTGATGCAAAATTCAGTTATAAATATATCCTTTTGATGTTCTTTTAGCAGTGATTCATTGCTATTTCAGGTAAGGATCTCAAGAAATTGAAAGTTCAGTAGGATGTGCTGAGTGCCTTAGAAAGTGAATTGTGGTTGCATGCAAAGGCAGCTCCTGCTGACACACTTGTGCCTGCCTGCTGCTTTGTGTGATTTTTATTCTTGGCTGATGCAATATTTCAAAATGTCCAGCTCTCAAGAGGTTTTTGGGACAGGGTGGTGGTTTTGGACTCTGCCCATGGGCAGGTTAATTTGCCAGCTAACCAGAACTGCCCCTCATAACATTATTTATATTAAACAGGGCTTGATCAGTATCAGGGCTTTGTTATGAACTTCCAGGCTGTTTAGTTTATATTTGCTGGGAGCCAGGAGAACACCTGGGTCTCACTCACACCAGTGAGTGGTGAAAAGCAGATATTGCTGCTTTCAGCACTGCCTGGTTTGCCCTGGGCTTCTGCAGGGAGCTCCTGTGCTGGCAGGCAGAACAGCTTCACATTTGCATTTCAGCTGGAATCTTATCCCAGGTGCTTTTAGCATTTTGAAATCAGCTTTAACAAGTTTCACCACCAGCATCTTCCCTGGCTCAGTTTCAGTGCTGCAGCATCAGTCATTTGTGCTTTGTCCTGTAACTGCCTGACAGGTGTTTCTCTGAGAGAGATTTTGATATTCTGAGTCTTTGAGGAGCTGGAAAAAGACAAGTTTTGGATTGCAGCAAGTATTTTATCAGGCAGGCATATTTCTGTATTTTCCAGCACAAGGCAATGTAGTGGAGTGTTAACTCAGATTCTGAAAGATCTTTGTAATACAGTTAAAGACTTGAGAAGTATTTATTCTTTTGAAGTAATTTATTGTGAAATTTTCAATTGCTTTATTTACAGTGGTGGTTCATCTGGCTGCAGGCATTGCCCTGTCACGTGGATGCTTGTGTAATTTCTGCATGGGCTTGAACAAGGAATAGCCACAGAAATGTTCTTTGTATAAAATTTTCTCATTTACTGAATGGCATGAATGAAAAAAACTCTACACTGGTTTGTGTACAGTTCAGTTTCAGCAATTCTCAGCCATGCATTTTGTTTTAAATGTCCTGTGATTTCTGATTTTTAACATGGTTAATACTGGAACTCAATGGTTTATGGCTCAAAGGAAAGCCTCAGTGTTTGTTGGAAAGGTCATTATTTTGAATATATACCTTATTTTCTTCTTGGATGAAAGCAAAGGTATTATATATAAACAGAGCTTGGCATTATTCCTTGGGAGGGATCCTGCCAATAGCAACACCTTTGAATTTTCTTTTGCTGACAGAGGGAAAACCTGGTATTAATCAAGGCTGAGTTTTTAGTTTTTGCTATATCTGGAGTTTGAAACAGTTTCACTCCTTGTTTGCTGTGTACCAAATAGCACAAAGTTTACTTAAGCTTTATTCCTATTTATATTTCATCTTTTTCAGTAGCAGTTTACTCAAACTATTTCAAAGTCACATATTCCTTTCCCAGGTGAAGCTGCTCAGTTTACAGAGATTGCAGAACATGAGGCTGCTGGGTTTATTTTAAAACCACATTGAAGGTTGGACAGGATGATTTAAAGGTCTTGCCCCAACCCTTTCTAAAGCCCAACCTTTTCCAGCTGGGGCAAGGCCAAGAAATAGAGTTGGTGTCTGCTGGGGGGTGTGGAGGTGCCCCAGGAAGGAGCCCCAGGGCAGGGTTGTGTCTGTGTGGGGTGGGCTGGGGAGGCAGCAGAGCTGTGCTGTGCTGTGCTGTGCTGTGCTGTGCTGTGCTGTGCTGTGGGGTCAGACCCTCTCTCCTCTCAGCTGTGGTGCCAGGCACAGCCAGAGGAGCTGTGGGGGATGCAGAGGGTGATGGCTTTGGGAGGCACTGGCAGAACCTACTTAAAGCTGTTTATAGAAAGCAGACAGGAAGGCAGACAGACAAAGGCAGTGCCTGGCTCAGCAGAGGGTATGAAGGTGCTGCCATGATTGTGGATTCACATTTCCTGCCTGGAGTAGGAGATGAACAAAGAAAGGCAGATGGTGTGCTCGTTTTTCCTTTAAAAATGGAATGGGTTTTGATGATTGACCTTCTCAGGTGCTTGCTGTGGTGGCTTTCTGGTGCTCTGTGCTAAAGCTGCAGTGTTTGTGTGTCAGGGTTTCCCAACTCTGATCTGAAAGGATTTTCTGGATTGCTTGAGGGAACTCTGTAACTTCTGCTGAGCTTTCTCTGCAAGCCTTGGGAGCCAAGAGCTTTGGGCAGCATTTGTCAAACATCTTTTCATTGCATTAACCCTGTTGGGAGGGAAGCAGTGCAGAAATACATCTGGACTCTCTTCATTTTAAAAGGCAGGAAAACAAATGTTTATCTGGTAACTTCACCTGAAGCTCCATCATTTAACCTGAATTTCTGTTTCGTGTTCCAGCTCTAGAACCTTTCCTTTATGATCTCTTGTTCTAGCCTTGTCTGTGTGGCAGCAGAAAGCAAAGAGTTAATCCAGTATTAACCTGAGGTGGTGAGACCTGTAGGGAGAGGATTAATCTGTTCTTGAGGAGTAGAAAAGTCATTTCTGGGAATGCTGGGTGCTTTTACATGAGCTTCCTCCCAGGGACTGCTCAAAGAGGTGAGTGCAGGGATCTGCATTCCTGTAACATTCTTCTGAGGAGGCACAGGGACAAAGCAGGTGTCCGAAAGGTTGTGCACTATTTTAGGGAGAAATCTGATTAATGTTGATGGGCTGTTCAGAGTCTGGCCACAACCTCCTGGCAGATTACAGTTCACGCCAAGGTCGGCTCTAAACCTTCCAGCTCAGTTTCAGCCGTGTCCCGTGTGAAGGGCACTGGGAGATGAGGAAATTGGCTTTTGTCTTCTCACTCACATTTTCATGCCTTTGATCATAGTGGAGTTTTTTCCTGAGGAGACTGTCCTTCAGCACAGTCTGAGCATGAAATTCACTTTTTGTGCTTTTATCATGAACATATTTCAGCTTTACTATGTTTTGAAAATTTCTGTTTTAAATGGTTGGTCCCCTGCTGAGGATCAAAAAGATTTTGGGAAAAATTTCCACATAGTAGCATTCTAATCTCAAATAATACCTTCAGCAGCGTTTTGCTTTTATCATTTAGGCAATTGGAAGAAGTTCAAAGTTCTTGAACCAAATGAGCAGCAGAAAATGTGTGCTGCTCACCTCCCTGTGATCACCCCCTTTCCATGACCACAGTCACTGTTTTCCCTGTTGCTTAGAAGCTTCCCAGGCTTTGGCAGAATTGGTCTAATTTTCTGATATCCAGGTTGTTTTGAATAACTGGAAATTCTCTGGATCACAGTCAGTTTTCATTCTCTTGCTTGGCTGAAGCTGTAGGCAACAAACTCTACTTGAAAGGGGTAGGTCCCAGCATTGTGTTGGTTACATGGATTTTAGAAAACACTTGTAAAATGGAGATTTATTTTCTACAGAAATTGAGAACACCAAATAGAAATCATTGTCCGTCATATGAGGAGGTTGTCTGAGAAAAAACTGTGCTGCTGAATAGCAGGAAGAGTTTCTGTGTCATTCTGTACTAGCTAAAATGTTGACCTTCACTTTTGAAGCGAATAATGGACTGATGAGAGGTTAATGGGATTGAATCCCCATCTTCCTCATTCTCAGCATTAGACTTCTGCCTTCCTCTCAGCAGTTCAGATTATATTTGGAGATTTGTTGGGGAGCTCATATCAGAAGTTACCTTCAAAATACTCAGAAATTTATAATGTTTTCCAGGCAGGTGCCATGTCCTACATTTTAGTCACTAAATATCATGAGTGATGCAAATAATGAACCCCCTTGTTTTGGAAAGCATTTGTGTGGAGGTAACTGTGGTTTTGTGTTTCCTTGCAGGGGTGGCAGATGGTGTTGGTGGCTGGAGAGACTACGGGGTGGACCCTTCTCAGTTCTCAGGGACTCTGATGCGGACGTGTGAGCGTTTGGTGAAGGAAGGACGGTTTGTTCCGAGCAATCCTGTTGGAATTCTCACTGCAGGCTATTGTGAGCTGCTGCAGAACAAAGTCCCTTTGCTTGGTAAGACACCAAAAAGATGTCACTGCAGTCAGGGTTGTGTGTTACACATGGGCTTTCTGGAGGATGCTTGGATCTCTTGTCATTGTCTGCAGCAAATCTGCAGAGTTAACTTCTCTTCATTAACTGAAGGCATAGCAATGCAGTCGCCTTGGTGGCACCCTTATTTTCTCTAAAACTGTTTTAATGAATTTAGTAATGCAGGGAGTGTTGATGTGTGTGTATTTATATATAAAATAAAAGGCTTTCTGTGGGAAGGGTGAATTCACCAGAGTTTGCAGAGCGAGTTCTGCAGTGGAACACACTGCACATGTACTCACTCTGTATTTTATATGTATAAATAACTGTTCTCTGCTGAAAACTCTTTGTGGTACTGGCTGCAGCTTTCTGCTTCAGCTATGCAAGGAGAAATATTTTCTGAGCATAATTGGATGTAGTTCTGCTCATTTCTGGCCTTACTCTGCTCCTGTTGCCTTTTATGTCCAGTGGACTCAACCCCAGTTGCTTGACTTGGGTAGTTGATATCATACAATCTCTGGTAGCATTATTTTTATAAACTTTGTGGGGGGATTCATTACAGATCTTTCTGAAAGCCAGCTGAAGCAGATGCCTCACATACTCTGTGTCAGCATTGATGGGACACAGGGCATTCAGCAGCCTGGGGACTGGGAGCAGATAGAGGGGCCACCCTCAGCCTCAGCTGGCAGCTCTGCCAGGGGGACACTTCCCTAAAGGACATGAGACCTCCTCTGCTCCAAGAAAGTGTTTGCCCTGCACAAAGTGTGCACAGCTCACCTGACCTTAAGCTGCTGTGCCAGAGCAGTGCTGTGTGAGCTATATTTAACTGTCTGCTGAGCTGGGAGCAGATGTTCTGGCATTATACCCCTAAAGAATAGGTTGGAACCTCAGGAGTGACCTTAAGTGTCACAGAAATAGCAGAGGTCAGTAATTACATTAGGGTTTGGGGTGTTGAATGGTGCTTGTTTGTGCAAAGCAGGTGTAGCTGTAAGTGAGCTCCAAAGTGGGGCACTGGCAGGAGCTCTCCCTGTGCCTTTGGAGGCTGGGCCTGACCTTTGCAGTGCTGAAAAGCAGCGTGTGCTGAGTCACAAGATCTGAATTCCACACATGGCCTCCTGGTTACACTCTGCTAATAGAGTTAGAATTTGAAACTAATGATCCTTAGTGTTTCTCCTTTAACTGAGAACAGTATTTTTAGAAGGAGGAATAAAACCCTGGAATTACCACAGCAATGAGCATTTAGAGTTTATTTAAAATAAAGGGACAGGAGAAAACTTCATTAAGGAGGATTCATTGGGCAATAACTTCTCCTTGCTGTTGTGTTTTAATCCTGGATGCTTGGTTCATCAGGATTGAATGCAGCAAATAATGTAAAATAAAACTGAAATGGGAGGAAACTGTGCCATTTATTTAATCACTCTTGTGTTGCAGCACAGTTTTGGACACTGTCACATGGAAAATCAGATTTTTTTCCAGAGATCCTGCTTTGACTTAACATTTATTAAGGACAGGGAAGGTGCTCTGTGCTCACTGGAGAGCAGATTCAGGGCAAGTGCATCGCAGGGAACTCTGTGTATTAGCCAGGGAATTGTCTGGAACAGGCAATGCCTGGAGCCAGCTGGACTTGTGCACTAGCAAGCCTGATCCTGAGCTCTGCTCACTGCAAGCCTGTGGTCTGTCCAGCATGGAGCTGTGCTTGGAAAACCCTGCTGGAGGAACATGAGGGCCGGAGGTGAAGAGTTCATGAGCTGGTGATAGAGCTACAGCACTTCTGCCCCATATTTCCCCCTCTTGGGGACTGAAAGGTCTTTTGGTGGCTGTGCTGTCCTGTCCTGTTTGCAGAATGAAGGACTTTGGGTTTCTTTGCAATACAGCATTTTTGTGGCTTGCAACCAAGCACAGCTGCTTCCCAGTGAATGAATGGAGAATTCCTCAGTGCCCTCAGGCATGGCTGGGATAGTTCCAAGCACAATTGACATCATTTTTCTGCTATTACTTTAATTTGGGATTTTATTTGTCTCTGAAACATTTGTTTTCTTAAACTTGTAGGGTTGGTGTGCTGAAGATGGACAGGATTATTATTTTTAAACCTGAAGCAAGCTCTGCAGAGCCAGGCTGGGAGGAAAGGCGTTTCATGTTCTGAGCAGAGAAATGCAGCAGGGCCTAATACTTAATTGCAAACAGTTCTTTACTTGGTGTGGTTTATTTACAGCTGAGTGAAACTGTGTGGAGAGCTCCTAGCATTGTATGGATGCTACTAGAATTCTGTTATCTCCATGATTTTGGAATTTCAGTATTTTATGTGAGTTCTGTAAATCCGGTCCTATAGCAGAATGTGCTGACACATGTTGGGATGGAAAACTGTAAATAAAGCCAAACAAAACCAGGTATTTGTCAGCATTATGTGTTTACCAAAATCAAAGCAGGAAGAGTAAATTCTACACAAAAATCATAGTTTGTATTGCAAAGATTTCTAGCATTTTGCTGGTTTTATTTTATATTAATTCTGCTATTGTTGAGTATTTCCATTTCTCTGCCTTTTAAGCTTTGATGAATGTTGTAATAATTGAACTGTTGGTCAGATCAGAGATAGAACAAGCAGTTTCTGTGGGCTGACTGCAGTGCTGTGTTTGCAGGGAGCAGCACAGCTTGTATAGTAGTGCTGGACAGGTCAAGTCATCGTTTACACACGGCCAACTTGGGAGATTCTGGGTTCCTGGTGGTCAGAGGGGGAGAGGTCGTCCATCGCTCCGACGAGCAGCAGCATTACTTCAACACTCCCTTCCAGCTGTCCATAGCTCCACCAGAGGCAGAAGGAGTTGTCTTGAGTGACAGGTAAGGGGGAAGAGGAATTTTAATTTTTAATCTGTGCAAAAAGCTGCAGTTTTGCTGCCGTGGGGCTCTTCTGTACCTCATAGGATATAAACACTTACCCAGTCAGGTCCTGCAGCTGCCCCCCTCCCTCTCTGGGTACCATGAACATTTCTCACCTTGTACTTAACTTTGTACCTCTTGCACACTCTGGATTTATTGCTCTGTTCATGGTGCCTTATTCCCACAGCCATGGGCTTGTTCTGATCCATGGGAAGATGTCACCCACTAGAGCTGTAGTGTGGGCAAGGCTGGGTTCCCCAGCAGACCTTTGTTCCAATCCCTGCCCGTGCTCCCTGGGGACTGTTTGGAGTAGCTAATTTAGATATCTTGGCACTGAGGTTGCAAGTACTTGAAGAATAGAGCAGAGGGACATGTGACTGTAACTTGTGTTTCCAACTTGCTGTTTCCAGCAGCATATTGTATTTGACCAAAACCAGCAAAAAAACTGTTTGGCAGAACACCAAGCTGGGAATGAGAGTATGAGGAAAGGACAATCTGTTCACAGAAATGAGTTGTTTCAAAGGCAGGCTTGTTCTTGTGTCTTCCCTTAGGAATGTCAGGCTGATCCATCCTGACTTTGTGAATGCAATATGAAAGAAACTCAAAAATAAACAGCTTTCAAATATGTGTTAAAATTCAGCTTTCAAAATGTCTCAGTAATTAAAGTGAGATCCTCATCTGAGCATGGGGAGGTGGTAACAGGATCCTCAAAGAATGGCCATGGAATAAAGGGAATGCAGCAGGCAGCTGAAGTGTTGGACTCAACCTGCTTGAGTCTTTTCCAACCTAAATGATTCTATGCAGTCTCAGGGCTGATGCAGTAAAAGTTGAGACTTTAATCCAAGGTAGCTGTTTCTGAAAGTGTTGGTTAAGCTGTTGAAACTCCTGACTGACCATTCTTGTGTGTGGTTTAATTTCTTCATCCTGCAACTGCTGAGAGGAAGCCAGGGTAGGACTCTGAAATTAGAACCCTTCAGTAATCCAAGCTCTTTGTTAGACTAAAATTAAATGATCCCTTGAAATTTCAGAGCTGTAAAAAAATCTTTCATTTTTCTGAGATTCTCAGTCATCCATAGGAAGGCGATAAAAACAAAAAGCAGAAGGATAATTGATAATGTCCAGTGGAAGTCAGGGAAGCCAAGTAATCTGAGTCATGCAGTAATAAGGAAAGCACAAGATAAATGTGCTCCCACACTGGAGCTCTGAATCATGATTACAGCTTTCTGCTGGTTCCTGCTCTGCTCCTGACGTTAATTAGTACTCATGCTCCTTGGTGAAACGCTGCTCCTGCCCTTTTCTGTTTGCTGGCCCAGTTCAGTGATGAATTTGGCTATATATGGGCACAGGCAGGCAATCTTAACTCCATCAGCCTCCCTGAAGCTGCACATCAGTTGAGCAAAGAGCTCCTCTGTGTTTTGGCAGAGCCCAGTGGCCTGGGATGCAGCAATTCCTCCTTTTTACAGAGCCCTGAAGAGTCTTTAAAAATGAAAGGTTTGTTGTTAGGTTGCTTCCGAGAATCAGATTTTGCAGCAGTGTTCATGCCCAAACTGGGTGTTTTCTGCTCTTGGTGTTGTGTAATGTGTTAGACACAAGCATTCCAAAAGCCTCTGGTCTCCTGGTAGTGATTTCCAGCCATGTTTCATATTCCATTGAATTAGAAAGTGATTCAGAATCCTGAAGTGTTTGGGCCAGGCCTGTTATGAATTGTTCTTTCAAGTATCACTCTCTGACATCTTCTAGATGAGCAGAAGGGACCCTGAGCTGCCATTCTGCTTACTGGTTTCCTTGGAGACACACTCCTGAAGCAGACTAGTTTGCAGGATTGTTCATGTGGGAATTTAAAGTGCAAATCCTGGGTGTGGGAGCTGTTTGCAGTCCCAGGGCTGTGGTGGGGCTTTCCTGACAGCCCTTGCTGCTGCTAAAGCCCCACAGGGAGGGATTATCCCTTCCCCAGAGAGCAGTGCAGGGCTGTGGGTGTGCTGTTGGAGGGTGTGTGGTGTCTGTGAGGGCTGCAGTGCTTTAACCTCTGTCCATCCCCAGCCCTGAGGCTGCTGACAGCACCTCCTTCGATGTCCAGCTTGGGGACATCATCCTGACTGCCACAGATGGGCTGTTTGACAACATGCCTGACTACATGATCCTGCAGGAGTTGAAAAAGCTGAAGGTGAGTGTGTGTGTGTGTGTTCTCAAACTCTCACACATTTTGTGCTGGCTGAACGTTTACAGTTCCTTCCTTTACTTCTGAGAGCTGAAACCTTTGTGTTGTATAAAAACCCCTCCACAAAGCTCAGTATCCTGAAAAGGCTTTTCAGGTGATATCCATGTGAGCAGTGCAAGGGACGTTGAGCCCAGAGGGATTTCTCTTGGATCTGCATCCAGGCTGAATCCAGAAGCAGCAGCTTGGGCATAAATTCCCAAATAACAGCTGGATCCATGGCAGTGACTGCTGGGGAAGGGAAGGGAAGGGGGAGAGAGCAGGGGCTGCCTTTGGCACACACTGCACCTGCAGGTTGGAGAGGATACACAGGAAAACACAGAGGCCTCTCCTGGGTTACTTGAGGGTGAGATGACACCTAAAATAACTTTCAGCTTCTCTAAGCAGTAATTCTGACGTAGCATGGGCTGTGTGAAGTGTGGGTTGCACATGCAGTGAAAATCTTCAGTCTAATCTTCTGTAAAAAAAAAATCCTGTCAACTTTTCCACATTAGTGACCACAAATGTTCTTTTTGAATAGTAAGAATACATTAAAATATTTTGGCTGAGAATATTTGGCTTCAGGCTATTTACTTAGAGAAAGGAAAGTACACTTAAGGAGATATCAATATGTATAAACTCCTTGAGGAAACTATTTGCTGTGAAATGCAAATAAGAGCATTACAGCGTGGTGTCAGGAGAACTTGGCCTCCTCTTATCCTGCAGCTCCCAGGTCCCTAATGTGTCACTGGGGCTGCAGCCACCCCACAGCCTTGTCTGTGCAGAGTTTGGCTGTCCTGGCTGGCCCCTGGAGTGGGAATTCCCTTGTGGAAGAAAGCTGAGCTCCACCTTTTGGTGTGTTTGGGAAAGGCACTGGCGTTCCCCAAGAGGTTCAGCCAAAAGTTAATCACATAAATGCCTGCTAATTCCCAAACCTGCGGGGAAGGCTCTTGAAATGACAAGGCATTTAAAAATGGTTACAGACAAAAAGAGCAGTGCTTGTCTGTCATGTTGGCTGCAGTGAGAAAAGCCTGGGAGGAAGGCAGCAGAATTACTGACACAGGAAATAAAAAGTCCTTAAAATGCAGCCTGGAAAAAGTGTGTGTGCTCTCAGTGCATTTTTCTCATCTGAATTTAAAGTGCCCCTTCTCCCCAAGGGTGCTCCTGTCAGGTGGGGTGAGAGAGCCAGAGGTGCAGGGCTTGCACTCAGGATAAAAGAAATTCTTCACCTGAGCCTGCCTGGGAGGGAGGGAAGGTCCTTGCAGGGTGCCTGCAGGGACAGCTGCCAAATGCCCTGTTCCCTTCAGGTGACACAGTTTAGTCTGTTTTGAGTATTATTCTTCTAAGCTTCTAAATTCTGGAAATCCTCCAAACCCAAGCCTTGAGCTGCTGGTGGGGATTTGAAGTCTGGCTGTCCCTTGTGAAGATCCACAGCTGTAACCCAATTTACAAAGCCTAAAGAATGGGCAAGGCTCTGTTTGCAAGGGAAGGTCAGATCAGCACAAAAACTTCTGTAGGCTTCTGTACAAGCATAAACTCTTTTTTTCCCCCATGAATTTAGAACTCCAACTACGAGAGCATCCAGCAGACTGCACGGAGCATTGCTGAGCAAGCCCACGAGCTGGCCTACGACCCCACGTACATGTCCCCCTTTGCACAGTTTGCCTGTGACAATGGATTGAATGTCAGAGGTGAGAGCTTCTCCTCCCACTGCTGTCCTGGAGAGATCTTTAGCAAAGCGAAGTTCTGCTGTTCAGAATCCTGTAGGAAAACAGAACAGTGGGAATGAGGTTGGCAGAGGAGCACCAGGCTCGTGTGGGGTTTGGCAAAGCCGCCAGGGCTGCACAGGCCATCCTGGGCTGGCAGAGCAGGAGCCTCCTGTGGGGAAGCAGCTGGGACACAGAGAACACAGCACCCTGATTGGTTTGGTTTTACTGTGATTGTGCATTCCTGCCCCAGGAATCCCGCCTGAGATGAGCTCTCCAGTTCTCCTGTTCATGACTTGGTGTGTGGGTGGTGTTGTGTGAGGGCAGTTTTTTTGTTTTGGGTTTTTTTAAGGTCTCTTCTTACTGCTGTGTTTCAGCTGTTTTCTGCCCACTCTTGGGTACATTTGAGATTGGTTTTTTGGTTGAAATTTGCAACCCTTGCATAATTGGCACCCCCACAGTGATCTCTCTGGTTCTACTTCTGTGTTTTAGAAAGGTACTGGCAAAACAGCTGGCAGAGCTCAGAGCCCAAGCAAACATGTTTCTTCTAACAATTTTTTACTTTTATATAAATAAATTAAATTCTGCCAATAAAGTTGTTCTCATCTCTGTATCAGAAGGGCAGGATTTCCTACAAGAACCTTAATCCCCTTTCCTCAGGTATCAGCTGTCACACCTGGGCTCTGTGTTGCTCAGTCACTCAGTAGTGAGGCTGCAGATCTCCAGAGTCCAAGGGATTGGTTTGACTTCCCACATGACAAAACCTCTCTTCTGGGCCATTTCTCCAGGATTTGAGTGTGTTGCTCTGGCTGTTAGAGGATTGAAAAATAACTATTGAAAATGTTAAGTAGCTTTTAGGAAGAGCTGAGGTAATGCAGTGCTGGAGAAGATGCTAAAGAGGTGTTTGATTTACAATGGAAATTCCTGAGGAGATCTGATTTCACGGCAGTTTACATGTAACAAAGCAGTGTCAGGTGTTTTGTGCATTTATTAAAGAGTCTGCTGGAAACAGGCTTTGAGCTCTGCCAGCTACCAGCAATGTTTGAGGTTCTGACCTCCTTTTCATAGTTTGATCTCACTGGAGTTTAAAAGCAGAGTGGTTTTGTTAAATGTCACTGCGCCCCTCGGTTTGGAAAGGAGGTAGGGAAGGCAGAGCTTGCATCTGCTCAAACCAGGTTTTGGACACTTAAACCAGTTTTAAAAGAGCTTTCCTTGGGGAATGTCACAGATCAGCAGCAGACACCCCGCTGTGGTTTGATGCAATAAGAGGGTTTTGCTTCCATTGCAGGGGGGAAACCAGACGACATCACCGTCCTTCTGTCCATCGTGGCCGAGTACACAGACTGAGGTGCTGCTGCTGCCCGAGCTCCCCGGGCCGGTTTCCTGCGGGCAGGATTGTTCCTTCTTCCTCCCCAGCTGCTCCTGAGCCCGGAGCCTGGCCCCACATGCAGCTGAGGCCCTTGCTAAGAACCACTCGTAGTCCACTGGTCTTGGTCTGCCAGCAAGAGATAAAGAAGCTCAAGGCTTGGAGCTTGTCTTTGAGAGCTTAGTCCTTGTGTGGAACAGGGAGGATCCATCCCACAGCGTTGCTGCGTTGGAGATGTGACTTTCCAAGGAGTGGGATTGGTTGGGCACCTTTCACACTAGCTCAGTAGGTAATGCCTCTGCACGAGGGCACATTACTCTCTTTCCTAGGAACGTTCTCTGTTGTTGAGGGTGTGTTACAGACCCAGTTCCATAAAGCATTGTCTTGTTCCAGTGATAGCCGAGGTTTCGTGTTTCTGAGCTCCGGTTTTCAGGAGATTTATAACTGCTGTAAACATTCTGCTCTTGCCATCCATGGTGTCAGCCTTAGGAGCCTTTTCTAGTACGAGATTTCAAACAAACCTAGTTCAAGTTATATGGATGCAAATGTGTTTTGTGATTTCAGGTGCTTAACTGTGATCTTAAAAGTTCTGCAGATCATTCGTCCATAATGGGCCTGGTTCTGGATGTTTTGGCTGTGGATAATTATTATTTTTTTTAAACAAAACTTCTAGCTCAGTCTCAAACAGCCGAGCTGGCCACAGTTGAGGTCTTTCAGCATTTGAACCCATCTCAGCGTGGGATGATGGTAAATGCTACGGTGGGAGGTTGCACAAAACAGCTCAGCCTCAACTCCGAGCGTCTTCACTTTGGGTAGATGATTCTGTTGTTGATATCAAACATAATTTGTGTTAATAATTGCCACTTCTCGCTTGTAGAACAGAATATGCTGCACCAGTTTAAGTCCAGTTGATCCTTTCTGACTCCAACAGGCACCTCCTTGCTTCTGCTGCGGCAGCGGCAGCGAGTACGAAAATGGAAACTTAATGAATAATCAGCAAAGCCTACATTTCATTTGAACTAAAGTTTAGGGGTTTCAATGATCCTTAATGATGTTTACAGTTATCTAACAGCCACTTTGCAATATGACATTTCCTTTTCAATGACAGTAGCTCACGTTTGTCCCCCCTTTTCCAGCCAGCTTTCCTTTTCCTTTCCTGAGGCTCATATGAAAGCTGAGAGCTGTAAAGATATATATATTTTTGGTCAGTTTTTCATTAACTTTTTTGCTGGTAGAGAAGTATGTAGAAATAAATTAAAGCCATGTTTTTATATATAAAAAGTCGGGTAATGTTGCTGTTTAGGTGAGTGCAGTTAAACTTGGTCAGTAAGGAATCTTGCCTGCTCTCAAGAGGAGATTTTTACTACCTGGTTTATTGTATTAAAACTGTTTAAGTTTGAGGTTACCTCAACTTGTTTAAAGAATTTTTGTGGACTTGTACTGTATATTTGCGTAACTATGTCAAGCTTTTATTTAAGGTCATTTAACATGTACCATGTACATGTCATTTTACTATATTTCAGTGCATCATGCTTGTAACAGGCATTTCATTTATAATAAGTGATTAATTTGGGAGCTCTTCAGTAATTTATCTGCTATTCCTCAATTGGCATAATGTTAGATATCTACTTTAAATCACCTTGTAATTACTCGTCAAAATGCCTTAACTACCCTAACTTGACCAAAATAGGATTTTGGTGAGGGTATGGGGAGGATTATATTAATGAAGAAAAATTAATTAGTTTTGCGACACACGAACAGTGAGTGGTGGAGAACTTTGCACAACCTGTCAGTCCTTGTTGTTTTTAACCTGAACAAGCTGTCTCTGGCTGTCTTGGAGGAATGTATTCACCTGCAGAACAGGGCTTTGTTTCTCGTTTGGGAGGGGCCTTTCTCTCCCACTCTGGCTGTCTTTACATTTATCCAGTATTTACTGCACGCTTCTGGATTAGAGCAGATTTGATCAATTCTTCTTTTCCTTTGCCCCCTGGCCCCGGGCTGTTCTCTGCTCTCAGCACAGTCCCCAGCCCTCCCTTTCCCCTTCCCGGCTTTCCAGAGCTTTCCCTGGGGACGTGTGTGGGGCAGAGGGTCTGGAATCCCCCAATTCCTCCCTGTCTGTGTCCGTTTGCCTCATATCACACCATGACCTGTTGGGTTTTTTTAAATAAAGAACAAATTTGGGTTTTGATTTACAAATCATGAGTTTTTCCCTCACCGGGCACACCAAAGACCAGTAAAGCTTTTAGCTTTTCCATCTGTTTATAAAGCAATACTGTATTATAAAGAATTGATATTTTTATCACATGCTTGATTGTTTTGGGTTTTTTTTAAGACGTGCACTCTGAACATATCAAACCTGATTTTTTCCTATGAACTTAATGCTGTCTGCGCACAACTGATCTTTGGAGAAGGAAAGGACAGGGCCCATCCTATCAAAAATAATTCCCAGCGATGCATGAAGCAGGAACACGTGCTAGGGTTAGGTCAGTGGGAATGTTCACGAGAGGAATGTACAGGAGAGGTGTTTGCTGAGCCTTGGAGCTGCTGCAGAGGGGTGTGGTTTGTGTTGGGAGCAGGGGCCTGGAGGAACAGGAGGAACCCAGGATCAGTGGGTATTTAATCCCCCAGGAACCCGGGATCGCTGTTGGGTGGGACAGGGTGGAATGTGGTGAATTGGAGAAGCTCTGTGGGTTTTGCTGTTTTCCTGGCTATCTTTGGGAGAGCTGCCACATACAGTCCTAAATGTCCTCGTCAGGCTGAAAACAAAACCAAACCAAAAACCAGATTTGGGACCAGGCAGTTACAAGTGAGTCAAGAAGGGAGGGGTGATGATCTGGCAGGGATGGGAGGATTTGGTGATGGAATTTCCATCCTTTCTCCAGGGGAGGAGCAGCTGCTGTGTGGAGAACCCGACTGTATGCAGTAGTTTCTGACAAAGATAGCTGAAACAATGAAGCAAATCTGAGTCTGTATCTGAGGATGCTTTTCTGTTGCTGTTAAAATGAGACTATCATCTATGCTTACCCAAGAGGCAATTATGTGAATTTCATGTCTGAGGTATAACTTATGCAGGAATAGTTCTGTAAATACATTTAAATAAATTGTAAAGATATTTAATAAATATAGTATTTATACTAAAATGTGCTTTTTAAAGTCAAGTTGCCTGCAAACCCTCTGTTTGTCGATGTGGGGATGTGGTTGGTGGCACAGAGGCACAGCCAGGCCGGGGGGGCTGGGCTGTCACTGTGACCTCCCTGCCCTGCTCTCAGCCACACCTGGGTGACACCCAACGCCTTCTGCAGCAGCCTGGCAGACAGATAAGGATCCTTTAATTGACTGGGAATTTCAGTGTTGTGTTCAGTGTGACTTTGGAAACGCTGCACTGCCCCTGATGTGTGCTGGGAGAGATACAGGGAAAGAAAAAAATAATGCGAGTCTCAAACACAAACCTTTATTTTTTAAATGCAGTCCTGTGACAACTTTGGTTTTGCAGTTAAAGGCTGGTTCTAGAGAACCTGTAAAACCCTGAGTTCTCCCTTAACCAGAACAGCAGCTTCACGTGCCTGATGTGGTAACAGAGCTTGGATTCAAACTGAGCCTCTCTCCAGTGAGAGTGCTCTGAGGGCAGAGCCCCCAGCAGTTCCTGCACAACACACAAACCTCAACAGAGTCAGTCGTGACCTAAATTTGTGCCATTACAAGAGCACTGAGAGTTCCAGAACGTTCTGTGCTGCTGGGTCACAGCACCAGTGACAAAGGCTGGGCCTGGCCTGCCCTTCCCTCCAGGCTGCTCCCCACTGTCTGTCCTTGCACTCCAGGCCCTGCACTACAGAACTGGGGAGCTCTGCAGGGCACCCAGCTCCTCCTCAGTGTCACTGGCTGTCACCAGACTCTGGAAGGTGTCACCAATGGCCTTGTCCTTGTAAGAGACAGCTCCGAAGAACAAGGAGTGGAACTGGAAAATGCAATATTTGTACAGGTAAGAATTCTGTGATACAGAATTTGGGCATTAATTATTTGTGAAGCTTTTGCCACTCTAAGATCTTTCTGAGCCAGCAGCGTTTCCCAGTGAAACCCCCCTGCCCCACAGGAGTGTTTCCAGCTGTGCTGGGGTTTTCCAGCTGTGCTGCTGTGACACTGATGCCACTGAAGCCCCCAGTGCACGTGGGGTGCTCAGCCCAGCAGCAGCTGTGGGGTTCCAGTGCTGGCACTGTGGGGAGTTCCCTCACCTTGGCCTGAGGAGCCTCTGTGGCCTCTCCTGCTCTGCCTGGCTCATCCCTCTCACTGCCTCTGGGAATGTTTTTTACCTCTTGTTTTGCCAGAGCACTTGGGGGTTTTGCAGGGTCCATGCTTGGAGTGTTTCCCTTCTGCTGTGGCTTTTTGGAAGTGGCTGTGACTGCATTGCTGGCTCCATCCATGGAGCTCTGGTCAGATTTATCCATGCCAGTCCTCGAGCTGGATTGGACAGAGTAGAGCAGGTTAGAGCTGGCTTTGTGTTAAATGGAATATCCTGATTTTCTGTTTGGGGAAAGATTACAGCTTTAGAGGGGATTCTCAGCAGGTTCCCTCCTGCTGCACCCAGACCCTGAGGAGATGAGAAAGCAGCAGAATTGTACAGAATGTTCTCTCTGCACCCCCTTAGTGCTGCTGTGCTGCTGAGATGTTCCTGAACCCTGCAGTTCAGTTTTCCTATGAAAAGCTGAGTTTTTCACCCCCTTAAGGCCACGTGCCCCCTCAGCCCCCGTTACCTGTCCCGGGGCCGTGGGCAGCAGGCAGGCTCTGGGGAAGCTGCCTCCCTCTCAGCCTCACACAGGGTAGCCAGGATAAAGCTGGCCTCCAGCAGCAGGTCCTCAATGCTGAAAGCAATGGGTCTGAACACAAGGAGTGAGAGCAAACAGCACAGGGAATTACAGATACTGATTCCACCCATGGAATTAAAAAGCTGAAAATCTCCTGTGTTTGCTGCTGAGGAATGAGAGGGGCTCCTGTAACAGATCTCACTGCTCCAAGCAGCAAATGCTGTGCAGTGTCAGAGTCAAATGATAGCATTAAATATGTAATTATTAAAATTATATTTATTCAGAAAATGTATTGTTTCTTTAAGGTGCTAAATAAATAAATCATTGCCTGCAGGGGACTGGGAGCCTCAGGTGTCCAGGTAATTTATACACAGGAGCTCCTCAGTCAGCACAGCTGCCTTGGCAGTGCCCATGCCTGGGTTCAGTGTTTATATGGAATTGCAAACTGGAGTGCAGGTCAGAAATGGCTTTGGGTTTGAGATGTTTGAGATGAACCTGCAGTTCAGTGTTTATATGGAATTACAAACTCTGGAGTGCAGGTTAGAAATGGCTCTGGGTTTGAGATGTTTGAGGAGCAGCAGTTCAGTGTTTATATGGAATTACAAACTGGAGTGCAGGTTAGGAATGGCTCTGGGTTTGAGATGTTTGAGGAGCAGCAGTTCAGTGTTTATATGGAATTACAAACTGGAGTGCAGGTCAGAAATGGCTCTGGGTTTGAGATGTTGAGCTCAGTGCTCACTGGTGCCTGCAGGCCCAGCAGGGCAGTACCTGCCGCTCCTGGCGAAGTGCACGGACACAGGGACGCTCGTGGCTTCAGAGAACGCCAGCAGCCCCTGCACAGAAGGGTGGGGTGAAGGGAAAGTTAAACCAGAACACTGATTCTGGAATGGAAGTTTATCCCAGCTGCTGTTTACTGGCAAAAAGAGGGAAAATGCTGCTGCTTCTAAGAATGGTTTCTGTCCTTCCCTGCCAGAGCTTTGCCACAGGAGGTTCTGCATGGAGAACTCCCCTGGTCACGATGCTTTCCCTTGCCCAGCACAGAAACCTCATCTCTGTTTCAGAAGTTTTGTTTGCCTTTCAAAGGACCCTGGGGTTTAAAGCTGATCTCACCCAGGTGGTGAAACCCTGCTGCAGTCAGGGCTGGTGGGGCACAGCCCAGGGCCATTCCACAGTGACCATCCCATGTCCTGGTCCAGTAAGGCAAATTAATGAGAAATGGGTTTTCTTCCTAGAGAAATTCTTACTTTACCCTCAGTTCTTTAAGGCAAAATGTCACTTCAGAATCTACTCCAACTTGAAAGTAGTCAAATTCCTCTGGACTGAGCTGTATCTCAGTAAGCATTGTCCTTGAAAAGTCTGTTTGAGATAACAACAAAGTCAGGCACTCACAGCAGTGAAGTTTGAACTCAACAAAGCTGTGATTGTGACCCTGAGGTTTTACATAAGCAATGTTTGAACAAATAATTGTGTTTTTATAGTGGCTAATATCAATAAATGTTTAGCTTATATGCATATTAGAATTAAGTTAAAGCCTCAATTTATTTGCAGTACACTGGATAGATTTGAATGGATTTTAACAGAACCTACTCCATGTTCTCTGTGTGAGCTAACCTAACAGCTGCTGCTGTTCTTGCAGACCTGCTCCTTGCACAGGCACCCATCACAAACAGCATTCCCAGCTGCTATTGTTGCATGGATGGGAAGCCCAAAGCCCAGTGTGACTTGAAGAGATTAATCAAAATTACTGACAATCACCAGAGCACAATGGAGGGGGACAGAGGCTCTTTGTTTTAAATCACAATCTTTTCCTGACACAGGAAAGTGGCAGCAGGAAATTGGCTGTTCACTTTCAGGTATTCATGTTTTTGTTACCATGAGGTGACTCCTGGGTGTGTGAGGAGAAAGTGAGAGGGGCAAATTCCTGGCATGTGGCAGTCCTGGAGAGCTCAGAGAAATCCCACAGCAGGAAGTGCTCCAGGCTGTTCCCACTCTTCCCCTCCTCTGCTCTGTTTTATCTCCCAGAGTTCACTCAGGCCCTTGTCAGAGGCTCCCTGTGCCTGTGGCCGGGGTTTGATTGCTGTGGAAGCCCCAGGCCATGGCAGCTGAGGGACTCACAGCACACAGAGGTGCTGCAGCCAGGGAGATTCTCAGCACCTCTCACTGCCCTCCCTCCCTTCCCTCCCTGGGCTCTTGGGATCTCTTCACACTTGTACCATTTCTTCATTTCTTACAATAGTCCTGGTAAGTGAATGTTTCTAAAATCACCAGATGTGTCATTCAAAATGCAATTTCTTTATTTGCCCTGTTTCACCCCAGCCAGTTCCTGCCCCTTGATCCTTCTCTCAGCCTGTTCCCAGCCCTGAGCTCTTCCCAGGTCATTCCCCCAGCTTTGGTCACAAACATGAGAATCATCTCTTTATTACATGATACACAAGAACCTCTACTTCCAAACCACAATTTCATCTTCAAAATTGGAGTCACCCCCCAAGAATCTCCTTCTCCCCCTCCTGGAGATGTGACCGTGGCCGAACAGTGCAGGGCTTGCTGACACTCTGTGCTGTCCTCAGACTGAAATATCCTCTCTAATGATATCAATTCTATAATTGTGGTATTCAGATTTAAATAGTTCTTTTTAAAACATGAAATTATCCCCTTTTTCCTGGCAGTTGCCAGGCTGCTGCTCTTGCAGCACAGTAATTACCTCTTTCAAAGCCTACAGCAAGTGGCATAATTTATTTCAATTGGCTGCTCAGTCTGAGATCTGCCACTGACACCAGGAAGATGTTTCAATTTATTTAAATTGATTTAATTTATTAAAACCAGAGGGTGGCAGCATGACTTAAAATCTCTCTCTATAATGTTCTGTTTAAAATGTCATTCAGCCATAAAACTCATCCCACATTTATGTCGTGACAGTTATTATCCCTGGAGTTCACCTCAAAAAAAAAAAAGTTAAAATCCCAAGTATTGGTTCACATTTTGAATTTCCTTACCAGTGTCTTCCTCAGTGTAACTCTTGAAACAAACTTTCATTGGAGTTACTGACAGGGTTATTTCTTCCTGACTGCTTGGGAAGTGGATCATCACATCAGCCAGCAGCCTGTAAAATGTCATTCAACACTGAAATCATTCTATCTATGACTTTTTAGCATTTGTTACATTAGAAATTAAAACTCAAAAAAAATATTTCTGTGTTTGTTACCTGGATTGGACTTTAAGAATGTTTGGACACATGTGCTTTGCAAAAACAGCCTGCAAGGGATCACACTCCTGAAATGTCAGGTTGTAGGTTTTTACAACACCTGAGTATGAAGGAAATGAACAAAAATCAGTGCTTGGCTGTAATTTTAGTTTAGTTTTAGTTTTTTTTTTTTTTTTTTTTTTTTTTTTTTTTTTTTTTTTTATATTAATTGTTCAATAGAGGAAGTAACCAATTGACTTAGCCCAGCTATATGGAAATAACTCACCACAAACAGGAAAGAATCCACCTGCCATCCTACACTCCCTCCATCCCATTAGTTGTGCCTGGACATAATCTGAGTTTTTAAAGGATGCACAAGAAATAAACCAACAAATGCAGGGTGGGAAACAGCCCCAGTAATTAACTGGTAAAATAACAGAAATGGGAGGGGAATGCAGAACTCAAGCCCTGCAGATCTCTGGCTAAGGATGTGCTGAGGGGCTCAGCTCTCTGCACACATAATTCAGTGTATTACCCACAGCAGTGACCCCACTGGATCAGTGGCACACAAACCCTGCCTGCAGCACAGCACAGCCCTGGGGGAGATGAGGATTATCCAGGAATTCTGCAAAGGCTCATGAACACCCCCAGTGCTGCCGGGCTGAGGGGGGCAGAGCTGTGATGATGATGATGATGATGATGATGATGATGATGATGATGATGATGGCATTAATTGTGGTTTGTGTGAGCTCACCGTGCCTGCAGAGCAGCTGGAAGGTGATGTGCTGCTCACTGGGGCTGCTGCAGATGCTGCATCTCTCTACATTCCTCTCCAGCACATTGACACATCTAAACACAGGGAGAACTGACTGAAAAACAAAAATGAAATCAGTGTTTTTGCTTTGCAAGAAACAGAATTTCCCTGGGTTTGTACCCTGGTTTATCTCAAACTGCTGCTCTAAAGGCTTCCCCAAACTGCTCTGGGGACACTGGGAGAGCCCAGGCTGATCCTCACTCTGAAATTGGGTTAATTTGCTGCTGTGTGTAACAACTCACTAAAATGTACCTTAATTATCAATTTACAGGGGAGGGACAGTTGCTTCTCCTTCTGACAGGGCTGGGTCCCAGCTGTCCAGCAGTAATGCTGGAAAAACATGGATGAGAAGAAGACACAGGCATATGCTGACCTCGAGGAATTCACTGATCTTAAGGCAAGCTGGAAATGGAATCACAGAGTCATTAGGGCTGGAAATGGAATCACAGAGTTATTAGGGCTGGAAAAGAACTCCAACATCACTGACTCCAACCACTGAGGGAACAGAAGTAAAATAATTTATTAACTCAAAACTTGAACCTTTTAAAAAGAGCCTCCTCTGAGCTTCACTGCCAAAACTTGGAAATTTACATCTCAAAATTATTTTTACAAACTTAAAATATGTATTTTTATTTTATTTAATTTTTTAAAATAAAAATAATTGAGTTACCCAAAGACCCAGAGCTCAGCTTGTGTTTAAGGCATTTGAGGGACATGATCTATACAGATGAGCAAAGACACCTCAAAAATCCCCCAGGTATAAAACCAAATATCTCCACTTGTGATTTTCCATCCTCCCAGTGAGCCAAGGAGAGCTGATCACTTTTACCTAAGGAACCTCTGGAGAAATCACTAATTCTGCTGGAAATGGTGTTTGATTAATGAGAAGCATTAATGGATGTGTTCTTCCTGTTGAGTCACAACAGTACAAAACACGTTGTTTTCAGAGGCAGCTCCTGTGTGGTACAAAATCCAAACCTTGTGACCTGTGACAACAGAACTGAACCCCCTGGCATTAATCCAGATGTCCTGGACAGCAAAAAATCAAAGGATCTTAGGGCAGAGTAGGAACAAAATCTTCCACAATAATTAAAATCACAGAAAACATGGCATGTGTCCATAATGAAAGCGGAGGGAGCTGAGAATGTGATGGACTGAAAGGTACCTGTGGAAAAACACAATATCCAATTGGATAAATATTGGGCTTATAATAAAGACTTTTAATTTAGAAGAAATAAAATTCACTTACACCTTTTTCTAGGGGGTCAAACCAAAATTCATCACTGATCCGTGCTATGGCATGTATTGCTCTTCCAAACACTGCCAGGGAAAGAAAACACTGCAATACGCATTCCAAATTAAAATAAAAAGATTAAAAGGTGGCACTACACTTTCTCCTGAATAATCCAAGAGGAAGCATTACAAATTTCTTATACATTTGAAAGAAAATGGATGGTGGAAACTGTTATTTTTTCCATTTAATTAAAATTTTAATTATCCAAACCCTCAATGTTTTGGAACGCTGCCTCTGATGAGGCACCTTGGACGTTCCTTTGCAGTGCCTGGAATTACCACAAATTAGGTCAAACAGACAAAACTCCACCGGGGCTAGAAATGACATTTAGCAGGGGGAAAGCCTGAGAAGCAAAGGGACATGTGGAAAGATGAAATCCTGAGAACACAGCGGAGCTCAGCAGAGGCCCTGCGGCAGCGGCGGAGCAGCTTTTCCCACAGAATGGAGCGGAGCTGTGTCCTGGAGGTGCACAGGGGACACGGAGCCTGGCGTGTCCCCCTGGCTGTCCCCAAACCCTACCCATCCGAACAGGCCCCAGACGCGCACAGCGCCCGACCCCGCCGCGATGAGGGAGAGGCGGATCCCCCGCCCCGCTCCCGGGGCTCGTGTTCCGCTCAGGGCAGTGCCGGGGGTGCCGCGTTCCGATTCCCCCGTGTGCCGGGCTCCCGGGCCCCGGTACCTCGGAGCTGCGCCCCCCCGATCACGCACTTCATGGCCGCCCCTCCCTCCCCTCACGGCCGCCCCCCCACTCCCCTCACGGCCGCGGAGGGCGGGAAGCGCCGTGAGGGAGGGGCGCGCGCGGCGCGGAGCCTCGGATGTGGAACCTGGATATTGTGGAATTGTGGAATTGTGGAATTAGGGATTGTCACGAGTTACCCGCAGATATCTTCAGCCCAACCCCTGGCCCTGCACAGACACCCGACAATCCCACCCTGTGCGTTCCTGAGAGCATCGTCCAGCCTCTCCTGGAGCCCTGGCAGCCCCCAGGCCGTGCCCATTCCCTGGGCAGTGCCCAGCAACTCCTGAGGGAGAACCTTTCACTGATATCCAACCTGAACCCCCCTGACACAGCTCCAGCCGCTCCCCGGGTGCTGCCCCTGCCCCAGAGCGGAGATCGGGGCTGCCCTCAGCAGCACCAGCCCAGGGACAGAGCCGGGAAACGCCCCTGACCCAAAAGAAGAGCTGAGCATGGGAAGCAAGAGAATCATTAACAATAGAACACTAATTAAAAATGTAACTATGTATCTTGTAGCCAATGAACATCAATCTTTTTGTTTCCTAAAATGCATAAATAGTAAAAAGAATTGGTAGTGGGGTTCTTGGTTTGTGGAAGACCACGGAGCGCCCAGGCTTGCGCAGCTCTGAAACAAACAAACAAACAAACAAACAAACAAACAAACAAACAAACAAACAAATAAATAAATAAATAATCAGTGTTTGTCCCTCTCTCGTCATTACCGGCTCGTTTTGGGCACAACTCTCGTTTCACCTGTGTAAAACCCCAGCCAGCGGAACGCGGCACGGCCGCGCTCGGCGCTCTGTTGTCTCTTCGCAGGCGCCGTAGCGGGGGCGGCGCCGGGCGGTTCCGGGAGGGCCGGAGCGGAGCGGGCGCCATGGTGAGAGCGGGGGGACCCCGGGACCGCCCCGGGACCGCCCGGGCACACCGGGACCCCCGGCACGGCCACAGCAGCCGGGCCCGACCCCCCCGGGCTGCGGGAGAGCGGGCGGGAGGGCGGCCCCAGCTGAGGCGAGGCCCCCAGGGGGGTGAGGGCCGCGCCGTGACTGCAGGAGCTCCTTTTATAATTTAATTTCATCGTAATCGCATTATTTTTAATTATTTAACGCTTCTTTCATAACATCGACAATTCATTAATTATGATTTGCCCGTTCATTTGGCTGTGTTTTCTTTTCTGTTGCTTCTCTCGTTTAACATTGATCATGTTCCGCCCTGTTTCTCATGCCCTGCAATCAACTCCTCCATTCCCACCAGGCTGGGCACAGAGTAAGTCACTCCTTGGCTCTCCTGAAACACCCGGCAAGGGAAAGGCTCCTCGTGTTCCTCCGAGCCACTGGCAGCTGGCTCCCATCAACTTAGGGGTTTCACACCCAAAATTCAGGTTTTTTATAATTTTTCTCTGCTGCTTTAAGCTCTAAATAGGAGTGGTGATTAAACCCTGCAGTGCTGTTTGGCTACTGCAATGAATGGGAGCTGAAATGGGGATTTTGGGCAAGTGTGGGGCTGGCATCAGTCTGTGCTGAGAGCACACACTGCAGGCTCAGTGGGGTGTGAGTGGCAGGATAATTTTATTAATTTTGTTAAACATCAAATACAGAACTGGTACTGCACACTGAAATCCCTCAGGCAGCAGTAATCAATCTATCTATTGTCACTTATTAATCCAAGTCATTGTTACCCACTTGATACTCATCAAAGACCATCAAAAATGTCATTTTTTCCCCTCTTGGTTTTATTTTGTATTGGTCACTTATTGATTAAAAAGCTTTTGTATTGCATTACCAATACCATCAACCATCTGTCTCCAGATGGGTTTGATGGTGGCACTGAGATGTTCTTAATCTAAAAAAACCCCTAAATCAGTCAAAAATACCCCCCAAGCTCCCTCTGCCTTCTTGAGGACTGTTAGCCTCATGGCCTAAAAACCCATGAGGGAAAAAATCTTTAAAAATACAATTTCCTACCCTAGTTATATTTATTTCTAGAAATAAATCTGGGCTGTGTCCTTTACAAACACATTTGAGGGTGTCCTTTAGGAACTGCCTCACTAACCTGAAGGGAAAGATAAAAATCTCTTTAATTTGGAGCCATTCCTTGAGTGTCTCCAGACCCAGGGTTTGCCCAGAGCAGTGCCATAACATTCCCTGCTTTACAAAGCTTCTCATGCCCTTTTTGCACAATTAATTTGCCCTGTGTTGCTTGCATTATTGCTTTATTTGCAGATTTAAAGCCATCGCCTTGCATCATCTCAGTCCTTGATTTTGAAGCCCTTCACTACATTTTTATTCTGGCATCTGAAACTGTAAATATATAGAGGTGGTGGCAGTGGCCTGGATTGGCCTCTCTGCAGTGCCCTGTTTCTATTTTGTTGGATTTTTTTAGTCTTATTCAGTTTTTCAGTGGTTTCTACCATGAGGACTCTGAACATGCTTCCTCTTCTGGCCAGCTTTTAACACTTGCTGCAAATTTGCTGCTTTTTAAAAATATTTTGGGGTTGTTTTTTTGGTTGGGTTTTTTTTTTTTGTTTTTTTTTTTTTTTAGTAAGGGGAAAGAAATTTGGATGAAGAGATTTTTTTTTTAAGAGAAGTGGCTGCAGTTTAGCCAGGTCTGAGAGAGAAAAAACAGTGGGATGGTTTATTGCAGCTCCCAAATTTGTGTAAAATACATCAGGTAATGCAACAGGAAAGTGTTAACAGTGCAACTATTGCAGTGTTGGCCTTCAGCAACAAACCACAAATAATTCTGGTTGTAAAGCCCCCTCTGCTCATGGCCTGGCAAAGCCCCTGGTGGAGCAAAATCCCATCCCCATCCCATCCTCACTGCAGCAGCTTTGGGTCCAAGTGCCAGGCTGGGGACACTGCAGGGGACACTGCAGTGCTGGCTGTGCCCTAAGCCCTGTGTGTCCCCTCTCTCTGTCTCCCTCTGTGTTCCCCCTCTCTGTCCCTGTGTCCCCTCTCTCCCTGTGTGTCCCCCCTCTCTCTCTCTCCGTCTGTCCCTGTGTCCCCTCTTTTGTCCCTTCTCTCTCTGTCCCTGGGTGTCCCCTCTCTGTCCCTGTGTGTTCTCTCTCTCTGTGTGTCCCTTCTCTCTCTCTGTCCCTGTGTGTCCCCACTCTCTCTGTCCCTGTCTGTCCCCTTTCTCTCCCTGTGTGTCCCCTCTCTGTGTCCCTGTGTCCCCTCTCTGTGTCCCCTCTCTGTCCCTGTGTGTCCCCCCTCTCTCTGTGTCCCCTCTCTCTGTCCCTCTGTCCCTGTGTCCCCTGTCTGTCCCTGTGTGTCCCCTCTGTGTCCCTGTGTGTCCCCTCTCTGTCCCTGTGTCCCCTGTCTGTCCCTGTGTCTCCTCTGTCCCCCCTCTCTCTCTGTCCCTGTGTCCCCTCTCTGTCCCTGTCTCCTCTGTCCCCCCTCTCTCTCTGTCCCTGTGTCCCCCCTGTGTCCCCTCTGTCCCTGTGTCCCCTCTGTGTCCCCTCTGTGTCCCTGTGTCCCCCCTGTCCCCTCTGTCCCTGTGTCCCCTCTGTGTCCCTGTGTCCCCCCTGTCCCCTGTGTGTCCCCGCAGTTGGTGCTGGTGCTGGGTGACCTGCACATCCCCCATCGCTGTAACAGCCTCCCGGCCAAGTTCAAGAAGCTGCTGGTGCCTGGCAAGATCCAGCACATCCTGTGCACGGGGAACCTCTGCACCAAGGACACCTATGACTACCTCAAGACCCTGGCTGGGGATGTCCATGTTGTCAGAGGGGACTTTGATGAGGTAATGGCTGGGCTTTTGGGGTGTCCTTTAAGGTTTTTACATTTGGAGTTCATTCAAGTAAAAATGATGGAGTGAGTTCCTGAGCTCTCCCCTTCTGGGTGGTGCAATAGGGTTGGGTTTAAATAGAAATCTCTCTAATCTGGGTTTGGTTTATTTTCTTTATTTTTAGAACCTGAATTATCCTGAGCAGAAGGTTGTGACTGTTGGACAGTTCAAGATTGGGCTGATTCATGGCCATCAGGTGATCCCCTGGGGTGACATGGCCAGCCTGGCCCTGCTCCAGAGGCAGTTCGATGTGGACATCCTCATTTCGGGGCACACACACAAATTTGAGGCATTTGAACATGAAAATAAATTCTATATCAACCCAGGATCAGCTACAGGAGCCTACCATGCCTTAGAGAAGTAAGTGAATATTGGGGGCATTTTTTTGGTTTGTTGTTTTTGGGTTTTTTTTGTAAAAAACTGAACTACAAACTCCTGAGGGTTAATATTTCTGATTTAAATGCCAGGGAGAGGACAGTTATTATAACTTACACAGCTGTACTTGCTCATCTGGACTGAAACATGAAATGCTCAAAGCCTCAGATCTCTGTGCAGTACTTACAGAATTAATTCCCATTTTTCTTGAAGTGGTTTCTGCTGAATAGTGGTAAAACACTAAGGGGGTTTTAGACACACAATCACTGTGAATTGTTTCCTCTCTTTCCAGCAACATCATTCCTTCATTTGTGCTGATGGACATCCAGGCTTCTACAGTAGTTACATATGTCTATCAACTAATTGGAGATGATGTGAAGGTAGAAAGAATTGAGTACAAGAAATCCTAAAAAATGTTTTTGCTTGTCTGGTATTTTTACCATCTCCTTCTGAACTGCAAGTTGCAAACTTGCTTGCTCGTTTACAGCCCTGCACTGTCTCTAACAGCTCAAAAATGTAACTTCTTGTCATGAATTTAAACAACCTTGTGTTTGCTTTTCTCTGTATGATTTGTAAAATATTCCATGAAGATAACTGTCTGAATACTGTTCCTTAATGTAATAAACTGCACTTCATAGAAAACCTGAGCCTGGTGAGTGTTGTTGGGGAGGAATGCAGCAGTTGTGGTGGTTTGGGGTTCCCCTTCCAAGGGATGCTGGGACAGGGCTGGAACAGAGATTGAGGGCTCTGGGACCAGGCTGGGTTTGCTCCAGAATCCAGTTTCTGTTTAATTGTCTCAATTTAACATTCTCAGCTAAGCTCAAGGACTAAAATGTTTGATAGACTCTGGAAGGATTACAATTACCTTGTGATTTCAGTAGAGTTTGAGTCTTTCTCTGATCAAAGCACTTTCAGCTCTCCCTGTGCTTCCCTGAGTGATCTCATTCAATCCATAACCAGTGAGGAGAGGTTTTCCTTTATTTGTGCTCACATCTGACACCCCATTTCTTTTTGTTTTGCTCTTTGCTCCATGCACAGAGCTGTCAGTGATGGAATTCCATCTCTCTGGAATTCCATGTGACTCTTAAAGCTGCTGAGGATAAATCTGGGTTGTTCCAGGAGCAGCACCCTGTGGCTGCTCTGTTCCCACAGCTGCAGGAACCTGAATGGATTTAAGAGCTCCCCTTTCTCACAACTGCTGTAACTTTCCAACAAAACAGATTTTTATCTTTGCCTCCCCCAGCAGAATGTTTAGGATGGGGCAGTTTCCTTGGCCTTTGGATTATGATTTTTCCATCAGTGATTTTTCCATCACACTTCTTTCTGTGTCATGAGCTGAGTAACTCATTTCTATTCCAAATAAATCTGCTTTGCCCTGGACAAAAAAGACATTTCAGGCTGGTGTCTCAAAAACCTCTGGCTAATTGCACTTCATGCAGTCAGAGCAAAGTTGAAAAGAAAACCTTGGCATGTGAAATTCAGGGAATTCCATTGACTGGAACATCAATTTATTGACAAACTCATAAGTAAGAGCTTTATAGAATATTGTAAGGGGCCAAATAGATGCATAAGTTTATTTCTTTTTAATTTACATTGTAAGGCTAAAATTGACACACAAGCTTATTTGTTTTGATTATAAGGCCAAAATTGATACATAAGTTTGTAAAGTTACACTTAAAATTTGTCCACAAAGTATTTTACATGAACCACAGCCCCTGCAGTTTTAGAAAAGTTTATCACAGTGATGGCAAAGTTCTGTTGCTGTGGGTGACATCTCAGAGAGGTCCTGACAGCAGGACTGAACATGGGGAAATGCAGAAGGAAATAAACTTCACTCCTTCCCAAAGTTAAAGTGCTGAGTAAGAACTGATGACTCCAAACAGGAAATTCTGCTGAGTCTGAACTGTTTGTGTGGGGTGGAGAATGGAGGAGAAGCAGCCTAGAACAGCTGGAAAATGTGGAGAGGTTGTGGATGCTCCTGGTTAAAGCTTTGGGGTTTTGGTCTGATGTTGTGAATGCACAGCCCAACCTCCTGCAGGACAGGGAGGAGGGAAAAGGGGAAATCTCAACCCAATTTATGGCACTTCCAGGACACAGGACCCCTCTGATGCATTCAGGTACATCTGGAAGGTCAAAGAACAACATTAACAGGGCTTGGGAGAATGGGATGGGATCCAGGACACAGGTGTGGTTCAGGTAAAATGAATTATTTGAATTAATAAACAAATATTTTATTATATACAGTATATGTTACTAAAGTAGATCAGCTAAAAAGTATTTTTGCAAGAAGTTGGGTGCAAATCTTTAGAGAAAAAGGAGAAAATACTGCCTGAGGAACAGAGATGGTTTGTTTTACCTGCAGAAGATGAGATGCTGAGACATCTGCCACAGCAGGGTTTCCACATTTCTTTTGATACTCTTGAATCAGGGCTGTTGCATCATCAAGGCTGTAAGAGGCAAAATTGGATCAACTTTGTCAAATTAAACTCTCTAAAAAGCCAAAAATTTTTACAATAGAAGCAAAAAACCAAAGTATGATCCCATAGCTTGAAGTCAGATGGGCCCTGTCATTTCCCAGCACAGAAAACAAGCCTGGCTTTTCATTGGGGCTGTTAATAAAATCCATAAATACAGAATTTCAATGTTTCTTGGTTCCTGTCCCTGTCTGAGTGTGGGATCAGTGCCCTGCAGTGCCAGGGCTGGCTCTGAGTGTGCCCAGGTGTGAGAGGAGCCCCAGGTGCTCCTCAGGTGCTCTGAGTCCCCAGGTGAGTGGGGCCCAGCCCAGCCCATCTGTGATTTAAGTGGAGCACAAAAAGGGCTTTTAGTTCCTGAAAACTTCATGGCAGAACCACCAATTCTCAAGCCTTCAGTACAGGCAGCTCATTTATTTTTTCTGAGTGTTTTTTTATTGCTGAAGTTGCGACTCTCTGATGCCTGAGCTGCATTCACCTAAAGGTAAGGTCAAGGTTTTGATTATTTCACTCTGGTTGCTTCTGTTTTAGTGCATTTGATCTGCTGCTAGTCCAGGCTTAACAATCTGTTACTTGGTCTTGAATGGCTGTAAAACTCTGTCCTAGTGAGGTGAAGTTTATTTCTTTATTAACTTAGCAATACTTAAATATCCTTGGGGACTAAGCATTAAAAAGTCTTCATGACTTCAAACAAAGCTGAGATTTAATTCCTGCAATTGCTACCAGTTACAGCTGTTTTTTTACAATTTATTAACTTACCAGTTGTTTTTGGCAAAATAATCCACCAGCTCTTTTATTCTGTGTGTGTTTATCAGGTGTTGCTTTAGCAGTGGATAATATTTGGTTTTCCAGAACTGTTCATAGAGCTTCTCATTGATGATACTGTCCAAAACCAAAGAGCTGATCTGTGGATTTAAGTGTTAGTAATGAGAAGTGTTGATATTTTAGACAAATGAGATTTTACTTTTGAATGGAAAGAGCTCATAGTTTTCATATTGGACTCTATAGAGAATAGGGGGGTTTTTACATTTTACTAAGTGCTGTGAAATGGCAGATTTTATGGAAACTGATCCCAGATTCAGAGAGGGAAGTGAGTTAAACTTGGCCATGAGGAGGCAGCTCAAGGCAAAGCAAAAGTGCAGTTTCCTGAACCCTTTGGCCTTTTAGCCTCAAATATTTATTCAGGAAAAACAAGGTGGTTCTGCTGCCCTCCAAACAGGGATAGCCCAGAATGTGGCACTGGGTATGCACAAGAATTTTCTCAGCTGAACAACATAAATAAAAATACATTTTACAAGTATTCTACATTTTTGAGCATTCAAAGTCAAGTAAGGCTGGGCAAGATCAGAGGAGAGAGAAGGTTCTGTGAACACTTTTCTATCAAAAAAACCTCCAAGTCAAAGGAAAGTGAAGTAAATTTGGTTTATTCACCTGGGAAGCAAATGCTACCAGTTCTCCAGTGTCCATGTGTTCATCCAATTGCTGCAGCACAGTTTCTTTCTTACAAGTTGATAACAAACCCTTGTGAAAATAAGTTACAAAACATTATTATTCTGTGATTGATTAAAGCAGGAACACTCCCTTCAGAAGAAATATTTGATTTATTCCGAATTCTTTTGAAATTTTAGGTGCAAATACAGAATTACCAAACCAGGATCTGTGTGCTTGGACTGAAAGTGTTGCTTTGAACTCTCTGAAATGGTGTTTTGCTGTAGCTGTCAGAGGATTGTTTGACTCATTGCCAGCAGGTTGTGTCTTACACTGCAGCTGTGATTTGGGGAAACCTTTCTGAGAGGAACTTTAATGATTGGAAGTGAAAGAATTTCAGGTGCCTTTACTGGTCCCAGTTTGCTGGTGGCAAATATGGGAACAGCCTCTAATGCTTCATCTGGGAGAACGATGCAGAGCAGAAATTAATGGAAACAAATGAGAGGAGCAGGGAAAATGTCAGGGTTCATGGATGGTGAGGACATGGCTGTAAGGCAGAAGGTTTCTATCAGAGCTGGTGCACATCAAACATCTTCCTTGGAAGTCAGGGGCTTTCAACTCAACACCCTTCCAAAGCAGCATTCAGTGCTTTTATTACTATCTTGTCTGGCTTGGGTTTTACTGGGTTTTTTTGGTTTTTTTTCCCATGTGCTTAATGGGTGGGATCTCATAAAACATCCTCAAATGCTCTAAAGGCAGAGTCAGATGACAAAGCCACTGGGGATGACTGAAGTTTTTAAAGAAAAAGGAGGAAGTGTTCACATGATCCCTTCAGAAGCCTTTGAGGGTGGCAGATGTTGAGCATTTATCAGCAGGGATGTGTTGAAGTTAACTGGAATTCCCCTCTGACTGCTCTGGTGAGCAGGAACTGCTTTAGGATATTTCCCTTGCAGAGAGAGGACACAAAACTTCAGATTTACCTGAATTTGCTGCTCTCTCTTCTCAGAGTGAGGAGTGACCAAGAGGCAGCCCAGGGCAAAAGCTGGCAGGTCCAGCTGGGTGTATTGTTTAGCAATTCCAACAATATCCAGGTCAGCCAGGACAGGACACCTGCAGGGGATCAGGAGGAAGATCTCAGGGCAGTTTTGCTCAGAGTTGTCAGCAAACCTGCCCTGAGATTTGGGAGTCAGGTAGGACAACACATTTCTGCCTCACATTAATGCCAGAAGTGGCCAAGCAAATTGAAGTTTCACTGAATACAAACCCATGAGGATTTTCCAAAACCCCAAATCTCACCTCCAGTTTCTCTTTTAAGCAGCCCATTTTGAGGGCAGTTGGTGCCCACCTGCCCAGAGCAGAGCTTTGGCACAGATGTGTGTGCACAGCAGTGTAGGATCCCTCTCCAGATAACCTTCAGGGTCCTTCCCAACCAAAACCTAATTTATTTCCCAGCTAACTTTGTTTTAAGTCGGGCTCTCTGAGCACAGGTGGGTGTTTAGAGCAAGTCAGAGTACTGAGGTACTGAAATAAGGAAAGAATGAGCTGTTCACACTGCAAAGGCAGTGCAGGTCTGCCTCATGCACAGAAAGTTCAGGGGCAGGGCTGGGGCCTCACCTGAGCAGGAGCACAAAGCCCTCCCTGCACTCCTGCAGCTGCCTGGGACTCGGTGGGCACGAGGCTGAGAGAGAGAGAAACAGAACAAGGTGGAGTAAATCTACAAGCAGGTTACTCCAGGAGCAGGGCAGGGAGTGCAGCCCTACCTGTGAGGAAGGGGGACAGGACCACGCTGCGCCAGGCCCGGCTGAAGCTGGGAATCTGAGGGCAACAAAGTTTATTTTTGAGTTACAGCCAAAACCAGGGGTAACCAAATGTGTAACAAACACAGACACCCTGACCCCCTGCACCTGGAGGAAACCTGTCAATACTCCTTTTTATTTATCCTGATTTAGTCCCTAATGTTGCTTTTCTTAGCTCAGAGATTTAGGAATACTCTGACTGATTCTGTCCAATGGTTACTGATATAGTAAACATATATAAATATATATATATTCTATCCAATGTTTACTGATATACTGTCATAGGAAAAATAGCAATTCAAAAAGAATCTTTTCATGGCTGATACAAAAATGCTCCAAATTTCTGTCAGGTGAAGAAAAAGATGAGGAGCCAGACAATATTTGCTTACCTCCCATAATGAAGGAATCCCAGTAATTGCAACCAAAACTCTCCTTAGATACTGAATCTGGAAGAAAAAAATTCAAATTCTTGGGTGTTTCTGAAGATTTGGCAGTAATTTACAGCAAACTGTACATTATTGCCAAATTTAGCTTGTTTTGCCTGCAGGATGCAAATTTAGAGTTTCTCAAGGCACCTGTGTTCCTTTGACACCTATAGAAATTTGCTTTATAGTTTAGTGAATTAAATTATCAACCCCACTGCCAGGTACATCTGTTACCTCCTCAGCTGCAGCAATTTTCCATAATGTCTGACAGTCACAGGCAATTAGGATTCTGAACGGCAGCAATCAGGATTTCCATCATCAGAAATACATTTTAGGGCTCATGTGTGTATGTACACACATGGAAATACATGTGTGCACAGTTTGTGTAGATTTGCAGACAGGAATGTGCCTATTACGTTATAAATTGATAATAATATGAAGAAAAATTTCAATTTATTATTATAGCATTTATTCTGAAAGGCTTTTAAAAAAATCAAAGTATAACAATTTAAGATCAAAATTCAAATTCCTCAAATCATCACCAGTTCAGTATCTCAGAGCAACAATGGTTTATAGTTTCTGTATCTATCCTGTTCTTCACAGATCACTGGATAAACCCAACCTTTTTCTTCCCTTGCTGCTGAGTTTTATCCTTAAAAAATTCCTTACCATGTTGAAGCCCAGGAGTTTCTGTAGGAGGCCATTCCAGAGCTGGGGATCATAGACTTGGTATTCCAAACTCAGCTCTGTCACCAGTCTCACAGCCTGAAGGGGAGCAAGGATTTGCTGCATTTTAACAGAAATTCATCATCCTCAAACCTTTCCAAGCCACTTCCAAAATTATTGCACACATGGGAGGAACAAAACCTAAACCACCTAAATGTGGTATTTTATTTTCTAACTGTAGAAAGGGTAAAGCTTTTATCTGTAATTTCCAGAGTACATTGAAGAAAAATGTTTAGAAAAGGCTGAGAGGTGTAAATTCAGAGCGTGTAACAAAATTTAGAAAGGATTTAAAAATCCTACCCTGGGTTCGTGACTGTGGTTCTTCCACAGCCCTTTAATCATCCCTTCCTTGGGGCTCTTGTGGAATGATTCATAAGTGTATGGAATATTCAGGATCTCAAACTCTGCCAGATAAATGCAGCACTTCAGAAAATACCTGTGAAAATAAAAAAAGCAGGAGTTAAGTGATGTTTATAATTCAATTTAATCCACATATCCAAGTTCAGGATAACACTGAAAAATGTCCTTTAATATGTAAAAAAATTCCTCTTACTTGACTTTCTCAATGGGTTTCTTGAAGAGTGATTCCACAGTGCTGGTGTCTGCCAGGTAGAGCAAACACCTGAAGGCTCTGGTCCTGTGAGCAAAGGTCAGCTGGCTGTCACCAAAGGGCTGAGGGGGAAAACACAGTCCCAAAGTCACCACTACTGCCTGAACAGCTGGAAAAGATCATCCCAGGTGTATAAAAATCTCTGGTTTTCTAGATTTCAGATTGTTAATACAGGCAAGAAAAATATTTGTCATTATTATAACAAAAATATTTGTATTCTATATGAAATATCTGTGATTATTGTAGCACAAATGTAATTAGGTGTGGGAAAACTGGAGGTTAAGGTTCTGCTGAAACAATTTTACCACTCTGTTTTCATTCCACCCAAAGTGAGCCAATGTCTTACAGCAGCTTAAGGACACTCTAGCAAATGTTTCATGGAGTTGTTTCAGATAATATCAGCAATAGGTTTAGAAAAACCAGAGTTCAAGGGCTGCTCTTGAGTTAATAGCAAAATTCAATGAAAATCAGTTTTAAGCAAAGTTGGTGAAGGGAGGAAAACACAGCTCAAATAAATCACAAACCATCCAAAACACAGGCAAAGGCCAAAAGCTCTTGTAGAAAAGCAGACAGCTTTTGATTTTAATAAGAGATAAAAAGCTAAACCAAGAATTTAGCCACTCACAGATGTGTCAGATGTTGTAATTGCAAAAAGCATCCTTGAACTGTAATCCATAGGGCGAGACTGGAGCAGGTAAATCACCCTAAAAAATGGGTTTGGTTTTAATGCAGGAACAGCTACTGAAATACAGCACATCAACTGTCATTTAAATGGGAATATTTCACTGTCAGAAAGAGAGCAAGGATGTGAAAAAGGAGGGGAAAACCTCCAAAAAGCTACTCTTAAAAACTTACAGATGTAAGTTATTGTCAATGGGGTTTTGTGGTATAAATAAATATGGGATGATTCAAAAGTGATGTCAGCAGAAAGTAAAAATAAGAACAGTGAGCTCTGAATCACACACCACTGTCAGGTTTCTTGAAAAGGCCATTTTTAACTGGTGAGTTAAAAATAATTCACCCCATTATAGGTAAGAGAACACACACACCTTCGGAGCTCTTCATCCTCCTGCACATCTCCAAAGATTTCTTGGGTTTTCTTTAAAAAGAAATGAAAATTTGGATGAGTTTGGATAAATAGCTGGGTCATAGCCCTGCTTACAGCAGTGTTTGATGAGGCTGATGTATTTACAGCTGCTTTCCCCTTCAGGCTGGCTGCACTAAAGGGAAGGTTTGAATTTACACAGAGAGAAGGAAAAACATTTCAAATCCTTCTCACCCCAGACACTGCTGTGCTATGTTAGGGATTTACTGAAATCTGAAATACAATCATGAGTACTACAGGCACTTTGTACAGAATAACCTCATGTTTTTTGAACAAGTGGAGGAAAAAAAGCCCATATTTTATATAATTATATTTTCTATAATTTATATAATCCAGCCCCAAAGTTTCTTACCCCTGGGGGTGGTGTGCTTGGACACAGCCATTTGGCCAGCAGCTTGTCACAAATTTTGTTCATGTCCAAGCTGTTAATCTCAGCAATCTCCTTGGCTGCCATGTGGATATCTACAGGAAAAGGTGAAGAAAATGTTATTTCCATACCAGAATTTGGGTTTTTAAAGGGCTTCTCTTTGCTCAAACTCACCTGGGTAATCTCTGCCAGCTGGATTTTGGAACCTCTGGTCTATGCTGTGGTGTTCATACAGTAACACAATCAGATTTGCTGGTTTCCCAATGGATTTTAGATGCTCCCCAGTGTTCAGGTTATTTGTTATCAGGACATTTTCTGTTGCTGCTCTCTTATACTGCGAGTATAAATTCCTCTGCAGGACTTCTGCTTTCCCATGTGGCTCATCCTTTAGCAAAACACCAGAGTTTTACATTAAAAAGCCTTTTTTACTCAAAAGCACAAGAAAAATCATCTTTTTACAGACTGGACAGCAGGGTCTGCTCTTCAGAGGTGTCCCCACACCTGCACCCACCTTTTTCTGCAGACAGAGAGGATTAACCACATTGCTCTAGCTAGGAAAGGGATTTTGAAAAATTGCAAAGCTATGCTGTGGAAGAGCCAAATAAAATATGTACAAGTAGGTAAAATAAAGAGATTTTGAGGTAAAATGTAGAAGAAAAAAAGATTGATATTAAAACTTTTGGCTGCTCAAATTTCAGTTTAATTTTGGCATAATTCTCTCTGATCATGGGACTTAGTACAGAAAACTATTTAGGGTTCTTTGTGCCTCAACAGCTCCATAGGAAGTTTGAGGTTTTTAATCAAAGCTGAGATTCTTATTCACCTTTCCCTGTGAAAGGAAACCATGTGAAAACAAGCCTGAGCATCAAGTGAAAGCAGATTTTCTTTATATCTAACCCTGCAAAGAGCTAAAGAGTCTTGGAGCTGTAAGCAAAAATTAATAATGTTATTGATCAAACTGGATCAGATTCCACCTCATTCTCCTGCAGCAAGAAAAATGCACCCAACAGGAGAAGGAACAAATTATTCTCCCTAAAACTGCTCATTGTTTGTCCAAGCTCCAAGAACACTCAGCCTGATTTTTGCAGAATGTTCCAGGACAGAGGGGATTCTTCTGGGGGTCACTTCCCCAAAAGTATTTCCCATATCAGGGTTGGTTATGGTGCAGTTTACACATCACTGCCTAAAACACCAAAAATTTAAATACAAATATAAATATTTTGTGATTTTTGTAATGACTTCACAATAATCTGGCAAGCAGTTCCCATTACCTTAGCTGTAGTGCTCTTCAGCCACTTCTCAGCCAGGTAGAGACAGAATTTCAGTGCCTGGATATGGTCAGGACCTTTTAAATGATTTAAAAAAAATAAGGAAGGGAAAGAAGTAAATAAATTAAGTTTTCATTAATCCTTCTTACACTATATACTACATCCATTTTATTTTGAAGAATTAAAAAAAATTAGCATCTATTTAAAATATTAGGAAAACTTTTATGTCTAAAGAGCAAAAGATATTATGTATTTGGATTCAAATAGCAGAGAAAGGGATTAAATTGGGCTGAAATATTGACTCTTGGTAGAAAACTTGTCTGAAGATGGTGTGGACATGGAGAAACCTCTGTCAGGAAACAGGGCCAGGGTGGATGGAGCAACCTGGTTTAATGGAAGGTGTCCAGGTTTGGGCTGGAAGGACCTTAAAGCCTTTCTATGATTCTACAAAAAGAGAGGGAAAAGGATTTGATGGTGATGCTGTGATATCAAATGGGTTTTTCCAAGCTATTGCTCCAAACTGGATGCAGGAGATGAATTCATTTCCATGCTCCAGCTTTGCTGGGTGTTATTCAGGATCAGTGAACAAATGTCTGCTCCCACCTTGCTCTGCTTGTCCCAATCCTTCCCCACCCCTTTGCCACTGACCTGTGGGGAATTCCTGGGCAATCTTGTGAGCCATGGCCACAGCCCACTCTGGATTGACAATGGCCAGCAGGTAGGACTGAAGGGCCTGCACAGTTTTCATGGTTTCCTTGTTAACAATGGAGGTGCAGCCACTGCTTCGCATTTCGAATATTTTTGGTTTCAGTTTTTTCTCAAAGACATGTCGAACTGCAGACATGTGGAAAGTATCCAGGGAAACCTGGACAAGTGTAAAGTAGATGGGAATTGTCAGAGCTTCTACAGTGAGGCCAACATCACGCAAAAGAAAAATGGAAATTTCTTTTATTGGGGTGTGGGGGAATAATATTGAAATGAATTCCTTCAGGCTGTTACTGTACCTTCATTAGTTTGGAAATCAGCAGGAGGGTTGGGAAGGTTTCCTCACTGAGCTCTGCAGCTGAAAAGGAAAAGTTGCCTGTGAGAGTCTCACAATCCACTGGCAGCTCCCTCTGTGTAATGAAGCACTCTGAGTTTACTGGTGGATGGGGACCTCCAATGGGAGAGAAAGGATCTGATCCTCATTATCCCCTCTGGGCTGGAAGGGGGATATGGGGATAAATTTTGGAGGTGCTAGGCAACAATTTGAGGACAAATCCTGCACTGTATTTATCCTCTTAGCTCCTCTGGGCAGCAACTGGGGAGCACAAGAAGTGCTTTAGGAGCAGTTGGGATGAAAACTGCATTAATGAAGAATTAGAGTTAAAATACAACATAAACTGGGGCACTTTGAAGGTCAGAGAGAGCAGAGAAAGGGAATTTGAGATCCTGAACTTACAAATAATGTTCCAGAAACACTGGGGAGTCCTGAAGAACAGCAGGTGAAAGGGCAGCCTGGTGTGAGCAGCTGGAGCCAGGGGAATCATCTGCTCCAGAACATATTGGTGTTCCAGGTCCACTGGAGGAGAAATCCTGGTGTAAGACTTCAGGTGTTTGAGGAGGCTCAAAGCCTAGGGGGAAAAAAAAATATAAATCAGAGAAATTACCAGAAATCATTTTTTAAGGCTGTTTTCTGAGGGAAAGGTGTGTACATGGAATAATTAATTTAATTTCAACAGTGCTGAATAGATCCATTAATAAATAAACAAAGCAGGATTGAGATGCCATTTGTAAGGTCACACATCTGGACACACCTGGCTCAGCTGGATGCTGGTGTTCTTCTCATCAGCACTTTGGATCACTCTCAGGACAATTTCCAGTGTTTCATAGTCATAAGGATCCAGCTGTTCAAAAGAATAATGTTTTATAAGATCTTACACAATTTGTCTTATAAGAACATTCAAGTATGTTGATTTTTTTTTTTTCCAATTTTAATACCAATTACTGTTTCTTCAGTGTTATGTTGATATAAGCATCATGACATAAATCTCTAAAACCCTTTCTTAAATCCTAAAAAAAGACATCAGAGTTTTGCAGAAAGACCAAACAATAAGTGCAGGAAACAAAATAAAACAAACCCCAAAAAAGTCATCCCACAAAAAAACCCCAGCTCTCCAAAATACAAAATCAAACCCCAACCAAACAGAAATACCCCCAATATATAATTTTTAACCCCCATCTATTTTTAATGTAGAACTCTTCCAGTGTATTTAGAAATTACTTTTTTGATTTTCTGGCTGGTCAGTTTTTAAGGGAAGTGGGGATAAAAGACTCCTGCCTCTCTTTTGAGAATTAGAAATGTGGCTGTCATTTCCTTTGTAGAGAAGCAAAAAACTCAATTTTAACATTTACAAGTTAAGAAAATGTGAAAAAACACAACCTTTTCAGTTTCTGTGGAATTATTCCTCTGTCATTCAAGTGGCATGCAGCAATTATTAGATGCAGATTCCAGGGATGTGGCTGTGTTGGTTTTTTGTTTTATTTTATATTTTTTTTTACCTTGAACAATATTCCACTGAGGCTCATGACCAGGTGTTTGGTGCTGTTCAGCAGAGGGATTATTTTTAGTGCTCTAGCAAGTAATGTGGAATGAGGTTGCCTCTCACTGCTTTCTGCAGAGTCATCTTCAACATCATTTGTGTTTGAATTCTGGAGCAGGAGGGTTTCAATGCAGAGCTGCAGTGCAGCATCACTGTCCAGCATGAAAGTGCTAGGAAAGAACAGAATGGGATTTTCTCTGGGAGCTTCTTTCCTTAGAAACAAATTAATCCAAGGCAGAATGTATTCTGAATAGTATTTTTTTTTAAAGGGGAGTTTGCATTTTATATTAATTAGGATTTATTTAAAGCAAAAGTGATTTCAGTGGCCAGAGTTATTTGGTTGTTTTTACAGTGATAGATTCCATGGAATCAGTACCTGCAGTACTTCAAGATGAGAGCTGTGTCCACTTCTGGGTTCTGTACCAGCACTCTTATGAGCTCTTTCTTCCTCACTGGTGGCTGTCTAAACACAGTCTCAAAGGAGATCTGCAGATAAAAACAGATTCATCTGCTCAAGAGAGGCTTTTAGACAACATCAAAACCAATTCCTTACAATGAGGCTTTGACTTCTTTTAGTTTAATCCAGACACTTTCAGAGCAGGAAAAGCAGTGGATTTGCTGATTTCTCCTTGTGACAAATAATACTCAAGAATTTAAATTTTCTTTTGCAGCCCCCTCAATTACTGCATTTCCATTTTTGATGTTTATTTATGCAGACAAGCAGAATGAAAAATCAAAAACAAAACCCCAACTTTGCTTATATTTGAATGGGAAATCTGCCTAAAAACTCTCACATGTCCCAGATTATATTGATATTATTAACTGATTAGTTAATAAAACGAAAATAAGTAAATAAGTAAAAACTTACACCAAATTTACCAAGCTGGATGCCCCATTCTGCATCAATAACCAGTTCCTGGAATTTTCTCTTTTCTTCTGCTTCACCATATTGGTCAGCAAGCTCTGCTCCCACCAGGGCTACTGCCTAGAAGGAAGGAGAAAGGAAGTGAATAAAAGTCTAAGAAATAATTTGAAAATTGGGAATCCTGAGATCTAAATCCTTAGAGGAACTTCAAACAATTCATAAATGATCACACAACTGGGTAAAATGCAAGCAAACATTAGAGAAGGTGTCAGGACTATCCCACCTCCTGAGCTGGCAGCTGCTTTAAAATTTACTTTCTCTAAAATATTTTCCTAACATTGTAGAAAGTAATACAAAAGGTACTTTTTAGGCATTTTCTCAGAATTTGCATTACTCTGTCTCCCCATTTCTTTACTTTCCATCTTCCTTTATATTTTAATAATTTTAATTCTATTCTTGAGAGCTGCTGCCAGAGAACAACTTATCCAAAATATAACACAGATAACAATCATGATGGGAGTTGAAATAAATAATTTCAAGCTTTGGAATAAGTCATGATGAGGTTGAAAATCACATTAATATTGACAGCAACTTCCCACTGTGGTGCAGAGGCAGCTCCTCCCCCAGGGCCCTAAAGGAAGGATCTCTTTAACATTCTCTGTTTGCTGAAGAAACTCAAGCCTTGAGAATTTACCAAAACTTTTCTGTAATTCTGCCAGGAGTTGTTTATGACCTCCCACAGCTTATGGAACATTTCTTCCTTGGGTAAAACAGTGCAATAGCCCAGGGCCAGGTTCTGATCGATGACACGGGAGTTGAACACCTGTGGTTTGGAAAAAAAATTATAAACTTTAGGAATTTATTTAATTTCTTCAATAGTTCTCTTTGTATCAGGTGCAACACAGGAAAAATATTCCTGAATTTAGACAAGTATTGGGCCTTTAATTTAGGGGGGGAAAAAGAATAAAAATGCATTTCAGGATTTAAAATTTAACATCTGAACATCCTGAAGCCAGTCTGAAAGTGACTTCCCTTAGTCTGAGCTGCCTTAGAAGATGGTAAATGTCAGGTTTTGCACAGAACTTTTTAAAACCTCTCCCCACCTAGGAAAACTATCAATCTAAAACAAATCCAGGATTTGAAATGAGACAGAGAATACCTACAGATCCTAAAGGCCATCACAGTCATTTGGGACTCTAAAGGTGAGGCTCCCACTGTCCAGAACCTTCCAAGCAGAGCAAACTGAGCAGGAACAGCCCCAAAGGGGCTCAAAGACTCTCTGGAAAAGGCTGTTCAGGGAGGTGGCTGAGACACCCCTGCTGAAGGAGTTTGAAGATGAGGAGATGTGCTCAGGACAGCTTTGGGGTGGGCTTGGCTGCAGTTTGAGGGTTGGGCTCCATGATCTCGAGGGTGTTTTCCAACTGAAACAATTCCATGTGGCTGCCAGGCAGAGCAGAAGTGGCTCCCTCACATTTCCAGGGGATTCTTACCTTGTGCAGTAAGTTCAGGACAGAGGTTTTGATTACTGAGCTGCTCCTCTGCCTCATAGCTATGAGGAAACTTCTGGTTTCAGTGAGTAGCAGGTCATTGTCATGTGGCTGTTATGAAGAAACCAGCATCTAATTAAAAATAAATTCTAAATCTTCAACTTCTGGTCATTTACAGCATAGTAATAGTAATATAGTAATTGCATTTTCAGATTTATTTAAGGCCTTAAAATAATTTCTTCTAGATAGAAAAGGATTTCTGTTTTCCAAGTGCTTTTGAATTGAGGAATGTTTCTTGAATATTCTACTTGTGACTTTTCCCATATTAAAATGACATGAAGGAACAATGTAAATCATTATTATTAACACCATTCTAGTCTCTGCAGGAAGGTCAGGAATAAAAGCTCAGTTCTGAACACACTTTGCAAAGGGAGAGAACCATGAAAACAGGGAAGAAACCACCAGCTCCTTTCACAAACTGACTCAAATCTGATCAAGTGGTGCTAAGGTCATGGTGAGAACCTCAGAGATTTAATTCTCTAAATCCTTAGAGAACTTTTCCAAACTTGCCAAAAGTCACCTTTTGACTGGGGGACAGGTCCATGGTGTTGGAAATGCCGTGCTGGAGGCAGGAGCCAAAGGCACAGACTGTGAGCTGCAGGGCCAGCTGGAACTGGCTGCACTCCAGCAGGTTCTGCACTGCTGCAGAGAAGGGAGATCCAACAGGCAGCAGGAAGTTGTGTCCTGTAAAATATTTCAAAAACAACCCCAGAGAGTAATTATGAAGCACATTGTTCTAGGAGTTAATATCAGAGCAGTTTCTCTTTTTCTTCATTAGAGTTATGACTCAGGGTTTGCCTTAGTTCCCTTTAAAACCTAAAATTCTCAGGGCTTTTAATTTAATACAGGTTCCCATTTTAGTCCAAAGTCCATGAGTTTTTGACCAGAAGTTGTTTTCTTGGACAGGCTTGATGATCTTCCCTCAGAGTGGTAGAACTGTCCTGAAGTGCAGGTTTTGAGATGCTCAAAAATCCCATGGTGGAATGGTGGGAATTAGCACCCAAACTGGTGATTTCTGTGCTGAACCAAACCACCCCCTAAAATATGGATTTAAGTGGAACATTTAGGCACCTGTAGAACCCCCTATGAATCAGTCATGCTTGTGTAGGGTAAATTTAAACCTCAAGGTTTCCAGGTGTCTCTTTAGACTTTCTCTGTGGTGGCTCTGCCCTCATGCCCCTGAATTGGGTGATTTTTGAGGTCCTTTCCCACCCAAGCAGGGTGTGATACCTTCCATGAACGTTCTGTGTGCCAGGCTTCGGGACTCCAGGGGGTACAGCTTGTCCTCTGAAAGACAAAAAATGCTCATCAGCAGCATGCCAGGAACTCAGCACCACCAGCAAGGCTGGGAGAGCCCTAAAAATACCACAGGACAGGACATAAAATAGAGATCCATGAACCCCAAGACCCATTGATGCTGTTTTTAACTGGGCCTGCTCAGAATTTATTTTTTAGGAGGGAATATCTTCCAGACTCACAAAAGAATCCAACAGTTTTCAGTAACTACTTTATGTGTGAATCCCTTGCATGTGACAGCCAACATTAAACTCTTCATCTGTGGAAATAGGAACCAAACCCAAAGTTATCTTTTCATTCTTTATCCCCTCATGGGTATTTCTACCATGAGTTTATCTAACTGAGGTGATAATTTCCACACATGAGCTGAATTATTTCTATTTCTAGACAAAAATCAGATTTTCCATTGTGTCAATGTTGAGGAGAACAAGCTTACCACAGATAGGCAGAAGAGCAGAAATGAGCTCATATGCAACTGGGAGAGATGTCTGAGGATCCAGGACTATCCCATCCTCTTTAAAGAAATCATCATAGGTCCACTCTTTGTAAGAATCTTTATCTCCTCCAGAAGATGTTGTCTAAGTAAGAACATTGTCAAAATACACACAACAAAAGACAGAGTTAATGAGCCCACTAACAGGTTTCTGGTTTGGAATATAGGAATAGAACATGAAGTTCTATTTGAAAATAGTAATTCTGTTCAATGGCCAGTGGCAAAAAACCCATTTCCTACCTAGAGTGGCCATATTTGTCCTTCATGTTGCAGCTGTTTAGTTATACACCCAAAATGTACTCTTATTCAATTTAATGGAGGCTTTCATAAACATTCTTAGCCAAATATTATAAGCAAACATTCTGCAAATGGGCCATTTTCTAGAAAAATAATATTTTGTGGATAAACAAGTCCAGCCACTCTGCTCTACTCCACTGCAGCTGTAAGAGCCCATTCATTTCAAGTAGCCTAAAGCACTGCTTGACCTAAGCAGAAAACAAAGCTGCAATTCAACAACTTGATCATCTTAAAGTTTTACAGAAGTCTTGGGAAAGCTTTCACACAGTGCATTCATTTAAAAACCAAACCCTCCCTGCCATACTTTCAAGCCAGCTCTCTGCCAGTCCTGCAGAAGCTGTTTGATAAAATCCCCATTTTCAGCAGGATTTATTGGCATGAAATGTAAGTGGAGAATGCTACTTGTGCTTGTGCCACAGCTGCACTGCTTTTAGGACTCAAATCAGTTCATTCTTTAGGCTGAAGAACACACAAATTCTAGGAAATTCTAGCTGAGTTTTATTTGTGGATTTTTTTGTTGTTGGCTTTTTGATTGCTGGAGTGCTGGAGAAATGAGAGGGAAATGAATATATACAGTGAACAGCACAGAAAATACCTCAGCTGTAAATTCATAGCTGTCCATTTGGCATTGTCCATGAATTTCCTTGGCAAGTGAAGTGTATTTACACAGTTCCAGACAATCCAACACTAAATCTGTGAAAATGTTGAGATCATTAGCAGAAATGCAAGGTTCATCTGTCCAATTAAAAGGAAACAATATTGCAGCACCTATTTTCACAGCTGCAGGTCTAGAAATTCACTTGGTTTTCAGGTTTATTGAACTCTGGTTGGAAAGCTGGGCTCCCAACATGAACTAAAAATGGGAACAGGAATTACCTGGACTGCAGAGTGTGGCTGCTTGGGCAGCCAGCTCATGGATCAGTGCTGGGAGATCCATCCCAGCAGGAGTGATCATTGGAACATCAGCTCCCAGCATGTGGCAGAGCCTTTGGCACACTGCAAACAGCAGCTGCCCTGTCTTTTCATTCCAGCTGTTTTCATAGAACTCCCTTTTAAGAAAGAAAAAAGATGTTAAAAATAAATAAAAAAAACAGTAATTCTTAGGGTTTTTACTTAATTATGTCCTAATTATTTAACTAAAACAGAAAACCCTTTCCTTTGCTCTTCAAAAAAGTGGCAGAAATAGCTCAGAGAAGCCCATTACAAGTGATGATCTTGAGAAGCTCTGCAGTTTACCTGCATATATTGACAGCCACTTCCACTTTTCCATCATCCAGGGCTCTCAAGGCCAGTTTTTCCCCCAGTTCATGCTCTGAGACTTTCAGGAGCAAAGCCAGTCTGTACAGCCTGGATTCAGTGGGAGGGGTTTTGGGCTTGCCACCTTCTGAATCACAACTCACTGCTTGCACTTTTCTAGACTTGGATGCAGATCTGACACGTTCATAAGAGCTTATGTGACCCTCAAGAAGTGCAGATATCAGTGAAGGGTTCCTGTATTCTTCATCTGAGAGAAAGATATCAAAAGACTCCTACAACAACAAAAAAATTATATATTTGTATCCATTTAACTTCCTTTAAATTGTTTTTTTTGCCTACTGTACTGAGATCTTCATAAATTCTTACAGCACTCTTATCATGAACTCTTTGAAGTGTTAGCAATTAAGGCTTTAGTGACAATATTAATTTTTGGTTTAAATAGACAACTGAGTTCTAATTGGGAACTTCCCTAGATTAGGTTAAATTGCTAATTAGCCTTAGAATCAATTTGAAGTCAATAATAAAAACAACCTTTGCATGCACATTGTAAATATAATTAATTTTTAATATAATCCATGTGATAAAAACAATTGGAGTAACCACAGTAAATTAAAAGGGATTTAAAACAATAAAAATACCCACCTGCAGGGCAGCAAGTGTTTCAAACAACTTTAGGTTTTCTTCACATTCATATTTCTTCACAGGATTGTCTGTTGGAGGAGAAAAACAATTAGATTTTGATTCCATTTACACAAAGAAAGATATAAGAATTTAAAATTGTACCTTTACCTTTTTGAATGCTGAACCAGAATTTGAGGACTTCCACCAGTGTCTTAGTCATAAGCATCTGTGGTTTTTGCTGCAGGAAAGGAAGAGGTTTTTATTTTTTTATTAAAATGTTGGGCTTCAGCTCTTAAAGCACAATGCAAAGTTCCACAAACTTCTTAAGCAACAATTACCAAGTCTAAGGCACAACCAGTTGAAAAGCAAAGGAACAGAAAGTTATTTTGCATATTTATCTTTATAGAACAGTAAATTTTATAGGTGTAATATGTCTGTCAGCTCTCACAGGAAATATCCCCAGCTCTCCCTTTTCAGAATAATTTGTGTGCACACTTTGTGGTGGGAAAAGCCTCGGTACCTCTTCAGGATCATCTGCTTTGTTCTGTAACATCAGTCTTCCCCACAGAGTCAATCTCTCTGCAACTTCCTCAGCCTTAGCCAGAGGCAGAGATTTTAACAAAGTCAGAGATTCCTCTCCCTGAAGGGAGAAAAAGAAACAAAATTAGAACAGAAATATTAAAAAGGAAAGGGCATTTGCATGTGGAAAAGCTGAGTTATGTGTACATTCTTGTTCTGATCAATGGCTGCACAATGGTCATGAGGGTAAATAACAATGCATGGAAATGTGTAGAGACTTCAATGCCAAACTCCTCTGGTGCATTGCAGGTCACAACTTTCACCTTATTCTGCCACAAAAGAAGGATAAAACTCTGACAAAGAATTCATTTTTGATGCTAAACATTTTCAATTGCTGCTAAGGCAGTTAGCTGTCAAATTAATAATTTGAATTTAAAATACTTAGGCAATCTGCTTATAAGATTTCAGCAAACTTGTCCCTGTTTTGTCAGGAGGCCTCAGTGTCTGTAAATTCCAGGATCAACTGCCATGAAATATTTCCCTACCCTTCCTTTGTCAATCAGGTCCATCATCCTCAGGAAATACACTTCCCCAGTGGGCAGCAGGTAGGCTTCCACAATTTTCAAGGCATCCTCCAGGCAAGTGGGGGTATCCTGTTTGAGAATGTATCTAACAAGCCTCTGTAAGAAAACAGAAATGGACTTTAGTTTGGGGATGTATGGGGTAACAAAGCAATTAGTTTATACAAACTACTTTACCAATGGAATTTTCAGTTTGTATCAAGTTATCTGGAAGCTTCAAACTTTTATCTAGAGAAAAGCTGACAGAAATGTAACGGGGAGAAAACAAGGCTTGGGGACTGAATTAGCCTGGGAACTCTGAAAATTTGTCTGGTGATACTGAGAAACTTCTCCAGAAATATCTATGTCTTCTAGTGAAGGGGAGATGTTAAAAAAAAACCAACTCAAATATAAATGGCAAAAATAAATCACCAGGTGCTGTTCACTGTGACCTTTGGAGAAATCCAAACTCTTGGTACCTTACCATTATCATCTGCTTGTCCTTCAGAAGATTGGTATCTCTTATCCCATAGGCTCTCAAAAGCTTCTTCATCTCCATCAGTCTGTAACTTTCCTGCAGTAACTTCACTCTGGGAACAAATTCATCCATCATTTGCACCCCCAGCTATGGGATTTAACCATCACCCCACATCACACACAGGATTTCCCCAGCCAAGGGGGTGCTGCTTACTTGGCATGATTCATTTCCAGATGCTGTCTGACCAGCTGCTCCACTGCTGCACTCCATGGCACCACAGCTCCATGCATTATCTGCAGCACTGCATCAAACTTCAGCTGCAAAAGGGACACAAACAGAAAATAACTTATTTTCACTCTGCAAAATAAGTTTCAAAGTAGTCCCTTGAAGTATTGTTCATGTGTGACTGATCCCTTTGGGCAAGTATTTTATTTCCTTGCCCAATCTTCACTTGCATAAAGGGCATCATATGATTGTCAAGTTCAATTAGAAAATGCTTGCAGTCATTTATGACACTGTGGTTCCATATATTTTAAAATTGGTGAGTTTTCCATGTGATGACACCACAACTACAATTATATCCTCAAAAAATATCCTGGGGGAGATGGCTAAAATAGAATAAGAAGATAACATCATAACATACCATTTTATCCTCATAACACTCATTAAAAATGTACTCAGAGCATTATGTAAAAATCATATTTTGCTCTGAACTCATGTGCTGGAGTCACCTGATGCCTTTCATGAAACATACTCACATCAGTGTCAGAGATGCAGCCAATGACAGCCACAGCCTTGGCCTCCCAGGCGGTTTCAAACACTGAAATGGATCGTGTCCGACAGCGCTCCAGCAAATCCTGTGTTTGGATAAAGGCGATCAGAACACTTGGAATTACAAAAGATAGGAATATCTCATAATATGACCAAAAGGGTGAAGCTTTCTGGGCATTAAGAGATTGTTCCATAACTGAAATGGTAACTGTCATTAAATTCATTGACAGGAATAGGGTTAATCTAAAAGCTGGACCTAAAATTCAGTTGTAAGTTCAAATATTCATCAGACTTGGTTTCTGCTTCCTGCTGTTGAAATAGCTTTCTTCAAAAGGAAGCAAATATGGATACCTTGACATACTGTAGAAGAAGCTCATCTTTTTGTAGGTTGTGTTCACACAGGTAGGGTTTTATAAACTTCTCCAAAATTGATGGGACAAGCTCTGGTGCCAAAATTTTATCAAGCATGCGAAACACAATAGTGGTTGCGTTTTCCTGGGCAGCAAGTGGGAAAAGGCCAAGTTAGAACATCACAAATTTCAGTGCAAGGCCATTTTCATCTCTGGTACATAATCCAACATCCAGAGGCCACTGAAATCAACTGAAAGATTTCCCTCTTTAGAATCTTGAAAGAATCCCTCTTTAGCTGAAATAATCCCTTTCATCTACAAAGCTTTTCTTGTTCAGTTGTACTTTCAATTCCTCTGTTGCCAGTCCTTGTTCCACAGTAGGTGATCTGTAATAATCTGCAAACCACAGAGTTTGAGCCACAGCTTCTCACTGCCTTAAGTTATATTTATAACCTGAATTGAAAGAAAATTTGTATCACAACTCCTCAAATAGTCCCAGCAGCTTATGGATGGAAATTGAACCAACATCCATCAGGATTTCTTTTGTCTGATTTTTAAATTACATGCCATAAGATTCTGCTCCTTTTCAGAACAACCTGAAAAGCACTTTTTCAAGTGTCTGCAGTGTTACCTTTTCAAAATCACAGAATGCCAGCCTGCAGTTGTATTTTCTGTACAGATTTCTCAACTCTTGCAAATCATTTACCAGCTTCTTTAACCTCTGTATCTCTTCACAGTCACCACACCTCTGAAACAGTGTTGAGAAATAAAATGTTAGGAGACAAGGCCATTGAGAGGCTTTCATCTACTTTAAATCTTTAAAAATATGAAAATTGGAATTCTTTCCTTTCATGGAATTAAGTGTATCTTCCCCAAACCCACCAGTGATCTAATTATCCTCCACTCCAGCTCTAGCACACAGGATCTGTTTGAGGTTTCTTAGTAGCAAAATCTTGTATTTGTTACATTTCTTACCAAAGGAGTCCACTTGCCAAAAGCTGTCACTCCCAGTTCACCTTGGTTTTTACTTGTAAAAAAAATCTCAGCCACTTGGAGTCCATTTTCAGGCCAGTTTGCCTGTCCAAAAGAATTTATATTAGCAAACCATATGATACATGTAGGAATACAAGACAGGCCAGGTTTCTGCAGTGTGATTTACCTTGTCAGTTAATTCAAGGTTTCGAGCAGCTTGTTCCAGCCATTTTGCTAATATTTTCTGGAAAAAAATACAATTATAACAGAGTTATGCTATCTATCAAATTTGCCATTAGAAGATTCTTTCTAAAGAAATAATTTCAAATATAAATGCTAGGGAAAAGAATCTAGTATTTTCTGGAAAAAATACAGTTATAACAGAGTTATGCTATCTATCAAATTTGCCATTAGAAGATTCTTTCTAAAGAAATAATTTCAAATATAAATGCTAGGGAAAAGAATCTAGTATTTTCAGGATAAAATACAGTTATAAGTAGAGTTATGCTAATTATCAAAGCAAAATTTGCCATTAGAAACTTCTTTTAAGAGAAATAATTTCAAATATAAATGCTAGGGAAAATAATCCATTTCAAAGACAGAGGAACAAGTTCCTGACATTCAGAAGTCTGGAGGATTGACAGTAAAACCATCTTAGTGTGAGAAAATGACAATTTGCAGTTCTTAAGTCAGTCTCACCTGTCCATCTGGCACAGCCCTCCTTGAGAAGGGGATCACAAAATTTTTAAGCCACACGCAAAGTTCCTTCAAAGGAGCAGTGAAATGGATGGCATTGAGCAAATCCTTCAGCATTTTCTCATCAAAGCTGCTTTCAAAATCAGCCTAAAATATGAAACCAGAACAATTACAGATCCATGGAGTAAATGTTCATCTGGTACTCTGTAAAACTGTTTCACTAATAGGAAGAGCCAGTAAATTTCACAAATCCAAAGAGAAAATCTCAGTAGTCATAGGCAGAAATTAAATTAAGCTCTGTTCAGTAAAACTAGAGTTTGGTCTTCTTAAAAAAGGATCTAATTGAAGGAATTTCTTTACAAATAACACTGTTCTATTACTTTCACACTCATTCTATAGCTCTGTCTTACTGAGAAAACAACAGACATGGAACTGAAAGTCCTGCACTAAAAAATAAAATAACAGCACACACACTACCTTAAATGTGTCATTCAGAGTGAGGAGTCTGTGATTATTTTTAAAGGATTTTAAGGTAGGCAGAAAACATCCACTTAAATCTGAGAGCTGGGCTTGCAAGAAAGTGAGTGGAAGGTTACAAGCACTGCAGGATAAATCAAATTGGCATGACTTAGAAATATGAATTCTGACACCAGAAATACCAGTTTATTCCTAAATCAACAAGAAATTCAGCCTCCTAAGCATCCAGGTGAACAGTAATCATTGTGGTAATTGATGAGATGCTGCCATGCACCTTTGCTTTCTGAGGAGCTGTTTTGTAACAGCACCAGTGAAATTAGGCTGGAAAATGGAAGAGATTTAACCCCCTCCATAAATTCCAGAGATTCTGTGCCACCTCACCTGATGCCTGAGCCACAGGTACTGTGCACAAGGCAAATTTCCTTCCTCCAGCTGAAAAACAATAATCTTGAACATGTCCTCATTGTTCAGGAACTCTGTCCAAGCAATGCCACTAAAAGGAGGGGGAAGAGAAGCTTTGTTAAATGTCATTTACAAAGAAACTCGGGGAGAGAACTTCAAAACCTTTCTACCCAGTGCTTGATGTTGTAAGAAACAACAGGAGTGGTGCTTTGTGTTTGTATAAAATCACAATGCCTCCCTTCACATCTTGAATTAAAACCCCCAACTATTTAAGTGGACGTGCAATAGATAATTTATGTTTTCAATATATAGGATGACTCAAACCTCTGCATTCTCCCATCTCCAGAGCACAGGATGGGAAACTTAAGAGCTTGAAGTTTAATGAACTCATATTAAAAAACAAAAATAATCTTAATTTCAGTGGTACAGTCTAAACAATCATAATTAAATTTATTTTAAATCTTAAACACGAACAAACCTGAATTTCTCTAGTCCAAAAGCTTCACAGAATGTTGTAAGCCTTGCCTGAGCTCTCAACACCTGAATGCAGAGGAGATTTAAGGTTAATATCTGGCTGAACATATTACATGACATGATTAGAGCACTGATTCTCCTTGAAGGCAGATGAGGCCAGTTTACAACAGGACCAAACAAAAAACAAAACGAAACTCCAAAAAGTACTTTAAGAAAGGTTCTGCCTTCAATTTATGGAGCATCTGAAACTGAATCTTTCTATGACTTGAAGGAATGGCTTATTTCTGAATCTGTCATTACTGTGCTTCTCTTTCATACTATAAAATATAATTTTGTTTAGATTTTTTGAAATTCAGCAGTAGTTTACAGTAATAATTTGAATTTTCAGTTTGTACAACTCTACATTACAATTGTTTATCTGATACTGTAGATCCAAAAAATGTGTCCTCACCTCAGCTATGCATACTGGAGCCCCATCAGATGGTGGAGCATTGGTTCTGTTATCTTTCTTCAAAATCTGAAAAAAGGACATGAAAGGGTTTGGCTGACAACTCAGAGCATGCCAGGCAGGACTGTGAGTGCATAAAGTCAGAGCAAGAAGTCAGGAGTGCTGTAAATCAAGATTTTACAATGCTAGATTGATCCAATTCAATTGGGCTAAATCCCAAATAAGGAAATGTGGCTGTGGCTAAATACCAAATAAGGAACTGTGGGCAGGGCTAAATCCCAAATAAGGAAATGTAGGCAGGGCTAAGCCCAGATAAGGAACTGTGGGCAGGGCTAAATCGCAAATAAGGAAATGTGGGCAGGGCTAAATCCTAAATAAGGAAATGTGGGCAGGGCTAAATCGCAAATAAGGAAATGTGGGCAGGGCTAAATCCCAAATAAGAAAATGTGGGCATGGCTATATCCCAAATAAGGAAATGTGGGCAGGGCTAAATCCCAAATAAGGAAATGTGGGCATGGCTATATCCCAAATAAGGAAATGTGGGCAGGGCTAAATCCCAAATAAGGAAATGTGGGCATGGCTATATCCCAAATAAGGAAATGTGGGCAGGGCTAAATCCCAAAAAAGGAAATGTGGGCAGGGCTAAGCCCAGATAAGGAAATGGGGGCATGGCTAAGCCCAAACAAGGAAATGTGGGCATGGCTAAATACAAATAAGGAAATGTGGGCCGGGCTAAATCCCAAAAAAGGAAATGTGGGCTGGGCTAAGCCCAAACAAGGAAATGGGGGAGGGGCTACACACAAATAAGGAATTGTGGGCATGTCTAAATCCCAAATAAGGAAAAGTGGGCAGGGCTAAGCCCAAATAAGGAAATGTGGGTGTGACAAAATCACAAATAAGGAAATGTGGGCATGGCTAAGCCCAAATAAGGAAATGTGGGCAGGGCTAAATACAAACAAGGAAATGTGGGCAGGACTAAATACCAAATAAGGAAATGTGGGCAGGGCTAAGCCTGAATAAGGAAATGTGGGCATGGCTAAATCCCAAATAAGGAACTGTGGGCAGGGCTAAATCCCAAATAAGGAAATATGGGCATGGCTAAGCCCAAACAAGGAAATGTGGGCATGGCTAAATACAAATAAGGAAATGTGGGAAGAGCTACACACAAATAAGGAATTGTGGGCATGTCTAAATCCCAAATAAGGAAAAGTGGGCAGGGCTAAGCCCAAATAAGGAAATGTGGGTGTGACAAAATCACAAATAAGGAAATGTGGGCATGGCTAAACCCCAAATAAGGAAATGTGGGCATGCCTAAGCCCAAATAAGGAAATGTGGGCATAGCTAAATCCCAAATAAGGAAATGTGGGTAGGGCTAAGCCCAAATAAGGAAATATGGGTGTGACAAAATCACAAATAAGGAAATGTGGGCATGGCAAAGCCCAGATAAGGAAATGTGGGCAGGGCTAAGCCCAAATAAGGAACTGTGGGCATGGCTAAGCCCAGATAAGGAAATGTGGGCGGGACTAAATCCCAAACAAGGAAATGTGGGCATGGCTAAGCCTGAATAAGGAAATGTGGGCATAGCTAAGTCCAAATAAGGAAATGTGGGTGTGACAAAATCACAAATAAGGAAATGTGGGCATGGCTAAGCCCAAATAAGGAAATGTGGGCAGGGCTAAATACAAACAAGGAAATGTGGGCAGGACTAAATACCAAATAAGGAAATGTGGGCAGGGCTAAGCCTGAATAAGGAAATGTGGGCATGGCTAAATCCCAAATAAGGAACTGTGGGCAGGGCTAAATCCCAAATAAGGAAATGTGGGCATGGCTAAGCCCAAACAAGGAAATGTGGGCATGGCTAAATACAAATAAGGAAATGTGGGAAGAGCTACACACAAATAAGGAATTGTGGGCATGTCTAAATCCCAAATAAGGAAAAGTGGGCAGGGCTAAGCCCAAATAAGGAAATGTGGGTGTGGCAAAATCACAAACAAGGAAATGTGGGCATGGCTAAACCCCAAATAAGGAAATGTGGGCATGCCTAAGCCCAAATAAGGAAATGTGGGTAGGGCTAAGCCCAAATAAGGAAATATGGGTGTGACAAAATCACAAATAAGGAAATGTGGGCATGGCAAAGCCCAGATAAGGAAATGTGGGCAGGGCTAAGCCCAGATAAGGAAATGTGGGCAGGGCTAAGCCCAAATAAGGAAATGTGGGCATGGCTAAGCCCAGATAAGGAAATGTGGGCGGGACTAAATCCCAAACAAGGAAATGTGGGCATGGCTAAGCCTGAATAAGGAAATGTGGGCATAGCTAAGTCCAAATAAGGAAATGTGGGTGTGACAAAATCACAAATAAGGAAATGTGGGCATGGCTAAGCCCAAATAAGGAAATGTGGGCAGGGCTAAATACAAACAAGGAAATGTGGGCAGGACTAAATACCAAATAAGGAAATGTGGGCAGGGCTAAGCCTGAATAAGGAAATATGGGCATGGCTAAATCCCAAATAAGGAACTGTGGGCAGGGCTAAATCCCAAATAAGGAAATATGGGCATGGCTAAGCCCAAACAAGGAAATGTGGGCATGGCTAAATACAAATAAGGAAATGTGGGAAGAGCTACACACAAATAAGGAATTGTGGGCATGTCTAAATCCCAAATAAGGAAATGTGGGCAGGGCTAAGCCCAAATAAGGAAATGTGGGTGTGGCAAAATAACAAATAAGGAAATGTGGGCAGGGCTAAATCCCAAACAAGGAAATGTGGGCAGGGCTAAGACCAAACAAGGAAATGTGGGCATGGCTAAGCCTGAATAAGGAAATGTGGGCATGTCTAAATCCCAAATAAGGAAATGTGGGTGTGGGAAAATCACAAATAAGGAAATGTGGGCAGGGCTAAATCCCAAATAAGGAAATGTGGGCATGGCTAAGCCCAAACAAGGAAATGTGGGCTGGGCTAAATCCCAAATAAGGAGATGTGGGCAGGGCTAAGCCCAAATAAGGAAATGTGGGCAGGGCTAAGCCCAAATAAGGAAATGTGGGCATGGCTAAGCCCAAATAAGGAAATGTGGGCAGGGCTAAATACCAAATAAGGAAATGTGGCTGTGGTACACCCAAATAAGTGAATTGTGAGTGGGAAAAGTCCATATAAGGGAATTTTTTCCCCTTTTTCTCCCATTTTATTCCTATTTTCCCCCAATTCTCCCCTATTTTTTTCCTATATTTTCCCAATTTTTATTCCAATTTTCCTCCCAATTTTATTCCAATTTTCCTCTTATTTTATTCCTATTTTGCCCCAATTTTTCCCTTTTTCTCCCCAATCTTCCCCCCATTTTATTCCCATTTTCCAGCAATTTTCCCCCATTTTTTCCCCATTTTTCCCTCCAAAAATTTTTTTTTCTTAAAAAAATTCAGTATTTAGAATATATTTGATCTAATTCAAAATGGTTACCTACTTTGAGCTTTAGTTTGAAAATTAATATTTTAAAGGTACTTTAAAAAACTGCTACTCAAAACTAAACCCTGCTTTGTGATACAAAAATAAATCTGTGAGCTCTTTCTTGCCCTTGGGCAATACCAAGAACGAGATTGGAACAAGACTTGCTGCTTCTTCATGGCTGGTTACAAAGGATTTGTTTGGTTACACAGGATTTATAATGCCTTTACTTTTGCCTTTTGGAATGACTGTAACTGCTCTGTGCCCCTCTCATGTTGTACAGAAGGGTGGAATAGAAGTTGAAAAGTAGAAGAAATAAAAACAAATAAAGCCCTTACCCTGACTTTAGCATAATTCAGCATTTCTCGTGTGGTTTCATACAGTGGCCACGGAGCATTGATGCAGTAATTCACAACAAACTGGCTGTCCTGTTGGCATAAGGAAACAACTGAAATTAATTCCAAGATCCTTTATCATTTGAATTGTTTTAGTAGGCAGAGAGGGTAGAAATACAAACAAACCTGAATTTTTTGCAAATTTTCTTTGGCTTCATTGCCTAGATCCAGCAAGGCTTCCTGGCCATAATTCCCAAGAGAAGCTGAAGCCAGTTTCTCTAAAATAGTGTTTGCCTTTACTTTGTATACAAGCTGTTTAAAAAAATAATACAAATATGGTGAGCTGTTTTATAAGGTAACATCCCACTGCCTTGGTAATATCTGTAATATTTTTAATGCTTTCTATTGGACTATAGAGCAAGGACCTTCTCATAATTTCAGTTATACTAATTAATCTCTAATGTGTTTCTCATGAATGAACAACTCACCTCAACATCCAGTCCAAACTGAATAGCAAAATTCTCTGCTTCAGTGAATTTGTGTTTGTGCAGTAAACGACTTAGTCTGGGGAGGAAATAAAATAAACCACTTCAATGTAAGTCCAGATTTAAAAAAATTGATAATACTACAATGGTTTTTCACAGAAACCAGTACCTATTTTCTGGCAAGGCTTCAGTTAAACTTCTCATCACAACTATAGAAACTGGGTCTTCAGAGGGCCTGAGGATGAAAGGGAATTATGTGAATTTATCAGCTCTATGTGGAAGTAATTTTTATATAATAATGAGCTAGTTGCAAACAAAATATTGTCTTACATTTGATGCTTTTCATGAATTCCTTCCAAGAAGTGTATTGTATCCTGTAGTGAGCAATGACAGAAACCATCAGGTGAAATGAACTGAATTCCAAATAAATCCACAGCATTTTTCTATGCTAAGAGAACTTAAAAAACTTCCCTCAGTTTTTAGCTGTAACAGCAGCAGGAACCACTGGCAGTGCTATTAAATAGTGCAAGAAACCTCAGACTAAATTTAAATTCAATTTGCTTCATAAAAGGCTATTTTTCTCTATCCTTTGGGGACATCACTTAATCTTTCTTTGTGTGGTTCCTGCACAGTTTCTAGCAGAAATTACTTTTAACCTAACAAGAATAACTCACTACCCTCTAATATTTACACATATTAAGACAACTGTATTGCTTCAAAGAACAAAAACAAAATCATCAAAACCTACAGTGCAAATCCCACTTTGAACAAGGGAAGAAACAGGAGACACTTCCAGAGAATAGAGCTGTTGCATGGTGGGCAATGCAAAAACCATCAGGCTTCTCATCTATTAAAAAAAAAAAAAAGGGAGAAAACAAAGAAGACAGAATTGCTTTTTTTTTCTTACACTGGTGAGAGAGTGATATTTGCAGAATAATTTCTGAATTCTTAAGGAATTACAGTAGGACTTTATATGAAATGCAGGTCTTCAGTTTGAGGAAATTTAATGAAGGTTCAGACGTTGCCTCCCCCTTTCTCTTTCTCTAGGCCTATTATGTATAACTCAACAGGTTTAATCTAATTTTTACAATTGCATAATGTTCATCCTGGTATTTTATTTCAGTTGCCTGCACTGACTGTAGCTGGGGGTAGATGCTGAAGGCAACAGAGATTGTTCTAAAGAAATCTGGGAAGGGGTGTAAGACAATAACACATATTGCTGCTCTTCCTTGTCTGCCTACCTTAATGAACCAAACCCAACCAGGGCCAGCTTGGCCTGGACACCCCCAGGAATCCCAACAGCCCTCACTTGCTACACCCTAAGATGTAAATGGCCACATTTCAGTTTGGATTTCAGCTCCTCAGAATTCTCTGTGCCCCAAATATTTTGCCACCTCCATCCCTCTTCCCCCTTTATTTTTCCTATGAGCAATTGCAAACAATTAAGAAGCAGAACACAGAATAGGAGATTTTACCTGTTTGGCATCTGGCATTGTCATGACAATCAGTTTCACATTGGCAAGCCCTTGCCTAATGAATGAGAAAGAGATAAAAGAAAGCAAAATTTGCTGTAGGAATCTGAGGTTAAAACTGTGAAATATTTTTGTTTCTGTGTTTTAGAAAATTTTGCATTCCATGACACATTTAGAAATCCCTTTATATTTTAATATATAACTGAATAGTTTCTAGCACTTTCTCCCACATTAGAACAATAGTTACACTTTTTCACACATTCTGTTTAATCTTAATTTTTAAGAAAAGGAATTTCTAACAGGGACAAGCTGTTTTGCACCAGCATCTGGGCCAAAATAATGAGATATTTCGTAAAAATTACAGCACCAGACAACATTTCACTTCTCAGGGCTGGTGCTGTAACTCTTCACTTACCATGTGACTTGGGAGGAATCTGACTCAGTAGTGAGAAGAAATTCTTCAATATGTATTAAAGGCCAATCCCAAATTAGAGTGAGAGAATAAATATCCCATGTGCTTAAGATGTTCTAGATTAAAAAAAAAAATCAGACATGAGTTCATATTTTCCTCATAGAAGACAGTTTTTCAACAAAATATTACATTTTGTGGCTTAAACAATGAATAGGAGTAGAATTAAAAAAAAGAAACAACACAGGAAGATCAAGATGCTCTTGATATAAGTAAATATAAGTACCTTCATTTTACAGAAATTTCACTTTAAACCTTAAAAAAATATGTTTATAAGCTGGATCAAGAACATTGTGAAGTGAAGATTAAAGCAAATCATTACCCATACCTCTGTATCCAAAACAAACAGCTGATTGTCAAGGACTTGAAGTTTTGCAGCACCTAAAAAATATGAGTACTCACATAAATTCATTATTTTTCTTGAGATATGTATCAGAAGGAAAAACATATTCAAACACATAACCAAGTATTGGAAATCTCATGGTTCAACCTCATGGAACTTCCTAGGACTGTGCAAAGTTTAGCTTAAAGTCAATTGTGATTTATGTCACTAAGTTAAACTGCAATTTTGAAGCCCACATTTTGGCTGTACCTTTACAAAATTGTTCTGTTTGGTACATGTGAATTTATTAAAAACGATGAAACTAATTGAATCAATGAAAATGAAATTTAATGAAATTAATTTATTAAAAAAAACCAACCAAAAATTAGTACATTCTGCAATTAAATAAGAAAACTACACTTGTCTATAAAAAGATAAAACTTTCTTTACCTTGGATCAGACTTGAATCAGCAAAACTTTGAGCAGACACCAGGGCATTGGTGGGGTCCACCTCCCATCTGGAGAGCACATAATCACCTTTACCCTGTAAGGAGAGGAAAAGTAAAATGGGGTTAGATAGGAGATGTTTGACCACTGAAATGTCTCCTTCTGCCATTGATCTTGAACTTGGAAAGCTGCAAAACTAAATTTAACTTTAGTTCTCTACTGATGTTCAGAAAAAAACATTGATTTCTTTATTTTTAATTTAACATTTTTCCCCTTCTCCTTTCAAGACCAGCCTTTGTTACAGTGATTGTTACACTCAGCAGCTTTTGGCTCTTTGAAAAACAGTATTTCAAAATATCCACTTTTCTTTCTCATAGAACATAAAAGCTGAATGAAATTACTCTGAGCCTACTGAGGAAAATCCCATTGAATTCAACAGGCTTCAAAAAATCAACTCAGAGAACTTGTTTGCAAGTTTGCCAATTACATTTCAAAGCAAGTCTATATTTTAATTTCTTTATTAGTTGCTGTATTTAATTCATGCTTAAAAGCTTTGTTGAATTAGACCTGGTTATTTTAGCAGGTCTTGTTGAATGAGAAGCTGATTGGAAGACTCTTGCCAGCTTTGGTTTTGTCTGTGAGCTCAAGGATAATATCTATAAACAATCCAGCCTGTACAGACCAGAAACCAGTGATTTCTAAGCTCAGAAACTCAGGGTGAAAATATTTTCCCCTCATCCATCACAACAAAGTCATTTTGGAAATGACAGCTGTTATTTCTTTATGAGAAAAACCATGGACAGGCAGCACAAGTGATAACCTTTAAATTGACAGTGAAGGAATTAAAAAGCTGATAAGTTGCTTGAAAAAGAGACAAATTTCTGGAGACAAATTTTGTTGCAGATCCAAAAATGCCATCACTGATCACATGGAAATTGTTCATGTTCTTGGTGCTTACCCCAATGATCAGATGGATTTTGTTGACTGAGCTGCTGATGACAAAGTCCTGACAGCCCAGGCTGTGGTGCTCTCCTGTGGCAATGAAAGTTGTCTTTATCTGTCCTTGTAACTTGTGGGTGGCAGAGCAGGGATGGCCACAAATGGAGAAGAAAAAGATTTGTTTATAGAACCAGTGGATAAAAATCTCTGCTCATTTCTAAGTGTACAGAAAAAGTAACAATCACAGCTATGAGGGGGAATGATGGACTGGTAAATAGTCAAGGGAATGTAGAGAGCAAAGTTTGGTGACAAACTCTGCACTTTTAACAATTTTGCCAGTTTTGCAGGTCTCTTACTTGCTTTGCTGTAGTCATATCCATCTTCTCAATTGCTAAATATTACAAAAAAAAAAATAAAATCAGCATTAAATAAACTTTTCAAAAAGGCACAAAGGAAGTTTTTGAATACAGGTTTCCCTGTTCCAATGAAATCCCAGGGGTCTGTAGCTATTCCTACCTTCCTGTGTTTTTCCAAGAGGGACACACATAATGCAGAAGCATCCATTGCTTGTGAGAATAAACATGTGATAAACACCTAAAAAACCCAACAGAAATATTTCACACTGAAGTATTCAAGAGCAAGTAAAGAGAAGAGTAGCTTGTAAACAGGGCAGTGAAATAACTGACCCCAAAAAATCATCTGACCAATAGATTAGGCTATTTTAATCAAAAATGTTGTAATTTCCAGGAGGAGTAGAATAATATATTCTGTTGTGACAGAACAGGGCTGGGAATTTATAGAACAGAACCACTGAACTCTGATAGAAGACAGAAGGAATTCTTCCTTTTTTAAGCATTTTCATATGTTTAGCACAGTCTCAAAAGAAAAAGGTATTGAATTCTGAATATTTGTTTCCTATGGCATTTGTAAAATAATTGATGAGATAAAGAAACTTCTACAACTTTGCTTTGCATTGTGCACATAAAACTAATTTTTCTTTATTTTCTGTATTACTTATTTTGTAATCTCTTTCCCTGAGAGCTATTAAAGGGGAACAAAATCACAAAAATTCAGACAAAGGGGGAGAAAATAATCATTCAGTTCTTACCTGCATCTGCATTATCTTTAACAAAAAATAGATTTAAGTAAGTCTTTTCACTTGTAGATTGTTCAGCCAAAATCTAAAATAGAAACAGCATAAAGACTATTATTCTGTATTTCACTAAAAATATTGAAATATTGATTATCAGTTCAAACTTTAAACTATTTTTAATGAAGGTTCTTGTTTCTGCATGCCATTCCTAAATAGATTTTCCTTATTCATCACTCATGGGAACAGAAGTGCCCATTTCAGCTGCTTAGTTAGAATATGTGGTCAAAAAGACAAGGATGTTTATATTTTGGTATTTGGAAAAATGATTTTAAAACCCTCAAGAAAGTCTGAGAACAAAATGTTCAGAGCCAAATTAAATAGAAAAGTTACTGTACCTTTGTTAGCAAGGTTTGTTTGGATGGGATGTGGATGAGATGTAAACTGCCACTTCTCTCACCAACCACAAGGAATTGCTTGTCATGGCACATACCCACAACATCCACGTTAGAGTCTGAAAAGATTCATGGCAAAATGTCAGACATCAAGATCTGGGTTTTATGAATAAATATTAACACCAGAATTGGACAACACAGTGTCCCAGATTTCTTCAAAACAAGTTGTTCTGACTAAATGAAATATGGGAAGACGCCTACAGGGAGTGGTTTTGGTAACCAGTGAGAACTTAGAAAGGATTCTAATGAAATTGTACTGAAATAATTAATTGTCTTCAGAAGCCAAAATCACTTTTTATTACTTAGGTACTTGTTATAATGCTTCCCTTTACAGGCTAGTCAGACATTGCTATGTTCTCCTGTACAAACCTAGGTATTTAAAAAGCCAGTTTTCACTTGCCAAGTAGAATTCCAAAGGAAAGAACTCACCAAACTGGATGTGCATGAGAAGAGACAGCCCAGTGCTGTCCAGAAGTGCCACAGATCTGTCCACAGCAACAATGCTGCCATCCCTGGAGCTGCATGCATGGAGCTGGGGGTTCACAGAGACCTGGCAAGGGAAAGGTTGTTTCACACAGGAACGCTCCAGAAAACATGGCAGAGGAGCCCAAGTAATTATTAGACAAAAAATAAATTAATTAAAGACAAAAGCTTTGCTAGGTTGTACCTTCTCTGAAGATGTGATTTGCAGCAGAGAATCCACCTGGTACAGGGCAGTGCCACACTCCTGGCCCAGCCCCACCGGCAGCTGCCCGGTGTCCTCGTTCAGCAGGAGCTCGATCTCGTTCCACATCTCTGCCTGGGATAAACATTGCAGGAACAGATTGTAGAGCAGACAGCTCTAACCTGTAGCTACAGGTTTTATTATTTTCATTAGTATTTATTAGTATTATTACTGTCTGGAGGCACTGTGTACAAGAAGACTCGTGAGGATAAGGAGTTTGTTTAAAGCCAGGTGAGCAGTGTGGATCCCGGCCTGGCTGAAGGCAGCTTGGGGAGATTTCACCAACTGAATTCACTGCCAGCGCTCCCCCCATGCTGTGAGTGTCCCTGCCCACAGGAACACATTCCCTGCCCTCAGGGACCCTCATCCCCTCTGGGTGACAAGCCCCAGCTCACAGGGACCCCCATCCTCTGTCCTCAGGGAACCCTGCACCTGACAGGGGTGACAAAACCTTGCCCACAGGGACCCCAGGCCCTCACTGCGGCGGTGACATCGCTATTTCCAGAGGGAGCCCTCACCCGTGACACTGCCGTTCCTTCAGTTACCCCGCTCCCCTCACCGATGACACTCCGTGCCCCCGATCCCCTCACCGGTGACACTCCCGTCCCCTCAGGTACCCCGATCCCCTCACCGGTGACACTCCCGTCCCCTCGGGGCTCTCCTGACCGCGCCCCCTCGTTCTCTCCCGAGTTTCAATTTGGCGGGAGCCGGGACAGGCTCAACGGGTCACGGCTGCGGCCAAACCTCCTTGAACGCGAAGGCGCCTCCCCGGCCCATAACGCCCCGCGTTCCCCCGCGCTCCCCCCAGCGCCACATCCGGGCACCCGCGCTGAGGGCGGGCGGGGCCGCGCGATCGCCGTGGCCGCGCAGCCGAGCGAGGTCGAGCCCTGCGAGGACGTTGCTGAGGGGCGGCGGTCCGGGCGCTCGATCATGGCGGTGAGCGGCCGTCGCTGCCGGGTTTTGGGGCCAGGGTGGCGGGGAAGGGGCTGTGGGGGGCAGAGCCGGGGAGGGCCCGGTCGGGAGCCGTGTGCGCGGAGGCACAAAATGGCGCCCGCCGCGCCTTGGGCTGCGGCGCCATGATGGGCTCGGGGAGGGGCGGCCGCGCTGCTCCCGGTGCTTCCATCCCCGTCTCCAGAAGTTTCTGGTTCGTTCCTCGGGGCTTGGGGAGAGGAGAAGACTCGCTGGGACTGAGCCCTGGTGGATCCATGGCTCTGGGGAGAAGTGCTGTGGTTGTACTGGCGTTTCTCGTGGGGACTGTGGGGCGAAGCTTCCCTGTAAGGGGAGCGACCCAGTGTCTGGGCTATGCTGAATTTTCCTTTCTCTACTTTTCTTCGCTCTTTTTCTTTGTGTTTGGTCACAGGCTTTTTTGCATTCAATTAATTCGCTCCTATCTTGCTTTTTATGGTTAATATCGATGGGAAACGCCTCTGCTGTAGTTACCACTATGCTTCATGTTCGAGCAGCGTTTAAGAGTGGTTTTATTTTCTCTGAAAAAATGTTGTGATCTGGTGGTGTACAAAGATATTTCGCCTCTAATTGTGTTGAAGAATCAGTAAGAGTTATCGAAGAGTTAACCTAAAGTTGTCAATTTTTTCAAAAGTTCTTAAATAGTTTTGAGTGCAAAAAAATCCCCATAAACTAAAAAACAACAAACAAACAGGGCTGGAAAGTGAGCAAACTTTTTAAAGCTCACTTTAAGCATTTTGCGGTGTCTAATCTGGTAATTAAAGTTCTTGTTTTGAAAGTTTGATCAGTGGTGAAACAGAGCCAGGGGGACTTTAAACCTCTGGAGAAAATTAATTCTTATATAACGATTTTTAATTTTTTTGTTATATAACTTACACTGTTAAGAGGAAGGTACATTTTTCTGTCGAACGACTTTAGTTATTATTACTTTGTTTTTACACTTTAAGATGCTACTACTGCATTTAGAGATTCCTCTGAAGTGCAGGTGAGGTGCTTATTCAGGGTAACACTGAGCCTGGTGCCAGTCTGAGAACTGAGAATAATCTCAGTGAATTCTGTCAGGTTTTTAATTGCTGTTTTTTCTTTAGCCCAGATTTCCCTCAGGTGCAGAGCCCAAGGGCACTAACGAGCAGCACTGTGTAAATAATGACATTGGTAGCCTTGGAAATCGTGGCAGTGGGCTCAGGTTCACTTGGATAGTGTGTTTGAAATCCCACCTGATTTACACTCAGAGCTGATATTCTCGTTCTTCTCAAGTAGCTTCACAATGTAAACATGAGTAGCTGAAATATAAATCCAAATATTTACCCGTTGGGTGTCATGAAGAAAGTGTGCTATTAGCACCCAGTGTATTAATGACAGTTTGTAATATCTGTGGAGATTTAAGACAAAGTAGCTGCTTTATTTACAAATCTGTGGATATAAATGGGTGTTTGAGAGGGCAAACCATTGGCAAACCATTCCACCATTGCAGCTGGTGGAAAGCTGCAAGTTCAAGTCCTCTGCTATATAAATTGTCTCTCTGAATAGCAGTTCTGGGCCAGATGATGTCCTTAGGGACATCTTCTGCAGCCCCACGATTTCCAGGAGGTTTGGTTATGGCTGGTTCAGAGGAGATCAGAGCAGGAGCAGTGGAGCTGTGGGATCATTCCTGGTGGCACATTCACCCTCTCTGTGTGTGCTGCTCACTCTGTTCCTTTCAGGGCACTGTGCACCCCCTGCACTCATTTACCCCTCACACATTGAGTCACAGAGTACCTTGATGTCACAAAATCAGGTTTTGGGTTTAATCCTCCTAGATCAAGGGTTAGAAGGAGTGGAGGGAACATCTTGGTTTTCATTATCTGGTAAAAATGTGATCTTGGAGCAGGTGTTAGTGACCTGTGTGTGGTCTCCTACAAATAAATCTTTTTGCAGAGATGCTGTTGAGGTGTTTCCTCATTCCAGAGTGAGCTGTCTAACCCTAATGCCCCTTCCTGCATTTCCCTTCAGAGTTCACTCTGTGCTTCAGAACTCTGGGATTTTGTGCTGTGCCTCAGTGATGCCCAAACTTGTCACTCATATCTGTTGGGACAGCACTGACCTTCAGTAATCCTGGTCATGGAAATGCTAAAAAGTGATTGACCTCCAAACACCATTTAGAGAAAACTCTGCCTCAGATTTTGGTGTTGCTGATACTCTCAGAAGTACATGGGAAAAGTAAAGTACAGTTTAACATAGTGAGAGAATAAAATGTGAACTTTATATCAGTTCTCTTTATTAAAATCTTGAAAAATCAATCTGTATGCAGTTGCACAGTTCAATACAAGTCTATTAAGCTATTGCCTAAGCATGGGGTGAACACATTATTGGCTTAACAAAAAAAAAAAAAAATTAGATGTCTCTTTTTTTTCCTTGGTTTTCAGTCCTAAGCTTCTGTTTCTTAAAAATTCTGTCCTTGTCTATAGGGTAGTGATACAGAACGAGATGGAGTAGTCCCAGAAAAGTCCTCTCCAGAAAGAGAGAAGAAAAAGGAACAATCAGATGCCTCCAGTTCCCCCAGAACATCAAAGCATCACTACTCGAGATCGCGCTCACGCTCCAGGGAGAGGAGGCGGAAATCAGGTACGGCCTCGATGGGGGCACATTGCTTGGGCAGCTGAATTCTCTCAGAAACAATTTTGGGAAAATAGACAGACTTAGCCCTAGTAACTTGTTAGAATTGGGGAAAAAATGGATCTCCTAACTTTTGGGGTGTATCCTAAATATTGAAACTGTTGAGGGAAAAGGTCTTATCAGTGTTGAGGGGATCAGGGAGGGAGGACGTGTCAGAGCACAGCAAACAGGAAACTGTCCCATTTTGTTTCATTTGGATTAGATAAGCATAGGCTGGAACACTTTTGCATAGTTGTAACAATAAGGTTACTTGGCAGAAGAACATGATTGCAGTGTGATGTGGGTTAGTTTTTCACTGTCAGAGCTTAAATAAATGCAAAGCACTGGGACTAACAGCCAGAGTTTGCTTTCTGCCCTAGATACTCAAATAGTGCTGTTTGTCTTTTAAATCTTTATAAATCCATCCCTTCAAGGGATGGAATAACTGAAAAGAGCTAGAAAGATTATAGCCAGGTGATCTTTATCTTGGTAAATGACAGTAAATGTTTTCTTCTGCAGATACTGAAGGAAGAAAGCACAGAAGCCGGAGCAGAAGCAAAGAGGTAATTAACACTTTGTAGCGTTTAGGTAATTGTACATCTTAAAAAGTATCTTGTAGTAATGCACATATGTGTAAGCTTATATAAATGACTTTATGGTAAGTACAAGAAATTGAGAACTTTAAGCTTAAAAATGGATATGGAGAGCCTTTCATAGTGAAGCATGATTGCAGCCATCATGTTGACAAGGTAATAGTTTTATAGAAAATGCTTTCAGAAACTAGTAACTTTATTTCTTTCTTTTTCTTTCTTTTTTTTTAATTTTTGTGGAAACATCCAAAAGAGAGAGTTCATGTGGAGAAGTAGAATGGTGTTCTTGAACACTTTTACAGAGCTTCCATTATCCAAAAGCCTTGGGTGGCCTTGTTCCTGGTCAGTGTTCAGGACTTTGAATAATACATACCTGTCTACTTAGGTGTATTAAAAGTAATTTGCCATCAGACTGAGCTCTGTTTATTGCATCCTTTAATTGTAAAAGCTGTCATGGCTTGACAAACAAGCTGAGTCAGCTGGAAATGCGACAGTAGCAGCAAAAATTTCAGAGGGCTGTCTCTTAAAATAAATGAATAAGTGTGTGTGTGAATATATAGGGGAATGAGAAGAGACAGCATCAATAATGCCTTAAAAATAACTGGCTCACACACCAGAGAAGAGCTGAAACAAGCAAAGCAGGAGCATCAAAATAGTCATAAAGAAGCTTAAGCCATGTGGGGCACCAGGCTGGAACAGATAAGGCACTTTATAACCTCAAACCCGGGTCAGGAACTTCTCCTTCCCCCATTCCAATGGAAGCTCTGTTAAAAAAAAAAAAAAAAAAAAAAAAAAAAGAAGAAAGAAAAAATCTAGGCAAGTTTTTGTGAAATTGAATAATCTATTGTCTAGCTCACATGATAACATTTCTATAATAAATCATACTCAGCGTGCTAATGCGCGAAGAGACTGAACTGAAGACGCTGCAGACTCAGATAGCAAAATTATAAGCCTACTTCATGATAAGGTAACTATTAGTCATTCAAACTCATATTTCCCTTAAAAATATCTTAACTCCGTTATGGGATATAATGGTGGTTTTATTACTAAGTGTGTGTCTGGAAAATGTGATTAAAAAACAAATTCGAAGACTCTTTTTAATTATTAAAAAAAAAAGGTGTTTAAAATGCTGTCCAGTGCTTTGCCAGGCTGTTGGATCTAATCTTACACAATTTATGTAGCAGCTTTTAAGTTTTGCAGAGTAAACAGATGAGAAATGATCTCCCACAGTAGATGTACTGTTATTATTCTTTTGCAAGATTAAGCTCTGTCTGTAGACTAAGTGCTGAATATCAGTAATTCTTCTTAGTATGTATGTGAGAACAACTGCTTAAATAAATACATACTTAAAATTAGTGTACAGGTAACCTCAGATGTAAGAACTGATTATTAAAGGAGCTAAGAATAAAATGCTGTGAAAAGCAGAAAAAATATGTAATATTTTTGCTTACTTGAAGAACAGTAATCAAATGTATTTAGAAATGGATACATAATAATAAAGAATTAGGCTTGGGCAAATGGGTAAAAACCAATTATAGCATTTTCTCCAGACTCATTTGAGACAGAGTTCTGATGGAAGAAAAGATTTTATGAATAGTTAACATATTTAGATAAGCAAGAAAACCAAACAAACAACTTCTGAATAATTGGGTTTTATCTAAAGTGAATGTATTGTGCTTAGTTTGTGACTTGAGCAGAGCATTATTTAAACATAAGACTGAAGCAGGCTATGCTTTTGTGCCAGAAAGGTTTCAAAACACACTGGATATATTAAGAAAGGGTGTTGATGTCACGACTTAGTCTCTGAGGAAAGCGCTGGCAAAAATCAGACCTGACCTTGCTAAATATTTTTGGCATTGCAGCTATAAAAAGGAATCTTTTTTTTTTTTTTAAGAAGCACTGCAGGAAGGAATTGCAGTATAGTGGAGCAGCAAATCTGTAATTTAAAACTACTGTGGGAAGTCTGAGTGGTGCATGTTCATTTGAAATACTAAAAATGGGATGTCAGCCATGAAAATTATTACTTTGCTTTGTAAAAACTGTTGGAAGTTACTGAAGAAAGTTTTGCTCTAGAAAATAATTACCTAATGATGACTTGAAGGTTTTTTTGGTTTTAAAAGCAAAATAGTTTGTCTGGAACTGCGTGTGGATTTTAGTAACTTTCTACATGGAAAGCTCAGGCAAATAGTAAATAATCACTGCAACTGTGTTTATATGTATATGCATATTCATAAATTGTCAGGTTCTTTAAGATAGGTCCTTAAGTGCTTGGAATGGAGGCAGTAATGAAATGACAGGTTTTGTGTTACAATGCTGTGAGTCTTATATGGAAGCACTGTAAAGATACCTGGATGGATACCTTAAAAATCCTTTCTAGACAGTGGGAGGAGGGAAAAGGGGGAAAATGATAGTGTGCATTTACAGCTTTGGGTAGTTGGTGGCATTAGGTAAAGCAGCCGTGGCTCATGATTGAGTCACTCTCCTAAGGTTACTAATGTTGCATCACAACTTAGCATTTTTATCTTCTGATACCCATACTAACTCTCTTTGTTGCACTATTTTCCTGAAAGAACCAACTTCTTCTTAAAACAGGCAAGAAGACATGAATCCAAAGAGAAGTCCTCCAAGAAGCACAAATCTGAAGATCACAATGACAAAGAGCATTCTTCTGACAAGGGAAGAGATAGCCTAAATTCATCTGAAAATGGTGAGGAGAGGCACAAACGCAAAGAGAGAAAGTCATCCAGAGGGAGGAGCCATTCCAGATCCAGGTCTCGGGAAAGGTGAGTTGGTGCATGTGATTGTTGTGTGAGTGCATTTCCAAAAGCCATCTTTGGAATTATTGTAGAATTCCATTCCTGACCTCATGTGAAGCATCAGTTCATATTGCATGTTTCAATTTTCACTGGGTAGTGCATTTGTAGATAAGTTATTTTGCAGATTACTTTGAAATAAAAGTAGACAATTGCACTAAGATTTTATATAGGGATGTATTTTACACTTAAATTGGTATAGAAAATACTAAACAGATTATTAAATGTACCTTATTGTCAGTGACAGGAAAGCAAATACACCTTACAGTGACATGGCTCTTTACCTCCTAAATCAAGAGCTTCCTCACAGGGAGTGTTGGCCAATCCTGCTTGTCTAGTAGCCCACCCAGCACGTTCTGAGGGTAGGAAAATTCCTGGGACAAGCAGGCTGCTGCCAGCAGAGCTTCTCCCTGTGTAGCTGAGGGATGTGCAGCAGACAGGGTAGTAGGAACAAGCTTTGGCTCATGACAGGCTCAGGGACTGGAGGTGACTCACAGGCTTGGGCACCTCTTCCCAAAGGTCTGGAATACCACAGAGAGGAGCAGGGTTGTGTTGCCTTGGATTTAAGACTCCTTCATAGATTAGTTTGCTTTGTGTTTGTTTTGAGGTGTACACTTTAATGAACAACTAAAAATAGCAATATTGATTATTTACAGAAACTCTGCAGCTCAGTTGTGGCTGGCAGTGGGCTTTTGTTCCTTTCCCATTTCATCCTTCAGACCTACAGCTTAACCTGTTCTGGGCATGAGCATTTCCATGTGTAGTGTGCATTCTCCCCACCCTGCCTGATGCATTTCACCCTTTGGTGGGGATCCCATGTGTGAGTCCCTGAGTACAAACTGCCTTTGGACACGGGAACAGGTGTGAGAGTTCTGGGCGTGTGTTTCAGACGCCATCGGAGCAGAAGCCGCGATAGGAAAAAATCCCGATCCCGCAGCAGAGAGAGAAAGCGCCGGATCCGATCCCGCTCTAGGTCAAGGTCTAGACACAGACACAGGAGCAGAAGTAAAAGCAGAACTAGGAGCAGAAGCAGGTAAGTGTTACCTGTGGTGGGCTGATGGGATGGGCTTACCAGTTCATGTCTGTTCAGTGCAGTTAAATGTGTTTGGCTTTTTCTCATCAGTACTGAGAGCAGGTTCAGGACTGGGCACTTTGCTTGGTCTTAAAAACATTTGTCCTGGGCAGCTGAAGCATCTCAAACTTTTGACTTTTCATAGTGTGACTTCTTGTTAGCAATAGTACTTAAGTGGGAAGAAGTGAAGAATAAGATACTGGTGACCTTTCCTGTGTTTGATACAATAGTAGTGTCCTTGGCATACTGCTGTATTTATGCCTTCAGTTTGTGTACATATGATAAAAGGAAAGTTTATCTGGGAATCATTGGCTGTCAGAGCAGATAACACAGTTCAGAAGCTAATTCTGATCACCTCCACAAAATCAACTGAATTTTTCTGTGAAGTTGCAATTGGTGTGGTGCTAAGATAAATTTTGGTTCAGATGGCTTTTTTCTGATATGAATGTACTCTTCAGTGTTAGTGATTACCAGCTCCTCTTTGTCAAGTGCAGCTTGAGAATATTTATCACATTAATTTTTCTCCCTGAGTGCTTTGATTTCTTCCTTAAATTCTAGAAGCACTTGATCCAGACACTTAGTGGCTTGGTCTGGGTCTGTTTGACAGAGTTGAGTTTCTGTACCTCACCTGGGATATCCTGGAATTGCCATTTTCATCTCTTTGTAGAAGTTAATGGTTTTCAATACTGATAATGCATTCAGTATTTTGGTGTAGAGTCTCTATCACCTTTGCATTCTTAATGCCCTGTAGGATTTTCTCAATGGTGAAGCTGAAATAAACTTAATGACTGCTACAGATGTTTTGTTGAAAGGAAATTGAATGAAAATCAGTGTCCCTGCAGAGCTGCTAGAAAGTGTTGACTGTTCCAGTTCTCTCAATAGTGTTTTCACCAGCATATTTTTAATTGTTCTGTGACTGGTTATGACTACTCAGCATTACAGTGGAACATTGGAGTCTTAACCATCACACTGGTGTAATGCTGCAGCATCCCTTGTGAAAGTGTTCAGAAGATTTACCTTTCTGAAGAAGTAGTTGAATTCCCTGGTTTGTGTCATGTTTTTGACATGCACTTGCTACCAAACATTGAGCTGGGGTGAGTAGAGCCGGGTCTGCAGTTGGTACAGTTACTTGTATTTAATGGATGGTGTTAAAGCTGCATTCAGCATGTTGTGCAAGGCTTCAGCTCCCCATTTTTTCCAGTTATTGTAGATAATGTGCTCTGTTTAAAAGTCACTTTGAACATTGTGTGTAATGGCTCCATGAAAACTTTATGTCCCAGAATAGATTTTGGTTTCTGCAGTGGAATTCAAGTTGCCTGAAACAGAACATCAGATGTGGGAAGAAAAAGTAAGGGATAGTTATAGCTTAGGAATTTCTCTAGCTGGAAACAGGCCTTGTGATGCTGGAGGACATACTGCAAGAATCCTTTTGTTTTAAGTTATATTTGTATCTCACAAATCCTAGAGGATGGAAGTAAATGAGACAGAAGTCTTTTTTACTTGGAGCTAGAACACTTCATCAAGTTCAGAGCTTGAAGTCTGGTAAAAAAAGTGACTTATGGGGCAGTCCTCAAGGCAAACTCTGCACAGGCCAGAACAATGTGATGTGGAAATCTGCCTGTTAAAACTCACCTGTGAAGGGAATTCCATCATTCCTGACATGCAGTTTTTGTTGTGTTACAGTGAGCAGGCTGTGACAGAAGCATTTGTAAATCGCAGAGCTTGACCTTCTCTTGATGGTTCTTTGCATAACTCAAGCTCAGATTTTCAGGGGATTTGTTCTCATGGGCATTTAAAGCAATCTTTTGGTTTGTGGGTGCATAAAACCTCCTGGCAGTTCTGCAGTGGTTTGGCTCTGCTTAAGTGCTAGGTGACAGCAGCTGCTTGTTTCAAATGGAAATACTTGAATACAAAAGCTCAAATATTTATTTCCTTGATATTTACCAGTGCAATAAAGCATCACAGACCAAAGACAAGACCAAACAACCATAGTCAGCACGGCAAAAATGAAGGTATCTTTGAAACAGGCATTACATCTTATCTCAGGAATGCAGATCTGTCACTTCCCAGTGCCTGAATCTGCATCTTGCCATCTTCTCTGAAAAGATAAGTCTTGCCTCCTTTGTATTCTGCCAGATTGGTCATGTAAACAAGGATCTTTTTGTAACTTCAGTTTGCGTTTCATAATGTTTGTAGATGCTGCCCTGGTACAGAAGAAAGAGAATATCTGCATGCCATGGGAAGTGGCTGTTGTCAAGTTAGCCATTATCCCCAGTTAGATGTTGCTCCAAATGAGTGATAATAAATTTACGTTAAAAAATGACAGAAACACCTTTGTGCATCTCAACTTATGATTATAGCAAATCTGGGAGAAGCGTGTGATAGGAGTGATATCTCCTTTAAATTAACCCTTGTGGAGCACTTCCAGTGTCTGTGACTTCTTTGTTTGAAGCACCAGTGTCAGAGACTTAAACTGGGATAAACCCTTATCTCCTGTACTGCAGATACTGATGATCCTGGCACACAGAACTGCTGCTCATAGCATTTTTATGTGTGTTTTTGGTGGCTGTTGTTTAGATGGGATTAGGTACAGATGTCCTAAGAATGTCTCCTGCTTGGAAAGAGGTGGGGAGAAGGTTAGGAAGAAGAGTTGAACTGAAGGTTTTGGTATTTTACTTAAAAATACATTTTAACTGTGTTCTTTGCAGATGGTCAGGCTCCAGGTAATTCATGCTTCAGAGTTCTCTTCCCTAGAGAAACCCAAGACAAGTCACATGTTCAGCTTAGTAGAGTCCCTCAAAGCACATTCAGGGAAGAGGATACAGAGGGGAGAGTAATATAATTTCCTGAAGTGCTACTCCACTTCTTAAATGGGGCCTCTTCAAAATGCTTCTTATTAACATAATTACAGTGCTTTGAGGTCTCTTATGGTTTTAAAACATTCTTCTAGCTTGATTCATTCAAGTTCTCTTGCAATTTTGAGCAGAAATTAGATGATTTTCCTCAGGATTTAGAATCTCTAGAGCACATTTATTTGTTCTGAACACTGAGTATGAGAGGGAAAAGGAATACCCAGAATTGCACATTCTGTTACAGCTGGAAATCTTCACTTTTACCTCTGTGTTCTTACAAGGCAACTGTTGCAGTATAAACTCTCTGAAAGCTTGAGAGTTCCCAATGAATCATAAAGCAAATTTTCAGTGCTGTGATCAAATACTTTATGAAATATTAAGCTGCATGTGTGCCTTCATTGTTTTAGCAACTGTTAAATTTGGTTACAGAGAGAGAAAGAAGAGAATTGAAAAGCCCCGAAGGTTCAGCAGGAGCCACAGCCGGAGTCCGAGCCCGCCGCCGTTCCGGGGACGGAACACAGCTATGGATGCACAGGAAGCCTTAGCCAGAAGGTCAGAAATTGGGGTGAATTTGATAATATGTGATGTGAATAATCTCCTGGTGTTGATTTTTCACATGTAAATATTTTTATTTCCATGTATTTCTAGGCTGGAAAGAGCAAAGAAATTGCAAGAACAGAGAGAGAAGGAAATGGTTGAAAAACAGAAGCAACAGGAAATGGCTGCAGGTAGTGTTTGTGTATGAGATGAATTCCTGAGCAGTAGCATGAGTGGAAGATAGATGGGCTTATGTTACAGGAGTGTTGCAGTCTTACCCAACATATAGACAGGTTGTCTTAATGGAATTGTTAATAAGAAAAACAACAAGAACTAGAAAATATTTTTAAAAAACAAAAAGAAACAAAACCCCAACAAAAATGATTGGGATTTCTTATTGCTTACTGAGTGTGCAAGAAAAATGTTGTGTGTTTGGCTATTAAGTGATTTCATGATGGCCATTGGGCTGCTCTTTGCTCAGGGGTGTTTAGAACCACAAAGTGCTTTAGTTTCACTTGGAGTTTCTGGTTTACTAAAACTCCTGGAGACATGTTCCTTAGTTGAGAAATCACATCTCACTTGTTACCTGTGCACTTCCATCTTCTATTGAAGGGAAGTGTTTGGGTGGTTTGGGTTTTTTCTTTGTTTCTGGGGCTGGTTGGTGGTTGGCTTTTGTGTGTGTTGGGTTTTTTCCCAAAATCCAAGGTTCTCCCTGATGAGTTCCCTTTGTTCCTCAGCGGCCGCAGCCACGGGAGGCTCCGTCATCAACGTGGCCGCTCTGCTGGCCTCGGGGACACAAGTGACCCCCCAGATTGCAATGGCAGCTCAGATGGCAGCACTCCAGGCCAAGGCACTGGCAGAGACTGGCATAGCTGTGCCCAGCTATTACAACCCTGCAGCAGTGAACCCCATGAAGTTTGCTGAGCAAGAGAAGAAGCGGAAGATGCTTTGGCAAGGCAAAAAGGAAGGGGTAATGTTGGCTTTTCTTACCTTTTAACTTCAGTCTGCATTTCATGATGTTTATAGATGCTGCCCAGGTTCCAGACAGAAGAAAGAGAATATCTGAATGCCATGGGAAGTCGCTGTTGTCAAGTTAGCCATTATCCTCAGTTAGCTGTTGCCCCAAATGAGTGATAATAACATTTAAATTAAAAAATTATAGAAACGCCTTTGTACATCTCAGCTTACTGGTTATGGCAAATCTGGGAAGAGTGTTTGGGAATATCTTGCACTCAGTTTAAGAATGCTAATGAGTGTTAGTTCCAGCTTTCATACCTCTTCTCTTAGCAAGTTTAAACATCAGCTGAAATAAAACTTAAGTAAAACTAGGAGTTGGACTTTGGGTCCCTTGTGGTCCCTTGTGGGTCCCTTCCAACTCAGAATTTTCTGTGATTTAGGAGTGAAAGGCCTGAGATAATTATTCCTTCAGTGATAAATGGTTGTGACACAAGACTCAAGGAAACCCCGAATGTCATAAAGCTTCAGAGGTGTAGTTGGATCATAGTGTTATTTTTGTGAGTTTGCCTACAGCTTGTAACTAAACATCAAACCCAGGTGATCTCCCTTTACTGGGGAGGGATTGCTGAGGTATGGAATGTGTAACCCCTCTTTTCTGGGACTGTAGAGATTTCTCATGTGATGGTTGTGTCCTCTCCAATTGCAAATTTCAAAGGCAAGTCTGTCAACCTTGCTGGTAACATCTCAGGACCACAGTAATGCAATATTAACCTAACAAAAATCATAAATGCAAATAAGCCTTCAGGCTTTTGTGCTCTGTCAAATCCCTTTGCAATTAGTGAAGTGAGAAAGGCACCTGTGGCAGTTGCTTTTTCAGAAAGTTGCTGGGTTTTAGTCGAGCTTTTGCCTGCTGATACTGTGGAAAAAATGTCCACTTTAATATTTGTGGTTTTGTCTTTTGTTAGTCTGGTAAAGAGGTGTTTGTTAGGCTGTTTCCAGCAGTTACACAACAAGCTCCCTTACCTTTACAGACTGTTCCCTAAGATGTGACAAACAAACCAGTTTCCATGGCAATGGTGGGAGACAAAAGGGAGGGCAGGAGAACCCTGAGGGCTCTCTGGGCACTTCTTCCTGAATTGTGCTGGATATTGATCAACTGCAATAAACAAATTCATTTTTCCATAATTTCCTTTAAATCTGAATTCCAACCAAGCTTCCAGACCTTTGGAAATGCCAAAGGAAGGAACATTCCTGTGTTTTGAACATTATGGTTAGAAAAGCTTTCCTCACAAGGAGCTCCTGTGAGGATGCTGCAGGAGGAATGTCAGACTTGGAAACCTTTTGCTTCCAGCTGTGGTACAGAATGGGTTTGTCTCCTGCACTGCTCTGTTGTGCTGTTAATGGAATCTTATGTAAAATGGTGACACTTCTTTTTTTATCTGAACAGGACAAATCACAGTCTGCAGAAATATGGGAAAAACTCAATTTTGGAAACAAGGACCAAAATGTTAAATTCAGAAAACTGATGGGCATTAAGGTAAAGAATTCTTAATATGTAATTAAGTTTATTAATTGCAAGATAATGATTTCACTTTCTATTTTAGTGTACCTTATCCAGTAAAGGTTCTAAGTTAACCTGATGTAGTTAAGAACTTTTAAGTATTTCAATATAATTAAAAAATCAACTGAGTGAAGGCCTGTGTGTTTCTTGAGAGAGAAGATCTGCACTAGAATGTTGCAGCAATAAACCCAAATGCTTGAACTGTTACTTTTGTAAGAATTTGTGAGCCTCACCTGCCAGAGCTGATGTTTGTGTTGTGTTTCCAGAGCGAGGATGAAGCTGGCTGCAGCTCCGTGGATGAGGAGAGTTACAAAACCCTGAAGCAGCAGGAGGAGGTGTTCAGAAATCTGGATGCACAGTATGAAATGGCCAGATCACAGACTCACACACAAAGAGGAATGGGATTGGGGTTCACATCTTCCATGCGAGGAATGGATGCAGTTTGAAAAATGAAAAACAAACAAACAAAAAAGGCTGTTTTGAAGTTTGAGACTGTGGAAGGTTCTTGTTCACATGTTGGGTCCTTGTTCACCAAAAAGCTAGCATTCTAGCTTGCATGGGTGTTGCATTGACTTTAATTTATTGAAAAATACAATTTTTTTTGTAAATATCAGATTAGTGATACTGGTGTTAGTGTTGTAATCAGGTTATACCCACTTCCATTAAACTTGACAGAACTAGAGGAGGACAGTATTTTTTAGTTAAAAGTTCTACTTTTCAAACCAAGCAGCAGATGGGAAGAGCTCATACATGGATATTTCGTGTCCACTGTCTTGTGTACTTTTGTACTTTAACCTTGTACAGTTATTTTCAATTCTTGAAACATGAAAGAAACATTGTGTAGATGTTATTTAGCAGTCTGGGCCAATAGGCACATAATCCAGTGCAAAAAAACTGGTTAATAATAAAGACATTTTTTTTCTCTAAGGTCATATAGTAATTTGTCCTTTGGGCCGAACTCCCGTAAATAATTTAAGAGAAGGGAAAAGTAAAGGAGGTTTTACTTTGGTTCTTTTGAAGTAGGATTTGCCTAAAATACTGCAGTGAGGGGCCTTGCTGCAGATGCCCTGTTTCAAATACTTTTGCCCTGCACGCTGCTCTCTCCACCGCTCACCGGTTCTCAGAAGAGGAAGGAAAACTCCAAAGTCGGGAGCGGTGCCGGTTCTGGAGGCAGAAACGCGTCCTCCATTGTGAGTACGACAAGCGCTGCGGTGCCGCCTCAGCACCGCGCCGCCTACACCTCCCAGCGTGCACCGCGCCTCTCAGCCCTCTGACTCTGCGGTCCGCCGCCCCGGTGCACGCTGGGAGTTGTAGTCCGCGGCATTCATCGTCCCGCCCGCCGCGCGTTTCCTACCGCCCTTTGCCCCCCGCCCCGCCCTTCCTGCGGCGGCCAAGATGGCGGCGGAGGTGGACGTCGGGGACCGCGAGCTCTTCGGGCAGCTGGAGGGCGAGCCCGGGCCGCCCTCGCCGCCCGCCCTGGAGGAGCCGGAGCCGGACCCGCTGCTGCAGCTCTACGAGCGGCTGCGCGACCGCGACGAGACGGTGCAGCGGCTGCGGGCGGAGAATATCCTGGCGGGAGCGCAGGGCCCGCGGCGGGGCGGGGGAAGGCGGGCGCGCCGCCGCTGCCGGTTCCCTTCCGGGCCAGCCCGTCCCGGCCCTCAGGGGGCTCCGGCTGCTCCCCGGGCTCTGTGGGAGCGAACCCTCGGTCTCGGCCGGGGCACAGGGGGAGAGGGCTGAGCTGGGCGGGGAGGGAGCTCCTGGTGCTCCCGGGCTCCCTCAGAGCACGTTCTCTCTCCATAGAAACTTTTATTCCAGAGCGGCCGGGCCCGCCCCGGGATGCGGGGCTGGCTGGTGAAACGGCTCTCACTGAATCCCTACGTTCTACCTTTTAATTCAGCTATAAATAATTACAAATAGTTGAATTGTGACAGGTTCTCTAAAGGGTTTTTGGGTCCGCCGCTGCAGCAGAGTGGAATCTGAAATGTGTTATGATTTAGTGCCCATTTACAAGTACACGTGTACTACCATTGCCTTTATTTTGGTGATGATCATATCCATAATTTCATTTTAAAATAAAATATTACGAATCTGTTAATATAATCATTGCATGTAATGAATGGCACTATTTGGATTGTCACAGCTAGTCCTTTTTCGTTTGTGGTTTTTTCTTTATTCCAATTTATTCTCTTTCTCCAGCAACAGGTGGATTTTTAAATAATCCCCTGTGCAGTGAAAGGGAAGGACCAAAAACCTATTTATTGTTCTGTGAAATTCTTGCTTGGTGTTTTCTTGCTTGCTTTGGGTGTGGGTTTGTGTCTTCCAAAGAAACTCATAGTCCTTAACAATAAGTTAACATCAGGAACTTAAAAGGAAGCTGAGAATTCTGACTCGTCCTAGGTATGTTAATGCTGACTTGAAACACTGCATGAATTATATAGAGAGAATATATTTATGTGTATATATAAATAGAGTTTATCTAGATAAAAGCTGTCTGTGTTAACAATCTGCCACAGCTGATTTCCATGTCCCAAACCTTGCTCAGGTTCTGGGCTTCTAAAATGCCATTCCAGTTCCTGAAAAGTCTTCAATAGCAGGAACTCGGTTGGTGTTGCTGTAACTTTTAATTATTTGTGTTTATCTGTTTAATGAAGGTCACTTGGTCTTCAGGGAAGCAGTTTTAGTGTATAAGTTCAGCAGTGAGGAAAAATCACAGTCAAATGGGTGAATGAATCTTAGTTAGAAGATTGTATAAGTTTATTGAAATTATAATAGCAGGAAGAGAATTCTGTTCATACAGAATTAAATATTTCTGTAGTGTGGGGGATGTTTTGTTCTCCTTCCACCTCACACCTACCTGCTTTGCTCAAGAGCATAATTTCTGTTTAAGAGAATAGGAGCTTTTAAAAAATACAGATTTTGTGTTGACCAAAACTTCCTCCCTATGTGGGGCCCAGCCTGAGCTGTGATAAAACTGTGGGGAATATTTACTGTACCCATTGTCTGTGTTCTGTGCTGTTCTAGTGGCATCTCAGTGGAAAACCCCAAAGTTGATGGACCTCTGTTGCAGATTTTATTTATGAACAATGTCATTACTAAGTAAGTATGAAAAAACAACCCTGACAGGAAATGGGGGCTTTTTGTTTGTTTGGATCTAACAGTGCTGTGCCCAAATTGTGGATGTAGCTTTTATTCAATAACATAAACTATTGAAAGCTTGGAGTGGAGGAAGGATAATGGGCAGGATAACAAGAGTTCTGTTCATTAGCAATATCTGCTTTTACCATGAAACGAGAGGGAACTTCCAGGAACTTGGAGTGAGTCTGAAGAGCAGCTTGAATTTCAGCAGTGTTGTGGGTAAAATAGAATTTCATCTTTCCCTGCCTCTGAGTTGATTTTATGCCACACTCAGGTGCTCTCAAATATCAGATTGCATTTGTGTTGGGGGAGGTTGAGAGGGGGGCAGAAAAAGAATTTAATTTTCCCATTTTCTGAGTTATTTACTAAATAAGTGCTTAAGAAAAGAGATGTCTGCCCCTTGTTTCAGCCTTGCTCATGTCTCATCTCTCTGTACTTCATCCCAGGCGGTATCATCAAGAAATTGAAGATTTTATTTGTAGTTTAGTTCAAAAATACGAAGAGCAGAAGAAAAGTGAACAAGAAAAATCACACTTGAATGCTAAGCCACAGGTACTTTAAAACTCACATTGTTACAGAATGCTGCTTCTCCATCTCTGTAATGAAAATATTGAAATATTATTGAAATAATAACAGTGACAAAAATCAGATTAAGTAGATTCACAAATGTTTTATAACTTTGTTCCGAAAAATAGAGAGAAAGGAAAGATCCTTTCTGCCCATGAAAATGCTTCTTGAAAATTCCCTAGTGAAATTTCGGTGAAAGAAAATTGGTTTAAATAATTAAGAGGAAAGCTTAGTGTATCTTCTTCTGATAGTGTTTGGCCCAACTCCAAGTATGTATAAGAAAACAGATGAACAACAGAATCTGAACATTTACACTTCTCTTGGTTTAAACTTTTGATTCTTAACATTCACTTTGAGTGAAAGGGTGGAATGGCACATTTCTCTCTCTCCCTTAGCTTTTTTGGTGAGAATGAAAGTGTAATTTTGCAGTGTATTTCTCATCAAGAAAGCCTTGGAGCGGATCTGTGTCATTCTTTGGGCTGTGGGGAGCTTCATGCCTGACATGGACATCTCCATCCTGCTGCTGGTGCAAGGACAGAAGCTGAACCCCAATTCTGTGCCTTTTACATCACTAATTCAGGTGGATTTCAGTGAATAATTTCTATTTTTGCTTTTCCTGTCAGCCGTCCAGTGTTGTTTTGGAAGAGGACTGTAAAGGAACCAGCTCAAGTTCTGCTAAAAAAGTGAAAGAAGCTTTTAGTGTAAGTTTTTGACTGTGCTCTTCATTCTCCACATTCAATGTACACTGCCATTAAAATAAGGTCTCCTAACTGATGTTATTACACTGACAAATTAAATTTAAATTCAGCATGTTTGGGCTACATCAGTGCAAAAAAAAATATTTGTACACATTTGGGCTTGTATTAATTGTAAATTCTTACAGAATGGGGGAATAAAACCTGGAAGTGTTTCAAGCAGTGTAAATTTATAGAAATGCTACCAATCTCACCTAAATACTGACACATTTCTGACGATTCTCTGACTTTTTTTCTGCAGGTTGTAGGAAGTGTTCTGTATTTTACCAATTTTTGTCTTGATAAACTGGGACAGCCTATTTTAAATGAGAATCCACAGCTGACAGAAGGATGGGAAATACCTAAGTATCCTGTTTGCTAAAACACCTTTCTTGTTTCCATGTGTCAAATCCAAAGAATTCCAGTGGGTAAATTGAACTCCAGTTCTCTTCAGTGGATTTTGTGTGTTTCTAGCAAAGCCAGAATACCAGTCATTATGGATGGGATGATTTAATGGGTCATTAATGGCTTTTTTATTCAAAACAAATAAGGATTTTGATATAATTGACTTGCTGATTGCTATCCTGAGAGTGAATGCTTTATCCCCATAAACACATCTTGTGAATTTAGGGATTTCCTTGGCCACTCCCTAATCAGGTTTGGAGTGACAGCTCATTGCAGATTGAATGAGAATTATCCCTCCATAAAATCCACTCTTTGGGAGAAGAGGGTTTGGGAAACTCCAACATGCTGTGAAATGCTTTTTTCCAAATATGAGAGCTAGAGGGGAAGTCTTTTATCAAAATTTAATCATGGTATGCTCTTAACATGCATCCATTTTAAAGTTGGTTCTTTATTGTTTATTAAAGCCAATGTTGGAAAAGTGGAATTGGGGGAAATGCTGAAGAAGCTGGGAAATGTTGAAATGTTTTTAGTATTGATGTCTTCCATGACAAAAGAAATTGGACAAGAAATTTCTCAAGTAACATCATCCCCCTGGCTTTCAGTGTTGCTGAAAAGACCCAGGACAGGAAGCAGTTTCAGAGTTCATTTCTGTAATATCCAGTTTGTAATCAAGGTCATGTCACTGTTAGAAGATTATTTATATATGAATATAAATTGCAAATTCACAATCTCCTGACCTCTGAGATGAAGGAATTAGATTCCTAATGGGAATTTCTCCTTAAATGCCACCTTAAGTGTGGCTGAAGTGACTCTGAGTGAAATGGTTCATCAGGCACTGGCTTCTAAACCACCCAAGTCCTGCTCTCAGTGAACCTGTCAGTTTGAAACTCTGTCAAAATGTGGTTTAATAAGATTACTGTGAAACATTTCAGAATTATTATCTGGAAATTTCTACCTGTAAACAAGAGAGTTGTAGTTTTAGCAAGTGCTGATAAAGTATTGGATAGAAATTTGTAGGAGGAAACAGCATAAGCTCATCTTAGCAAATAGTTTATAGTAGATACCATTTTATAATTTATACTCAGGACTTCATGTCAAGGATCCATTTGTAATTTAATGCAGATGAGTCAGTGTTCTGTTCAAAGCACTATTAAGTGTTCATTGGTGTTTTAAACAAAATTGAAATTTTGCTTCATCCAGTAGCAGTTCCTTATTGAAATCTAAAGATATCAGCAAGTTTTCAGCCAGATTCTCTCCCTAGATGGACAAGAAATACAAGTAAAACCCAAAAGGTTTGTATTATTCTTAAATGTAAAATTTTGAGCTGAAAAGTTCAGATGCACTCTGTGATTCTTGCCCAGTTAATAAGCCCTTGGATATACTTGAGCAATATTTAAATTTAAATTAAATAAGCCAGAGCTGAGCATTGCAGTCAGTGAATCTGTCTTTTATTGAGTTTCTTTAGGAAGGGCCTAAAAGCAATGTGTGAAAACTTTCTGAATTTTTATACTTAGTTCTTCTGTTTCTTGTCTCTTTAGTGCTTGGTTTGTCATCCTTGCACTGCTGTTGTGTCGTGGTTACTGTTCTGTAGAACAACTCCTGTCTGATTTATTTGATAGATTTTTAAGTCAGACTGATCTGAGAGTTGATGGTGCAGTTTCTATGGGAGGTCAGAAGTGAAGGAAATTCAGTTTCCAGCTGGAGTTACCTTGGACTTGTGCCACACTTTTTGTCTCCACTTCTGGTTCCCATCCTAATTCAGTAAAAATGAATGCTCAGACAATCAATCTTCCTCTAAAATCTTGGTATTTCACCCCAGTAATATTGCAAATGTTTCCTGCCATGGTGTGAATTTGCAAGGGAGATTTACAAGTTGAAGCCAGCTGCAGTTCCATTCCAGTTCTCAGTGCAGTTTCACAAAATGAATTACTTGAAACTGTGGGCCAGGACTTTCCAAAGAAATGGATTTGCTCTGCTGTTTGTTTCTACTGATTCCCAGTATTGTGGAAGGGCTCAGACCTCTGGTGATGCCATTTCCTATTTCCCTCTGCCCTTTCCTCATTTCCCACATTCTCCTTAGCACTGTGAAATCAGCAATATTCTCTATTTAAGGATTGATATAAGTTTAAAAGAAGCAGATGACATCAGCAGTCTTTGCTTTTGATTTTGTCTTTCTCAAGTCTAAACCTTAAAATCTGTCAAGAATGAAAACAATTAGGTGTATTTAACATTACAGAGTTGTTTTCAGGTTTAATTATTTGTCCATTTTTCAAGCAGGCCCAAACCTCATTGTTTCAATTGTGGTTCTGAAGACCATCAAATGAAGGACTGCCCAAAGGTAAAGTCACCAGTGTTGCACAGACTGCTGCTCTCCAGGCTTTGTGTGGGGTGAAGGACTCATCAATTGTGAGTTGTCCAACTCTAAACTTGCCAATTGTGTTATCTTTAAGCCACGAAATGCAGCTCGTATAAATGAGAAGAGAAAGGAGTTTTTGGAAGCTTGTGGGGATTCCAGCAATCAGAATTTTCAGCAGCGTTACCATGCAGAAGAAGTAGAAGAGAGGTTTGGAAAATTTAAGCCAGGAGTAATTAGGTATCTCTTTCTTTCCATTTGCTTTTCTGGAATAACTCTTCTGCTTTTGGAGTGCCAGATTTTAATTGCTACAGTCTGTTGCTCTTAACTATGAGTGTATTATGCTAGAACTTGTTAAATAAAATTTAAATAAATTGTAGAGCTGTCTTTCAAATGAAAACTCACTGCTGGCTTGACAGTCCTACCCTTTCTCTAATGCAAGGTGATAAATATTACTCTTTGACTTTTCAGATTGTATTATGTTCCTACTAAAATGTATTCCAAAGTCTGCAAATCTTGAGCTTTGGGTGTCCCTTCCTCTCTATTCAAAATGTTCAGAGAAATCACAGTATTGTGTGGCAGTCCCCAAAAAAACCACCAGTAAGTTCAGTGTCAGGGTCCACCCTTCCTGTTGATAGCTGCAGTCAAGGCCATGAGTCAGAAGCAGTAGGTCAAGTGTGTTATTCTTGGTGTAGAATTAATTCTAATAAAATGTTTAAGCATCTCAGCAAGGCAAAAAGTTTTATTTAATATCAGAGCTGATTTTCATTTATATCTGGGGTGGAAATGCAACACGCTTTGACCTACACCTCACTGAAAACTCCACAAAACCTTCATAACCTTTTTGTCACCAACTGAGGGATTTTTTTGGGTGACATTTTGTTTTCTGTTTGTTTCCTTGGCTCAGTGAGGTCCTGCAGGATGCCCTGGGTGTGACAGACAAGAGCCTGCCCCCGTTCATTTACCGCATGCGGCAGCTGGGCTACCCCCCGGGCTGGCTCAAGGAGGCCGAGATGGAGCACTCAGGGCTGGCTCTGTATGATGGCAAAGGTGAGAAATGTGGGGATGGAGCACTCAGGGCTGGCTCTGTGCTATGGCAAAGGTGAGAAATGTGGGGCTGGAGCACTCAGGGCTGGCTCTGTGCTATGGCAAAGGTGAGAAATGTGGGGCTGGAGCACTCAGGGCTGGGATGGAGCACTCAGGGCTGGCTCTGTATGATGGCAAAAGTGAGAAATGTGGGACTGGAGCACTCAGGGCTAGCTCTGTATGATGGCAAAGGTGAGAAATTTGTGGTGGGGATGCAGCTTTACCCTGAGGCTCTGTGCTGGCTGCATCCTCCTCAGGAGATAATAAATTAACTGGTTTGTAAACCTTCATCTTCCTCTTGGAAAAGATGCAAATCAATAAAATATTTTTACATGTTTTATTCATATAAAAATACTCCTTTTTTCAGCTGTGTCCTGGTTCAGGGCAAATTTTGGAGAGAATCCCCAAAGGTTCTCCCCCCCTTCATTTTCTGGAACAAGTCTTAAAGGTGCAAAACTTATTGTTCAGCATAAACAGAACAAGACAACTGGGGATAAAAGCGTGATATAGTCAACCTAGGACATGGTCTTGTCCAATTTCCTCTCCCTTTTTCTTTTTTCCTGGAAGAAGCAATAGTCCTCAATAAATTACTCCTACACAGGCACAAAATCACCAGCAAGCAAACAACACATTTCTTGGAACCCAGCTTCAGTAACTTACCAGCTTTTGCTAATGACCATTATTTATGTTGCATCTCACAGCAGTCCTGATGCCCAGTTCTGAGGGTGGCAATAGAACATGAAGAGCAGCTGTGCAGGAATACCCAGTTAGCTTTCTGGGGAGGTTTCATGCCTATATCTGATGCATTTGCTCACTGTTCCTGCCTCTCTGGATTTCAGAACCTTCTATCAGTACTTCCATTCCAAACTCCTGCTCTTAAATCCTGTGGATTTTTCCAGTGGTGTTCTTAATTAACATCCATAATAATTCCATTCCATTATAGGTGAAGTTGAAGCAGAAGATCAGGGCTCTCCCAAGCCCAAACGTGTCACTTATGATGTGTCCAAGCTGGTGAATTACCCAGGCTTTAACATATCCACTCCCAGTGGGATCCCAGATGTGAGTAGCTGTTCTCTGCCTTCTGAATGTGCTGAGGGACAGGAACTGCTTTTAGCCAAGAATTAATGTTTTGTATCTGCATCTGACAGATTCCCTTTTAAGAGTTTCTTCTTTTTAAGCCCTTAATTACATTTGTAATGAATGTGACAACTGATACTTGTCATGATTCTTGTGCTAGGGTCTGGCAGTGCTTCTGTGGGCATTATTCCATTATGAGATCAATAGTTTGGTATTTTTTAAACACAAAACTTCACACATTAATGGCTTTTTTTCCTTACGTGTAAATTTTCTGAAAGTTTTTGGAATATAAAAATCACTGGGTGTTTCCATAATTATAATTTTGATTATAAAAAATTATATCAGTCAGTGTACAACTTCTGCCAAGCTCTGTAACAACTGGAATTAAACAAGTCATAGCAGAAGAGCCATGTGGTGGGTGCCCTCTGAAGCACAGAGCACACAAGAAATCCCCTGTGGGTGCTGCACTTTCATCTTCAAAAGCATTTTAACCTCCTGTCAGTGAACTCCATCACTGCCCTGAATGCCTGAGCATTAAAAAGAAGCACTTGTGCATTTGCACCTTTACATTTGCCCATTTAGTTGCTTCCAAATGTGTTTTTTCATTCAGTGTTAACCAAAGTTCTGTTATTAACAAACCATATGCAACATTATTTCTCTTTTCTCTTTTTTTTTTTTTTCTTTTTGCTGTAGGAGTGGCAGATGTTTGGTTCCATCCCCATGCAGCCATCTCAACAGAAGGATGTTTTTGCTCACTACCTTTCTAATTATCAGGAGGTGAATATATCTCCTTGTTATTGAAAAAAAAAAATGTTGTCTTTTAGTTAGTGTAGGTCATGATGATTTCTTGTTTGTATCTTCTTTCTGCACAAGGGGACAGACTTTTTATTAAAGACACTAGTGCGGTCAAATGTCAATATTTACACACTGGGTCCCCAGTGATTGCATAGTTAGAAAATTGCTTTAATTCTTACAGCTGGAAATGTTAATTTGTGCAGTATAATACTGATTCTTTTTGGAAATTATCTTTTGTGGATAATTTCTCTGCAGCCAAGTCCCAAATCCAGCAGCAAAAGGGCTGCACCTCAGTCCAAGTCTCGTCATTCCAAACGAGCCAGAGAAGACACTTCAGAGGTGGCAGCAGCTGACATGGACCTGGACTCTGGTACAGTCACTCTGATTTTTGCTTTTCCTAGTTCCAACTTTTATTTTCAAAATAACTTGCTGTGGATTGAAATGTGAGAGTTAAAAGGAGAAGCCAATTTTTAGTATTGTGGTGGTAATTAAAGGCAGTATTGACAGAACCAGCAGTGTCCCACTGCAGTGGCATTTGCTGTCATTGTCACTGTGGTTTTTGTATCTTCTGATACCAAGCAGGAAGTTTCAGGTGTGCTCAGAGCAATTGCAATGTTCAGTTAAAAATTCTGATCTTTTTTCTCCAGGACCATCGTAAAGAAACTTCTGTTAAGACCCCCAAATCCCTAAATATTTGGGTGAAATAACATAAATTTGCAAGCTTACAGCTTCTTAAAAGTGTGGCAAACTCAGAAGGATTCAGTGTTAAGTGTTAGAACAGCTGGAGAAACTTCTGGCTTTCCTTTTGAAATCTGCCATGAAGAATCCTTCAGTGTGTCTCAGTGTGGAATGGGTTTGTTCTTAATACCTTCAATAGTAATTTTTTTTTCCTTGAATGGCTGGTAGAGTTAAAATCCCAAAAAATGTATATTTGATGGATATGAAAAGCCTCACAAAGCTTGTTCTGTCTCAGCTGAAAACCAAGGATGAGATGATGTAAATCTGGTAGTTAATCAGAACTTTGGCACTTTGAATCTTGTCCTGGTCAGATTTCAGGTTCTAAAAGGTGTCTTTTAATCTCTTTCTAGATCTGGAAGGAGCACAGAGATCTCAAACTCCCAACAGTTTTCAGTTCCAGCCTCCTCTGCCCCCTGGATCTCCATCCATGTCCACTCCTCCCCCTGTGCCCCAAGGAACACCCCCACTGACCCCCCCCCAGCCCTCCTCACCCAGCCCCTCTGCCCTGCCCAGGACTGCCCCAGCACCCAACTCTGCCAGTGACAGCCCCCAGCCCAAAATCGTGGACTCAGTGATGGATGAGGACACCCTGACCCTGGAGGAGCTGGAGGAGCAGCAGAGGTTAATCTGGGCAGCTCTGGAGCAGGCAGAGAGCACCAACAGTGACTCTGATATTCCTGTGGACACACCTTTAACTGGCAATTCCCTGACTTCATCACCAGCCAGGAATGAAGCAGATCTGGTTGCAGAAGTCAGGTCACCTGAGAAAGTGATCTCAGTGGAAACAGAGCTTTCTGACATCAGTGAGCAGATCCCAGAAAATGAACATTCTCTAACCAGTCCCAATCTAGAGGACAGTTTGCTTGACTTGAAGGAAAATCCTGATAATGCAGTTTCTGAGGGCCTGCTGGATGACACCCTGCCTGCTGCCACCCCTGAGGTCAACGAGGGGGAGAACACAGCTGGTAATAAAGTGCCCACAAGCACTGGATCATCTGTGAAAAAATCTGGACTTGTTCCTGACATGAGCAAGTTTGCTGAAGGCATCACACCATTTGAGTTTGAAAACATGGCAGAATCAACTGGGGTCTATCTACGGATAAGAAGCCTGTTAAAAAATTCCCCAAGAAACCAGCAAAAGAAAAAGACTTAAATCTTAATTGGTTTTTGTTTTGTTATATCCAAATCCCTTCTGTTTCCCCAGCAGTTTTACAAACTCAGATAACCTCCCTCATCTTATGGGAAAGAGAAAATCTTGACAAATGCATGTCTGCCCTGTTCTTCCTTGGTGTTGAAGTCAGTGCAGGTTTCCATCTTGACCAGGATCACCAGTGCAGGCAGCAAATGTAGAATTTTCCCAAATTGCAAGCTCCCACTAAGGAATAACAGGACTGATGATTTGTTAAGACCATTTTATTTGCCAATACTCAAGACTCTAAAATGCAGAGTTTGTGGTTTGGTGTTCATTATTTTGGCTAAGATTTATGTTGTCCTTGAGTTTCAGGTGGATTGGTGATTTTTTTAATATCTGTCCTTTGTACAATAATCTATACTTTTTACATTTTGCTAATTATCCTGTAGATAAGTTTAATATATTCTGAATGTTTTTAAAAAGGTCTGATGTCAAGATTTCCCACATCAAAGTCCTGGCAATTGGAAGAAAATAATTGGGGATTATAATGCTATTTTCACCATTTCAAGTATTTTTATAAATTATTTATGTGGGTCTGTTTTAATTGCCACTGTATCTTTTGTAACATCGTCCTTCATGTAAACTTGCTGTACAGACATGTTCGTGGTTGTCTACAGAGGTTTAATAAATGAGCTTTTAGCTAAAGAGCTTTTAATTGGAGTCCTGAAGCAGCAAAATGCTGGTTTTTGAAAATCAGCTGCTGAAGAAAAGTTGGGAAAATAAGCTGAGCAAAATAAGGGTGAGTATGGTGAAATATTTTAGGAAGGGCCACAACTGTCAGCTTCAGGTTTTCTTAATCAAGAATCTGTTAAAATTCTCTTAGCCACTTAAACAGAACCTTGCCATACCATTCAGTTTTCATAATCTGAAGAGCTGCCCACATCTGAATGCTTAGAAATGTTACAATCATGCTGATTAATTGTTCCAACACTTTCTTTCCTTCTTGTCTCGGGAGGGAGCTGTGGCTGCAGTGGCTGCGCCTTGTTCGGTTGCCAAGAGAGGGAGCACTAGATTGATGTAAGCATTTGTCCTTCCAGAAATGCAGGAAAAGTCTCCCCAACCAAGTGTAAAGCAGAGTAAAGCAAAGCATTTTCAAGTATCTAACAAAACACTTGTGAAGGGGAATGTCCATAAGATAATGTTAGAGACTGAACAAATTCTCAGCTTTGCAGTTTGTGCATATTGCCCAAAGATCTTTAATACACATGATATTGGTACACACTGCATTTCAGTCTCAATGAGAACCCCAGGCTTTTTGCAGTTAAAGCCTTTATTTATCTTTATTTATTTCTCTTTCTTTTTTTTTCTCCCTAAACTTTACAGGAAGGCAAAACCAAAGCACCTTTATGTGTGAATTCTGAGAGGCTGAAAAATCTTTTTGCAGCATTTACCAGTTGAGTTTATTTGGTTGCACCAAGTCAAGGTAAATGTTCATCATATGTTCTAAAATGAATGGCATTTTTCTTCCTAATTTATAGGAGAAATAGTATTTTTATAACAGGAGTGGACAACAAAATAATGTGCTGCTTCCACCTTCTACACACATTTAAAGAAAGCTCTGTTGGGAAGCATAGGGAGGTCTGGCACTTTCTGCTCGTCCTCCTTCCATGGAGTTAAGAGCAGTAATGAGAGTTTACAGCAGCCTTTGTGTGCTGCACCATTGCCACGTGGGTGACCAAGGGATGCAGGCAGGAGGTGATGATTGCCAGTGCACACCTTCTGGGTGTGTTGTGCAGCTCATGTTTGAAACATGCAGTTCTCTCACCACACCTTAAAGATCTGCTTTTAATGGCTCTTAGGAAATGCTGCTGCCTCAGTAGGACATGCAGGCTAAGCTGAAGCAGTGCTGGTGGTTTCTGTGAGCAAGGCAGAAGAGCACACAAAATGAAAATCATCTTTATGTGCTCAGAACCCTTCAGTGCTCTGTATGGTCCATCCTCAATCATATTCCACATAATTAATTGGTCACAACAGATAAGCAAAACAGTTGTGACTAAAGTAATTTCATCTGTTATTCTTTTGTCTTTCAAACTGCCATGTTATAAATGTTCCTGTAATGCTTATTTTATTTCTTAAAATAATATTTTTGTGATATGTTTTGATCTCAGAAAAGCAGACAGGGACTGTTGAATTTCTGGATTTAATTTTAGCAATTTAATTTCAAATAAGCATAAATCATACTAAATTCTCTGAGAGCGCTCAGGGGTATCTTTAAATTGTTCTTTTAGATCTTCTCTTTGGAATTGTCCTTTCCTTGGAGGTGGCAGTCAGCATTGATAGTGCTGTGAGAAAACTGAAGCAGTGAGTGAAACTCCTCCTGTATTTACCTGTGCTGTAAGACACAGTTAATGAGGGATGGGCAGTTTTCTCTGCAGCTTCTCTCATGATGAGGAATTCATTCATCTGCAGCTCTTAGCTATTTATCTATAATTCACTGTTCTATCAAGTGCTACATATTGCACTGAGGATGTTTGTAATTAGTGAGGTTTTTAATCTGTCAGCTGTAACTACTCAAATGGGTTTTGTATATTGAAACTGCAATCAGATCACACTCTTAAGTCCCAAGGAAAAGCTGAATAGCAAAGTATTTTGGGTCCTTTAAAGTGCCATTCCCATGGTGATGGGTGTGGCATAATAACCTAGATTAGAGTTTACTAAAATGAATGAGTAATAAAATCTGTAATGAGGTGGGTATAGCATGGGCAGACATCACTCACATTTTCCCACAGATGCCTGTTGGCACAGCCCTCGTGTTTATTTACAGCACTTGGAACACCAGAAATGTTTTTAAATGCTCATGCACGTCTAAAAAATCAAATCTCTGCAAAATATTCTGGGTCTCAGTCAGGTGGGAAGTTGTATCTTAAAAAGATCCAAATTCCTGACTCTAAAATTTTATAACCCAATTCACAGTGCTCAAAATGTCAAGAAAAGACAAAGAGCAGAGATTCTAGAAGATATCTGAAAGACGTGGTAGCTGCTAAAAATAATTATTTCACTGCAAGCTCTGTGAGGCAGCATAGCTGGGAAATAAAAAAAAAAAAAAAAAGAAAAAAATAGAGAAATGAAGAGGAGGAAAAAGCTCCAATGTAATGCAAGTGCTTCAGTTGCCATGGAAGCCCGTAGCACCTTCCTTGTGTGCCATGGCTGAGCTGCCCCTGGGAAGGGAAAGCACTGAAGGTTGCTGCTGCTCCTGAACACAGGGCAGAGTCACTGCTACATTTTGGGGGGTGGGAGGGGATGAGTCAGAGGGAGGAATTGGTCGTGATTCCTGGAGCAGCTTTTAGAAAACAGGATGGGTTTAATAGCCTGGTAATTACTGTGTGACAATTGGGCACTTCCTAGACTTCAGACAACTACAGCAGCAGAGATGTTATGTAAGATTTTTTGCAATGTGTGTTTAGTTGTGACCCAGGACTGAATGAAAATGTATTTACCCCTTCTTTAGAATTCAGCACTCCATAAGAACAAAATCCTTCTGCTTTGCTTTGCTGTAGGTGAGAATTCAGCTTTTATTGCTATTTACATAAGTGCTGGAATGATTTGCATCTTTATTAATAGACTGGTTCCTCAGTTATCAGGGAAATGAAACACTCAGCAAGAGGAACATTACTGTTAATTTAAGTATCTTGTTTAAACCAGAATGCAGAAAGGATTCTTTTTTAATTTGTTCAAATATTGCTCTCCATTGTTTTAGCCATGTTAGGGTAGAACAAATAATGTAAAATTGGATGAAGTCTTGTCTTGAGTAGCTCACCAAAGAACATGGGTTTGGAGAGCTTTTTCTTTTATTGCTGCTGGGCAGTCTGGCTGACCTGGGGAAGGGAAGCAGTAAGTACATTAGCAGTGAAAAGAATTCTTTCAGCCTTTACAGAAAAGAAAATACAGAAAATAGTAGTGCAAGTGCTGGGATTTTTGAAGCAGCACTTCTGAGATTAAAAAAAAAAGCAATTAGCTGCCTTTTCTGTGGCAGATGTGACCATCAGTTCTGTATAGGAATTGCCAGATGTGCATATTGAAGAGATCATTCAGATGGGAAAAAAAATCTTTACTCAGAATTCTTGTACTTGGGTGAATACATCCCATTAAATAGAAAAATGGATTTCTTCTGTCAAGAGATCCTTACATTCAAAGGACAACATTTTAACTCTTTAGAAAGCTTCAACAACCTTGGAGCCTTCACAAATCTGAAAAAGGGCAGAAACAACTGCAACTGGTGTTCCCACATTACTGAGAATTCTAATTTCAAAGTGAGCCATGTACTTGTGGCCAGGATGCCAGCAGTTATGTTGGCATCTGAATTTCCCTGGAGCATCCAGCAGTTCCTGTTCTCATGGAATTATGAAAATGCCTATATATTATTTGTTGACTGATCTGATCATGCAGATCAGAAAACAGCAACCAGGACTGGAATCAAAGATATTGTGGCTTTCAATAATGGCTAATCCTCTGTAGGAGTGTGGTTTATAGTACCAGGATCTTTTATTACAATGATTCCTACAAATTGGCTGTGCCCTGCAGGTGCAGACTGGTACCCAGAGGCTGTCAGCCATTTCCAGCTGGGATGAACTGAAGTTGCAGCTGCTCCAAAGCTACATTTTCATGGTATGAAGTTGATGCTGGTCAAAGAATGGATAACAAACTCTCTTTTTTCCTACAGGATCTTGAAGCTGAGTCTGTTCAGTAGGAAATTACTGGAAAAAACAGTGGCACATTCCCTTGATCTGTGTGACAGTCTCTTCCTGTCTTCATCCAGGACATTTTTACCATAGCTTTACAAGGGAGTGAATCAAAATATTTACAGATTTAAACATATTTTATCCATTATTTCCCCACTGTTGCTGCTCCCATGTGATGACAAGTTCTACAATAAGAGCACAAAGTTTCAACTTCTAGTTTTCATCTTTAAGCTGTCTTGTAGTGGCTGTGCTGTGTCCTAGATGCATCAGTCAGATATTGTTTATACAACTTTAATGCTGTGCACTGAACTGCAAGCATTTGAGATGGACTTACATGGTGGCAAATTAACTGAGAGACAAAACATCAAATTAATGATGGAGAATGATAGAGAAAAACCCATTCCACGTTAGCATCACATCAGTACAGAAAGCTCAGATCTGCACCACCAGAAAGAAGCACAGAGGTTCACCACTGCATCTCTCAAGCCAGCAGATATTTTAGGCAAGTGTTCTGTAAAGTTGTACAACACCCCAGTTTCCACCCTTATTGCAATTTTTGTGGGATTATTTCCATAGCTAGGGGCTGCAGGGTCATTTTTTTTTTAAAGCAATCCTTTGCTGGCTCTGCACTTCTGAATACAACCCAATGTTTAAATCCTGAAGTCCTTATTCAGCAAAACTTTTATCAAATTTTGCAGGGAGAAAGAGGGGTGGCTGTGCATGGATTCAAATTCTGTTTCACCATATAATGGCCATGGCAAGAGATTGTGTTTAACCTTTAGGAAGTGAAATTCTAACAAACATTGTTAAATGCTGATGTAGTTGAAACCTGTTATTTGGGGGAGTGCATCAAACCATTTTGTGCTTTACCGTGCTGGATTAATGCCAAAGAACGAAGCCAAAATGAAACACAAATTGCAATCAGTCCCCAGCAATGGAACTGCTTTCTCATCACCCTTTTGTTCGAATGGCATCATGCAGAAACCCAACAAGCTATGAGGCTGTAAACTGAGGTTTGCTTTGTGAGGAATTCGGTGGTGATGGGCCAGCTCTGCCTGTTTATAAGAGGGGAAGAAGTGGAGCAGAGCTGTTTGATTCAGCCTTGAAAATCGGTATTAAATTGTTGATGGTGGCATTGGAGCTGCTGCTCCAGCTGTTTAAACTTTAGCAGTGGGAGAACGCCAGCTTCCAATGTGTTGCTTCACAAACACAATGAAAATAAAAATATTCAGTACTTTGGGATAATAAATTTCTGCATGATGAATTTCTGGGCATCAGGACAAAAGGAAAATGGAGCGAAGCAGCAGACAGTGAAGTTATTCACCCACTAGAGCGATGTGCTTCACACCTCCCCGTCTGTGCCCACCCTCACCCCTCCCACCCAGCCGGGCTGTGCCGCAGCGGCGGCTCCGGGACCACCGGGCGCGCCGGGGTCACCCCGAGCCGGGCCGCGGCCGCTCCTCCCTCCCCCGAGCTGCGGCTGCCGCGGGGCGAACAAAGCGGGGGGCGGACAAAGAGAGAGGAGGGGGCGCGGGGAGCTCGGGGGCACCGCCGGTGCCGCTGCCGCTGGTGCAGTCCCCGCCCCGGCGGGCGCAGACGTTGTGCCCGCCCCGCTCCGCCTCCTGCGAGCCGGGGCGGCGCCGCTGCAGAGGGGCCGCGGGAGCAGGAACAGGAGCGGGAGCGGCAGCCGGAGGAGGCGGCGGGAGCTGCGCTGGCGGCGGGGCCGGTGAGGCGGCGGAGCCGGGGCTGAGGGGGCCGCCCTGAGGAGCGCGCGGGGCGACGGCGGCGCCTGAGGGCGGGGGGAGCCGCGTCCGTCGCCTCCCGCCTCGGGGCCTCCGCGCTTCCCGTCCGGGCGCCGCGCTGGGCGGGTCTGAGGGCGCGGGGGTCGGTGCCGAGGGGCCGTGAGGGGCGGCGGCGTGGCCGGGCCCGGCGCTGAGGGCTGTTAGCGGCCGCCGCACGTGCTGCCCGCGCCGCCCCGCAGCGGCCGCTCCGGCGGGGGCCCGGCCGAGCCCCGGCGGGACGGGGCGCTGCGGACGCGGGGCCGGCGCGGAGCAGCAGCGGAACGGCCTCGGCTCCCTCAGACCCCGCGGGGTTTGTGCGGAGCGGGGACGCGAAGGTTGGATCGCAGCCGCTGCTCGAGTCTCGCCCTGGGAAGCTGCGGCGCTGTGCTGGGTTGGTGGTGGCTTGAGCGGCTGATTCTGAGGGAAGAGCTCTGAGTATTCCTTATATTCCTTGGTAAGCGCTGACCTGCAATTCCAATTCCCAGCATTTACATAGGGATATTTTACTAATAATCTCCCTTGGCGTTTTTGGATTTGCTTTTTATGGCCGCTGCCCATCCTCGCGTTGTAAAACCTGCTGGTTTCCAGGTGAGCTGCTCTGGCAGCCCCTCAGGTGGCTCAGGAGAGTTCGCTGCCATGTTCTGGGCCCTGTGGGAGCTGCGGGATTCCCGGGCACAGGCGCTGCTCCAGGCCCCTCCTGTTCCCGCTATAGCGCGCTGGACCTGGGGCGATGCCGTGCTCTCTTTTCTGTGCCATAGCTGTCATGGGGCACGAGGTAATTGCTGTGTTACTCACAGGGTAATGTGGCTCCTGCTGCATAAAAAAAATCAGCAGTTAGTTTTTCCTTTCATCTCGGTGCTGATTCCGTGCTTTAAATAATTTTTCAAGATATAAACAAACAAAAGCCAACACCAAAGAAATTTTCCAAAATAGAGCATGGGGAGGAAAGTTTACTCTGTGATTGTGTAGGTTGATGATTAAATATATGACTGTGAAATGAAGACTTGTTCGTCCCCACCCCTTCAGTTACCCACTGTGCTGAATGGGCAGGGTTTTATAGAAGTTCACAGGTTGCTTTGAGATCTTTGAGCAGAAGGATTTTAAAACATGTGATACTTGTGTTGACATGTAGGAAGAAGAAAGAAAAAGAGGTACAAAAGAGGAAGTGCCTTGATGCTGGCTGCTTTGCAAAGTATTTTATTGAAGGAGCAGAAATATGCATTCCGAATGCAATGTAAATTTGAAACTAGCAACAGCAGAGAGTGGTTTTCCTGAAGTGTGTCCATGTGCACCTGCTGCAGGAGTAGGACGATTGCGAAGTAGATACTGTGAAGGAAAAGTAAACACCTCCCCTCCACCCACAGCAGCATTTCTTATTCCAAGGGAGGTTTAACTGTTCACCTTTTACTTGATTGTTAGTTCTTGCTGTGAAATGACGAAGATTTCAAGGTTCGTTTCCTGCCCAGTCCTTGTGTACATGCTGGGAGATTTTCTGTCTGTGCTACAGAGCACTAAAGCTTTCTGTGTACTCAAGGGAGAGGGATGGGTTTTTCAAAGCAGAAAAGCTTGGAAATGTGACCTTAAATGTCCATATCTTTAGGGATCAAGAGGGAGATTTTATTTGGCAAAAAAAGAGTTTTACATAATTTGTATGGTTTCCCTTAAAGAGAAGATCTCAGCTTTGTAGGGAGGGCAGAACTCCAGCTGTCCTATAGGCTCATTCCAGATGTATTCCATGGGGAATAGCTGCATCTTTCCTCCTGTGATTGCACTGCAGGAAGGAGCAGGGCTCTCTCTGCTGATTGCTACAATTTCCTAGAGCTCCTGAAGATTTCCTGTCTGACTTTGAGGTTGTATCTGTTTGCCATCTTCTGACTGTGGATAGCCAAGACAGCCTTTATTTACTCAGCTTGGGCAGATTGCATAATTCATTTGGTGTTCCCCCCTTTATCTTTTAGCCCTGGTAAAGTTTTTCTTGGGAGGGACTGAGAATACATCAAAATAGATCCTCCTTAAAAAGAAATAGAGAGCTCTGCCTTGCCAATATGATTTTTCAGAGCTGCTTTTCTTTCTCTTTCTAAAACACTTGGGTCAAATGTTAACTCTGTATGTTGAATGCAAGATTTCTAATGTTTGAACATGACAGCCATGAATGAATGCAGCTCTTGTTTAATCCTTTGGCATTCCTTGGGGACTACTGGCTCTGCTGGCACATCTAAAGAGTAACTCCCTGGAATCCTTATTGGAGCAGCATGTTTGGAAATGCCTCAGATGGCTGGTGTTTTGTTTTTTCATGAAAGGCAATTATATACTGCATTAGCTGTAATCTCAGCTGCTCTCAGCCCCATGCCAGTTTCTGCTGGGGCAACCATTTCACTGGTGTGGACCTGCAGAACTCTGATGATTTAAACACCTCCTGCTTGTGCAGGTGTCTGTCCTCCACATCCATTTGTTTGTGTAGAGTGAAGCTGCACTCTGTGACTGACCCTTAGAAATACCCAAATATCTGGTGCTGGCTCCTGGCCCCCAAAAGGCTGTGAAAGATTCAGGACAGGCTGTGCATATTTGTGCTTTAACACCAACCCAAGTTTTTCCACGTGGAACATTTCATTAATTATTTGTACAAACTCATAAAAATAGTACCATACATTCTTTTAATTTATATCTTCCCTGTTTCCAGAAGAACCAGCATTAAAAGCTTTTCATTTTCCTGATCCTTATAATCTTACTGTCTGTATTTTTAGCTTATTATGAGGGGAAATTGCAAGGCAGAGAGAGAAACTCAGCATTGTACAGAATCAGCTTATTTGACACTCTCATTCTGCTGCTCTGCTTGGCAGCAGCATCTCCTCAATCACAGCAGCATTTATCTAAGTCCTGAATTTGTGCTTCTCCTGAGCTCTGCCAGCCTTGCAGCAGCCATGGGCTCATCTCAAAGGCTGAGCTGTCAAGAGGAGCTGACTGGATGTTTTCAGCCAGTGTGAAACAGTTAGAGTTTCACCCAAGTCTATCAAAATTAAATCCTTTCTATAAAAAGCAGCATCTTTGTTTCAGCTGCTTGGGTTGTAATTGTATTAGGGAGAAGCCTTTGTGCCTTTAAATGCGATGGGGTTGAGGCGGAAGGGAGATGATGTTTTCTTTCTCAACATTGAAATTGTAGATCCCAAATAACTTAAACTTGAGATTCTGCTATTCCAAAGTCATCATTTTATCCTGACTGATTGCACTTACTGGGATGGCTGAAGTGCATTATCATCAACAGAAGTCAGTGTGGACAGTCAAACAAATTGTTCTTTTTCTTAATGAAAAGGAGGTCTTTGGAGAAAAAATAATTTCCTGAGTAAAATGTAAGAAAATTAGTAAGTGATGACAACGGGCTTACCAGAAGAGGTGGCAATTATTTACTTAGTTGGGAACTTTTTCCACACCTCAATCCTTGACTCCTTCTGTAGGGAATGATGTGCTGAGAAGGGAGGATCATGTGCTTTCTGATCTTTTAATAGACCAGAGCAGCAATGATTTTATAATCTGTGTGTAACTTGAAGTGTTGGAGTTTGCATCATATTAACAATTAGCAACTCTTCCTGATTAATTAAAGATAGGCAGAAGCTTTTTAAAAGGACTGATCAGGCTGTGTTTGGAATAGAAATAGATTGAGAAAAAATTACTCACAAATTGCTGGCCCAAAATAGTTTTTTACATTTGTGCTTCATATTCAACAGTCTGAATTTCAGTGTTTCTTTACGGAGGATCCTGAGACGTTTGGGAACCTGAATGAGCATAGCAAGTTCTAGAATGATAAAACAGGGTGACTTAAAATGTCCTTGATGCAGAATTAAAATCCATAAGCAGAGCTGAAGCTTTGATGAATTACCTTCCTCATAGCAGTGCTGTAATATCTGACTGATGGTTTCAGTCCTAAGCCTCTTACAATCTTGGATCTGATTCATCTTCTCAGAGCAGTTTCTGAGTTATAAGAACTCACCCCACCTTTTCCCTTTCCCTGGCATGTGCTGGGACAATCCTGTTTATACAATTTGCAGCAAATATCCTGCACTTCCCAAGGTGCAAAAACAGCCTCGTGTCTTATTTAGCAACTTAGCAATTCCCTGAAACCAATTTTCAGTGGATTTGGGTCTCAATGGTTGCCTTCCTAACTATATTAAGTTCAAGTTTTCTATTATCTCCAAGTAAACTGATAACCTGCTGCTGACAAATGTATTGATGGCAAATTTGCTTCAGGAATAATTTGTTCTAAAGGTACTGGGAGAAACTCAAATCTTTAAATACAAGTCTCCCTCCTCCTGGTTCACCTGCTTCTGTGAAACTTGCAGGAATAGGATTTATTTTTATTAGAGATCTCTTGCCTTCTATTTTTATATAGTTGAAATCACTCAGCAGGTCAAAATCAAAGGAGAAATACAGATTGGTGTGCAGGCCTGGCTGATGTTGAAAGATGATCTAAAATCTTTGGTTCTGAATACCCTGGGATCTGTGAACTCACATAGAGAACAGTTCCAGTCATCAAAAACACAACTTCTACTATTGATTTCAGTTAAGAAATAAATCTGAAGTTGCTGGTTGAGCTGTAGATTCCTTAATGAGGGCCAGTGCTGTGGAGATTGGAGATCCCCAAACATTCTCCCCCAGTGCTGTGGAGATTTGGGATCCCAAACATTCTCCCCCAGTGCTGTGGAGATTTGGGATCCCCAAACATTCTCCCCCAGTGCTGTGGAGATTTGGGATCCCCAAACATTCTTCCTCAGTGCTGTGGGATTCCCAAACATTCTTCCCCAGTGCTGTGGAGATTTGGGATCCCAAACATTCTCCCCCAGTGCTGTGGAGATTTGGGATCCCCAAACATTCTTCCTCAGTGCTGTGGGATTCCCAAACATTCTTCCCCAGTCCTGTGGAGATTTGGGATCCCCAAATATTCTTCCCCAGTGCTGTGGGATTTTGGGATCCACAGACATTCTCCCCCAGTGCTGTGGGATTTTGGGATCCACAAACATTCTTCCCCAGTGCTGTGGGGCTTTGGGATTCCCAAACATTCTCCCCCAGTGCTGTGGGGCTTTGGGATTCCCAAACATTCTTCCTCAGTGCTGTGGGATTCCCAAACATTCTTCCCCAGTCCTGTGGAGATTTGGGATCCCCAAATATTCTTCCCCAGTGCTGTGGAGATTTGGGATCCCCAAATATTCTTCCCCAGTGCTGTGGGATTTTGGGATCCACAGACATTCTCCCCCAGTCCCTCTCAGTGTACCAGGCAGAGGGAGATCTCTGAGCTCTGAGGGAAGCAGGGATTTGCTCTCTGCAGTGAAATCCCAGGAGTTATTTTGGGGGTGTCCTCAGCCCCGGGGCAGTGGTTCCATGGTGGGATGGGTGATGACAGGGCTGAGTGTTTGTGTTACAGCCCTGGGACTGCTCAGGGACCATCCCTGCCTGCTCCTGTCTCACTGACACACACTGAGGAATGTTTATCCAAACCAGTGCCCTGGAAAAATGATTGAAGGTTTTTCAGGCCCTCTGCCACTGATAGGAGAGCTCTGTTTCACTTTCTGTTGGTTTTTGCCACTCTTCCTTTGAGGTTGAGTTCATCACATCAGTGCCACTGTCAGAGGAGCTGTGTCATCCCAGTGGGCAGAGTTCCCAAATTCCTGCAGGCTTTGGGCTCGTGGTGTTATGGCAGCAGAAGCAAACTGTGTTTGGGTTAGACTGAAGCCCTACTGAAAGTTGCATGCAGCAGTAATTTCCTGCAGTTATCCTGGTGGCTGCTGTGAAGGCACTTCAGAGGAGCAGGAATTGCTTTTGTTCTGTAATGCAATAGTTATGCCTGGTTAAATTAAGTAGAGATGCACTTCTTCAAGAGTCTGTCTCTAGGAAAATTCATATTTATGTTAAAAAACAGAATATAAGGGACTGTGGCTTTGAGGTTTCTGTAGGATGTTTGCCTTTGTGAAGGGTTGACCTCTGGAATTCCTGTGATGGTTGTGTTGGATTGGGCTGGAAAGCAGAATGTCTCAAGGATCCTGTGTAAGTTATGAGACCTTCTTGCTTATTTCCTTACAAAATTTTCATTTCCTGTCCCAGTACCTGCAAACAACAGATCTGAAAAGTCTGGATTTCTTTTGTTATTTTCTACCTGATCAGCTGAGTTATAAATGCAATTCTTTTCTACCTTTAAAGGCGAGGTACAAAACATTGGTTTGATGTGCAGGTACCAGCCCTCATGTTTTGATGTTGGCACTAAGCAGAGCATAATAACCCAAATAAATATGTTTATATGTTTTTATGGCACTTGGCATAACAAACATTGAATTAAATAATGTCTTTTCTTCTAGTAGAGCTGTATCTGAAGGCTATATTCAGATCATAACATGACTTGAGTAATTGACATAAAAATCAGTGGTTTCTGGAAGACAAAATGAAACTGAAGCCATGTTTTTAAATGTTCCCTTTCTCTGATTGCTGTGTGTTGAATGAGTAATCAAATATTGACTTCCAAATGCCAGCTCTTGTATTGAAATCTTAAATTCTTAATTCTATTTGTTTTCTGTTTTATATATAAATTCTTTCTTGAATTATCTTCATTTCAATGTGACAGACACCTGGAGATGCCTCTAATTCCACAGTGTAATCCCTGAGCAGTGCAGTGTAAACCCTGGGCCAGCTCAGATGCTCAGTTTGGTTTGACAGACCCTGCAGAGCTGTTGTTACCTCAGTCCCAGCACAATTTGCTGTTTGTGCCTCTCTTTGTTCACAAATGCCTACGGTGCTTTCTGGGGTGGCTCTCTGAGCTTGCTGCCCATTCAATAAATGCATCAGAGCTGACAAAACACAGGGAATTTGCAGTAAGGCAGGAGCATGAGGGTCACAGAGAAGTTCATTTGCCTTTTCACTGTCTGCCTTCAGTGGATCAATGCACAGAGACCTGCGTGTGAGTTCATTGCTCCAAAATTGTTGTTTTTAATTAGGGAGTGGCCAGGAGTGCTGCATCACTCTGTAAAGTGAACACATGAGGGATTCCAAATCCATCCGTCTGGTTTGGCAACTTGTAATAGGGCAGGACTGGCTTTGAAGCTGAGACTTTTACAGAGGATATTGTGTGCTCTGGAATATTTCATTGTAAATGTAGTCCATTGCTTGCAGAGTGGTTATTCAGATTTTTGGGTGCCCAGTAAGAAATTTCTCCAGTAGACCCAGAATGCAGCAGAGGGGGAGTCAGGATTAGGAAGATTTTTGTTCCAGGATTCAGTTTCTCTTGTGCCCCTTTCCTCCAGAGTTGTTCCTGTGAGGATTCTGCTGTGCACATCCCAGTGTGGTCAGTTTGTGCACCTGCTGTGCAGGAATTATTCCCCTCAGAATCTTCCACAGGTTTGGCTCTGGTCTGGCTCATTCTTGCACACCAATAAATGTTCTCCAAGAGGCAGCAAGCAGCAAAGAGCAAGGAGGAGGCATTGGTTTTGTTCTAAGCTAAAACGGGGTTGTATTTTTAAATCAGGTATGAATTTCAAAAGCTTAACAATTCAACTGAAACTATTCAGTGCTTTTGTAAATATATATACTCAATCTTTACAGGAGTGTAATAACAGCCCAGCAGACTGCAAATACAACTTGTGGAGCTGTGGGAATTAGATCTGAATCATAGAGAACATGTTTATGTGCTTTAGTTTTAAGACTGCAGTAATTTTAGGAGTTGTGTTCATAACTGTGTAGGGTCAGAGCTCTTGGAGCAGCTCGTGGGCTGGAGGGGAAATCTTTCCAGGTTCAGAATTCCAAGTTACTTTCTCTAAACTCCAGATATTTGAGGAATGATTCATGAGCTCCCTCAAGCTTGGCAGCAGCAGCTGGACAGCAAGCATGAAACAGGTATTTGAGAAATGCTGTTCAGGCAGAGATTTCAAACAGTGCTCCTTGTGCTGAGTTTGTTTTTCTCTCAGGAAAGTGAAGATTATTATCACATAGCACATTACTAGGATTTATTTACTTAAACCAATGGTGCCCAACTTGTTCCTTGATCCATGCAATACTTAGAGGTCTTTAAAAGATAAAAAATAATGATATCATTAATCAGTTAAAATTCCTATTGTGTGTAGTCATGTATTTCCAATAATGGCACAAGTGCAAAGCCTGTGCTTAAAATCTCTTTTTATGCTCAGTTTTGTTACTGGTGGAACACTTCAGTGGGATATGTTATCAGAGGCTTTCTGGACCTTTCCTTGGGTTCCTGACAGGATATTTTGGGGACACAGTAATATTTTTGTCTATTGGTATAAGGATCCTTTTTCAGGAGAGCTAAGTCAGTTTGAAGGGAGGAAAGAACAAATTGAGACAAGCAGTGAGCTGCTGTCTTTTATGAGAACTGAAGTGAGATCACTGACATCTGGAGCCTGTTAGGATATGTTGGAGTGTAATGCTTCAAATCACTTGATGCAAATTTCTGTGGTTTATGAGCTCCATTAGGCAGTGCTGCTCCAAAGGCCCTGTCCCTAAGACCAAAATTTGCATTTTAACTATTGCAGTGAGGCAGTCAGTTATGAAAAAGTCTTGCCTATAATCTTAGCTTTTATTTTGTCTGAATTAAGGTACAATTTCAGTAACTGAAAGCAGGACAGGAGGGATTGTGTTACTTCTGGCCTCATTGAAGGCCTGTGTGTTGAGAAAAGCAAATGACACAGCAAATATATAACCCCTGACTGTGGAGAGCAAGATTAAACTGTGAATGAGTATCTGAGCCAAGAAATGCAGGGGTAGAACATTCTAACTTTCTGTTGAGCAGAGCTTTGTTAACCATCTATTAATAAATAATTAACTGAAACTGGCGAAGTCTAATTTGGGTGCTAATGCAGTGTGTGCTTTCCCTGCTGTACTTGTCCCTGCACAGGGCAGGTGTGGGGGGCTGGAATGGTCTTTGGGACCAAAAAAGAGATGGTGTATGGAAAAACATGGCAGAGTGCTGAGGAACAGTCCAGCTTCAGGATTTAGGAGAAACCTTCCTTAAGGAGAATTCCCCTTGGGCCAAATTTCCATCAGTTTGGTCTTTGGCACTGACAGAACTAAAAATGACTGACCATGATGCTTCTCCTGTTTCTGTATTTGTATCAAATCCTTCTTTATCTTGAACAGTTTTTGTGTTTCATGGTTTTTGATGGGTTGAGGGAAGTAAGGGAGGTGAGCATGGCGATTCTGGAGCTGGAGAGGAGGGAATATTGCCTGTAGTCTGGGGAAGGGAGCACATTTGTAAGGGAGGAAAAAAGGCTTTTCAGGCCCTTGGTGTGTCAGGGCAAAGTGCAGTTTCAGAGGATTTCTAAAAGGAAGGGTTAGGAAATGTGCATGATGTAGAGTCATGACTGCAGGCAGGTGGGTGACAAACTCCTGGCAACACTAGGAAAAAAAAGGTTCAGAAATCTTCCCAGCACTTGATCATTTTGCTGGAGCAGAACTTAAATTGTAGGCAAACACAATTACATCCAAGGTAGTAATTCATGCTTTTTAAATATAACTTTGTTGCAGACTTAGAAAATGCCTTGAATTTGTCATGGCAGGTCTTGAAATAACATAAGGAATGTTTCACTTCGGTGTTCAGGTTCACAAAGCAGTGAATTGATTTTTAGGAACGCCGATTAATAATTCATAACACAGGAGGGATAAATCTCAGACTGCTGCACAAAGACAGGATTGGTTTATTCTCCTTGCTGCAGCAGAGCTGTCTGTGCTGGCAGGTTTGTTTTACCTTTAGCTGGTGCTGAGCTCCCAGTCTGCAGCCCTGGGCACTGGGAGGCTGCACTGCCCAGTTCTGTGTCCTGGCAGTGCCAGAGTGCTGAGTGCAGGTGAAGGGCAGCCCTGGGAGCCGCTCTGTGCTCTGGCTCGACGTGTTCTGAGCAAACAGCTGAGCAAACTCGCTGCCTGCCCGTTTCCCTTTCCCCTCAGCTCTTTGTTGAGGTGTGTGTGCTGCTGTTGAAGTGGTGTAGCTGTTGTGGCAGTGCCTCATGTAAAAGTCAGCACGGAGCCAAGCTGTGCTCACACAGAATAGTTTATTCCTTTGAAGAGAGGGGAGAGCGCTCATCTTGAAGTTCGGCTTTGAATTCGCATTCGAGGTAAAAAAAATACACAGATTTTTCGTTAGAGATGAAAAAGCCTTTTCTGAAGCTCTTGTAATCAGAAAGAAGATGCCTCCTGTGGCAGAACACAGTTCCCTGAAAAGCTTGGAGCTGCCTTCCAAGTTCTATCCTAGCAACGTGGGGAAGAGTCCCTGCTCGGAGCTGGGGCACCGCCGGGACTGCAGCCAGCCTATCTTGTGATCTGAGCTCACAGAGCTGAGGTGCCTCTTTGCTTTCAGTTGTCATCATGTAACTCTTCAACAATTTCAGCTTTTCAGTTCCAACCTCTTAGAAACTTTACTCCTTTCATCCTGAAATTCCTGGCTCTCTTGTTTTCTGTTGCTGTTATTTCTCTAGTCTCGAGCTGATTTTGCTGCAATGTTGCAACATTGGAAAAATGTGACAGAAAGCAGTTGTGTGTGTGCAGCCGTTAAATCTATGTGTAATGTTAGCTATGCTGTTAAGGGCTTTGTTTTTCTTTCTTAAAATAGCCTTTTAGTTTAAATCTCAAGATAAATACAGCAGCATTCAGCAAAGTGAGCTCTTTTGATGATTTAGGATTTAATAGGAAATGGCCTTCAAATGCTGCTGGTTGCTACTGGAAAGCATTTTTTATAATGCATTTCACACACAGATTGTGTATATATAGAAATCTGTTCTGCAGGAGTTAACACTGATCTTTGCTCATGTCTGATCTTTTTGTATTCAGGTTTATTCCAGAATTGAAGAAGCTTGAACAATATATTTTCTCCATGTTTGGAAAAAGATAGTTGCTGCAGACGAGGAGGATAATTGCAGAAAGATGAGTATGTTAAAACCAAGTGGCCTGAAGGCTCCTTCCAAGACCATCAAGCACGGGAGTACCTTGCTCAAAACACCTGCACCTGTTGCTGCTGGTAAGGAACAGTTAAATGTTTTAATCATTCCCTCATTCATCTTCTGACAAAAAGTACCTTGAATGTTCTAGTATACACTATTTTTACTCTTTCCACCAATGTATTTTGATTGTATTTCAGATTTTTAAAAATTACATGTAAAACTTACAAAAAATCTAAAGGTTACTGACTGGAAATCAAGCAATTTTCCTCAAACCTTCTCATGATAGAAATGCTTTGGGGGTTTTTGAAGTCAGACCTGTGATTTTTGTTGTGACAAAAACAACATTACAAAAACCTTCATTAAATTCAGTGTCTCTGTCCTTAGATTTTGATTTTTTTACCCAGAGATTACAGCATGTGCACAGGAAAATTAAGAGTTGTGATCTCCTAATTAGGGACATTGTTACACTGAAACTCAGTAATGATGCTCTTTGGAATATCAGTGTATTTATTCCCTGTTTCTCACTGTGCTTTGATTCCAGCCCCAGCAGAAAAAGCAGCTCCCAGTGAGAAGAGCTCAAGCACAGCCCCTGCAGATGCTCACGAGGAGTTTGTGGATGATTTCAGGGTCGGGGAGCGCGTTTGGGTCAATGGGAACAAGCCCGGCTTCATCCAGTTCCTGGGGGAGACGCAGTTTGCCCCGGGCCAGTGGGCGGGGATCGTCCTGGACGAGCCCATCGGGAAGAACGACGGCTCCGTGGCCGGGGTTCGCTACTTCCAGTGTGAGCCCCTGAGGGGAATCTTCACCAGGCCGTCCAAGCTCAGCAGGAAGGTGGTGACAGAGGACGAGGCCAACGGTACCCAGGCAGCTCACGCGTCCAGAGCCACGTCCCCAACATCCACATCGGCTGCCAGTGCCGTGTCCTCATCCACTGCTGCACTTCCCCCTTCAGGAATCCCTCAGAAAACCCCCCTTGCTGCTAAGGAACATGCAACTCCTTCTCAGATTAGCAATCTTTCCAAAACTGCCAGTGAATCTATATCAAACCTCTCAGAAGCTGGATCACTAAAGAAAGGAGAAAGGGAGCTCAAAATTGGAGATCGAGTGCTGGTAAGATTTCCCTGTCTGCTTTTGATTGATGAATTAAAACTTCTCTAATATTCAAAACTTTTCTGCCATTTCCTTGGTCAAGATAATGTAAATTCCTGCTCTAGCTTTCTTTGTCTAGTGTCTTCTGTAACCAAGCTCTTTGCATGCTGTGGGAATATCTTGGCTGAACCAAGATAAAATGGTTATTTGGGCAGGTTTTAATCTGTTCTGTTTTGCCGCTGTTTAAAACACAACCTTGTGTTTAACAACATACTCGTAGTTTATCTCTCTGTATCTTCAAGAGCTCCAGTTGTGCTGGATAAAACCCAAGCCTGTGAGATTTCCATGCAGGTCCTCTGCCCTGTGCAGGGCTGTGTCTGTAGAAAGCAAAGTTCAATAATTGATTGTTCCTGAGTGGTGACAGGCAGCAACAGAGGCAGTCACACAGTGCCACTGATCAGCCAGGAATTGCCTGTGCTCTTGGGGATGTGCCACATTACTTGGCTGCCCTTCTGAATTCAGGCCCCTAAATGCTTTGCCACTGTTATCATCTCACCTTTTAAAAAGGGAATTGATCTGTTAGTTTTAACATTTTTTAAAAATTATTATCAGAAAACTGGTGGTTGGTTGTGTATGTTGTATTCTTAATTTAAATACTGCTTATATAGCCTTTATATATAACTGGAATAATCCTTGTATGCTCACCAGATTTATGATCACTGTAACAGAAACCTGATTTTAGGTTTGATTTACTCAAGTGAATCATTAAGCTAAAGATTTCTCTCTCTCTTATTTTGATACAATCTTCTCTTATTCATGATATAATTTTAGACTTTCCATTAGGCAGGTGTGAGTGTCCTGGCATAGAAACATTTCTGGGGTTACTCTAAGGACATTATATAGAAAAAAAATCCCCTGGATTTTACTGTTTGTCCTGCAGTGCCCCACCAGAAAATAATTCTGCAGTGAAGGTGGATTGATATTTTAATTAAATTTATTGTATTTATGAAGGAAGAATTTGCCTCCTCTTTCTGTTTAAGGAGAGCTTAAAACACACAGGGCCAAGTTGAAGAAGGAGACAAAGGTGAAGTGAGGGCAGGGGTTGGCTGACAGCTGGATTTGGGCTGAGATGTGTTTTCTTGGAGTGCCAATGGAAACAAAGATTTGTGGTTTATCCCTGGCTATTTCTGTCAGAGACTGAGCCCTGTTGTCCTCCAAACAACATCAGGGCTTTAACCCCTTGTTTGCCTTTTCCTCAAGGCCTTTGGGAGCCCTTCTGGGATGTCCCTTCTGGGAGGATCCTCAGGTGCTGTGAAGGCATTGCCCTGCCTTCCCTGTGTCCAATTAGTGCAAATTGCAGAAGCAGCATATCCTAAGTGCCACACTTTGATAATAATAGGGTCCCAAATTGTTGAGTAGGACAAGTTAAAGTTAATATTTCATCCTCTCTACTACCTCTGTTTGCCTGAAGTCTTCCTTGTGAATCACCAAATTGTAGTTTGAGGTTTTTTGGGGTAATTCCTAGCACAGTATGTTGGTGATGCATAACTATAATTTCTATAGCAGTGTAAGACACTCAGGAATGTGGATGTTAAAGGGGCAGGATCCTTGTTTACTCTTTTCCAATCCTTTGGGATCCCATGCTAATTATTTGTATTAGATCTCAGACTCTGCTGTCATATCTAATAATAATTCAGATATAAATATCTTAAGTGGCCAGGTTAGTTCAAATAATCCTGAGTTTGGCTGAATAATTGATTCATCTGTTAATATATTTTCCCTGGCACTGAACTCAGCACTGAGCTGTGGAGTTGAGGTGTCACTGGGTAATTCTGGGAGCTGTCCCTCAGAGCTTCCAACCAACACCAGTTGCTGGGAAAGACCTTCTGTCACTTGTGTCACTTGTGTCACTTGCTCAGCCATTCCTGCTCCATCAGAGGCACAAATCCACCTGGCCTGCTCCACATCTCTGGGATTTTATTGGTACTCACAGCAGTCCCTTCTCAGTAATACTTACGCAGGAGGATGAAGGGCTGGGTGGGCATTTCCAGTCCCACCTCAGCACAGGATTTCCCCTCTAAGTGACAATGTGGTGTCCCAGAGTTCCAGTCTGACCCCACCACTGCAGGCTGGAGGGGCTCAGTGCTGCAGCATCCATCAGTTCTTGCAGCCTGCACCAGCTGCTGTGAGAGTTTTGTGAAGGGTTTTTGGTGCTTATGGACACATGGAGAGAGCAACTGTGGGGAATGGGAATTACAGTTTGAGAGCAGGGAGCCTCCAGCAGTGCAGAACTGCAGTTCAAAACAATGAATTCATGATAGACAAAAGCTCATTTGGGAGCCCTGTTAAAGCAGCTAATTGGAAAATGACATCCTGAAGGGCAGATTCATGGATGGGTAAGGCACAGCTCACCAGCCAAGATTGCATTCCAGAAAGGACTTCAGATGGCCCCAACTTCATTGATCTTAGTGTGTGATCTCGGGGTGTGGAATGAAGTATTTCAATCTGTTCATTTTTTTCCCTCTAACTTGGATTCTAAAATGTCCTCAGTGGGAGTTACCTTGAGTGGATCAGTTAAATTACTTTAAGTTTCCTTGTATTGGTGGTAACTGGCTGGTTTTGGATGATTTCAACAAAAAAAGGCAAAATCTTACAGCTCTTTTTGTCTGCCCAGTCTGGATTAGCAAGGAACAAGAGGCGACTCAGTGTTTACTAATTCACATCTCAACTCTTTATGTTACACAGATGCAAATTGGGCACAAGTTTGAACCTGAAATGTTGGGTTCAATTTCAGGCTTTCCCAGCAGCTGAGCTTTGTTGGAACGTTCTGCTGTTCCTGCAGAGATGTTAATGCTGCTCCTCTCCAGGAAAAGCAGCTGGCACCCCTCAGCTTTGCTTCTGCACTGTCCCAGTGCTGCTGGCATGAGGTGCTTTGGTTAAAGGCTGTCAGGAGCAAAAAAGTCTTGAGGAGGTGATAAAAGGTCCTGGATTGCTTTGTGTGCAGAGAAAAGATGCCTTAGGGTTTTCTTCTTATTCCTTTGATCTCTGGTGGTTTCACCAGTCTTTTGTACATTTTAAGTTAGAGTTACCAAATGCTGAGTGGTGCCATATGAGAGGCCTCCCAAACTTCTACAAGAGAGCTAATATATTCAAAATATCTTCAGAATATAAAGGGTTAGTAATAAAGGAAGCTTCCAGTGAATATACCCCTGATTTATTTGATTATGAAGACAGGTACCCTACAGATCTTTCCTTAATTCAGATAACATGAGGAAGAATAGTGGTTACATACAGATTGCTTGGGACACTTATTCAGAGTTAAAGAAAAGACATTCCAGAGAAGTAAAAGAAAGAAAATTTCCAGAGGGGAAAAAAACCAGAGAAAAGAAATACCAGAGAAAATCAACTCCACTGCAAAAAGCAAGCATGGCTGTGAGGTGATCACCTGTGTATTCTCCAAACCAGGCTTGCTCAGAGCACCTCATGTGAGTTGTGCTGAGCAGTGCTATAGATACAGAAATAAAAAGAGGCAAAACAAGCAGCCTCACTTTTTCAGGGGGCAGAAAAACCTCTTTTCCCAAAAGACCTTGGATATTAAAAAGACACTGACATCAAAACAGACAGTGCTTCAAGGTATTGGATATGTCAGCTGTGGGTGCCTGCAGGAAAATACAACAATCAGCTGCAACCTTTCCTGGTTTTTCCCCTCAATTTGAAGAAGACATTTCCAGGCCATTAAATTGAGTTGTAAACATCAGAAAAATAACTCATGGTAGACATCAATGCCCATAAGGGAAATATAATAATTGTGGAGAAATTCCCATTGTCCTCTTGTCTTAGAAGTTCTCTTGTTTGAGATTCCAGAGGAGTCAAAGCAAATCAAAGTGAGTGAACACACAAGTATTCACTGAAGTATTACAGCCCTAAATGGATGTTCTAGTGGAGAAGAATCTTTAGATTTCTGTAGTTTACTCCTCAAAGATGATTAATTGAAACAGCATCCTGTGCTTTGCTATCTTGGGAATCTCTGATTATAATTCTCACTCAAATCCCAGGGTATCTGAGCTGTATTCAGCAAGCTTGTGCTCAGTTTTCCTTTCACTAACAAGAAACCATCATGACAGTATTTGGAAATATTGAAAATATAGGTAGATCAGTTGGATATATCAAAGAATTGTGGTTTATTATGTGTAATTCACTATTTAGCATTTAATTTGGTGCACTGATGTATCTTTTACTGAATAAAAATAGGGCTAAAGCGAAGAAGAATTATTAATGCAAAGAGTGATACAAACAGCTCTGAATTAGGCATAATTTCCATTCTTAAGATATGATGTATGTTCTGGAATCTGGATGTGATTTAACAGTAAGAACATTAACTCTGGCCAGCCTGATCTTGTATTTGGGGATTCTGTAACACAGGAAAATGGATGTGGAAATCTGCACTTCCTTCACTGACCTCATCCAGCCTGTCTGGGGTTAATGACACAGAGCCAGAGCTGCAGTTGATTTTCTGCTGAAATCAGGCTCCAGCTCCAGCATTTGAACCTGCTCTGAATAAGAATTCTGCTGTAAGTGCCAGTGGAAGGGCCCTACTGGGTGCTAAACCAGATGGGGAGAGAACAACAGAAAACCAATTCAGTAACAAATTACTGTCAGGCTCAGGCAGTTTGGGTTTCCTGTGTGAGCTGTGGCCAGAGAACCTGTTTGCCCTGGTGTTGCACACTTAGGATTTCTTAAGAGCCCAATGCAAAGTTGATTTTAAAAACAAACAAACAAACAAACAAACTCCCCCTGAACTACCCAACCAAAACAAGAGAGGAATCTGCTTCATGTGACAACTGTTGCCTGTACCAAAAGTTGAAGCAGCTTTGACAGCGTTGTCAGCTTTTCCCCTAAAGTGACCAGATGCTGGATTTTAAATAAATAAATAAACAAAAATCTTATCAACCTAAGGGGCCTTAGCCTTCTCAAGGGATTAAAGTGCTTTCATTCATTTAACCAGTTACAGCTTCATCACAGTCTGCCAAATCTGCTGCTTCTGGGGCTGAGCTGTAAAGCTGCAACTCGGCCTCTGCCCATATGGTCACAAAAAGATGCAAACTCAATTTACAGGCACGTGCTGATGTGGCCTTTTTGCAGAGTTCTCCCTGTGCATGAGTGACATCTCATTTCTCTTTATTCCCTGTAAGTTACTCAGGGCTTTGTTGTTTCTTCCCAAGGTCTGTGGTGCTGGAACAGGCAGGGGCTGATAGGAGATTATTGTCAGATTTGTTTCCACCCATGTAACCTATCTGCAAGTAAACATGACGTAGGGCTGCCAACTGATTACATTCCAGGGCTCTGAAAAGCAGCCAGGGGAAAAAGAAACTTCACATGTAGAGAGGAGTTTCTCCCTTCAGCATTGTCACTGTGGTATTTTTAAGGTTTCCTTTTTCTGGATTTTACAACTTTCTGAATAGAAAATGCACTGCTTAAAAGTCTATGGTAATATTAATCTGTTGTGAGAACAAATATTCATTGGTGGTGTTACAGTTAAAACAGTGCAGAAATATCTGGCACAATGCATACAAGGATAGAAAAGGAAGAAAAATTTGGAAGTTGGCAATGTGTGAGGGGTTTGTGCTCTCCTGGGGCTCTTCTCTCCAGCCTCCTCCATCAAATGTGACAACTTTAACTGCTCAGTCACACTTTTGCCTTATCCTTGAGCTGAGGTGGCTGTGAGCTATTTTGATGGCTTTGTCATGTTAAGTCAAGGATTAAAGTCATTCTTATATTTATGTATGACTGCTTAAGCACAGGACTGTGGCTCCTGTAATCTATGATGTAGATTAATTTGCTAAATGGCTGCTGCAGCATGAAATCCATGTATGAGAAATACCTGAGGGGTAAGGGGTGTCCAAAGGCTTTTCTTGTAATTCATCATCTGGGTGATTTTCCCTGTGAAGAGCTCTTCTTTCTTTTAATGTTATTTTTAAGCATTTTTCAGGACGTGGCAGTACCTATCTGCTCACAACTCAGGTGTTACATTTATCTTAAAACGAGGCACAAGTCCTGTCTGAGTCACTCTGTTTTGGCAACTCCTTATTTAAATTCAAATTGCATGTGAGTTCCTGGGCTGTAATGGCAGGACTGGTGACTCCCCACATGCTTTGGCAGTAAATTCCTTTTTTGTGTGTGGATTCCCTTCCCCTCTCCCTGCCTTCCCAAGGGGGAATATCCAGGAACACGTTGTCCTCAGTCATTTCAGCACAGGATGGGAGAAGGAACAGCTTATTTACTTATTTTAGTTTTTGCTTTTCCTTTGTGGTGGTGATGAATTCACATGTGGCTTTTGTAGTATGGAATTGCTGTTAGGGATTTTTTTGTGTTTCCTTTTGAGTTGGGTGAATGAATTGCACCTCAATAGCATGTCAGTTTTAGTTACTAAACTGTTTTCTGTGGAAGTGAAGGACTGAGTGGTAGCACAGTCTGTAACTTATTGCACATGAGGTTTTTGCCCACTTTGGCCTTGCTTTTGAACTTGCAAGTTGACTGCAACCAAACTGGGTAGAAGTGGAGAGGTTTCAAAGCAAATCCTTCCAAGTTCCATGGCAACAGCCCAACAGAAGGTGGAGACTCTGCCCACAGCTCTGGAAAAGCTGAATTTGCTTTCACAGAACTTTGCACATCACAGAATCCACATCATCAAGGCTTTTCTGAATCCTGTTCCAATCAGTGGAAACAGCAGAAGTCACTCTTATTTTTTAAAGTTTTCCAAGTTTCCTAAGTTTTCTAAGGTTTCAAATCTTCTCTAAATGCTGATGATACCATACAGTGCATGGTGGTGCTGATTTCCCTGTTCTCTTTAGGACTCCAGGCAAAATCCAGCCCAGGTTTGGGTGTTTCCTGATGGATATCAGCTCTGCTGCTAAAACATCCCCACAGAAATCAGCTCAGTGCAGTTACAGGGTTAATTACAGGTGGAACTGGGTGAAATGTGAAGGCCTGTTCCACGAGAAGCAGAGGAGATGATCCCTTGTCCCCTCTGGCCTTGAAGGGGTGAACAAATCACTTAAACACAATTTCTGTTGCCTGCTGGAAGCAGTTCTGCTAAATCTGGAGGAACAAAAGGAAGATGATTCTGATCAGAACCTGATCAGTGGATCCCAGGTGGTTCAAAGGCTCTGTGTGCCTGGCTGGGCTTTGCTTTTCCAAGTGCTGCACATTGTGGTGCTGAATTGTCCTGAAAATGCAGAAATGCCCAGTGATGCTTTCAGGAGTGACCACAGGTTCATGCTCAGGCAGAATGGGAGACAGAGCAGTTGTTATTCACCTTTTACCTTCTCTGGGCAGGTTTCAATAAGTGCTATTGTTACACTGACACTGTTCAGACCCTGCCTGTCCTCTTTTCCACCAGCGCTGCTCAAATCACACCCATTTTTTAGTCCATCTCTCTTTTTCCCCCCTGGATCACACTGGTCTATTTGTTTCCTGCTTCTCCTTATCTTTGGAAATGTGGCTCCACAAAGGTTCTCACAAGGTCTGACGTGTTCACCCCCTGTCCTTTCACCAGGAGCTTTTTCACCACTCCAGGTTTCCAAACCTACTTTGCTGTTTCACTTTACCTGGCAGCAAATTGATGTGAGCTCAGGTATAATTGGATAAATGGAATTTAATCACTTTTTGCATGTGTTTGACACAACTCCAGTGAGTTCCAAGCAGAATTCCTCACCTCACCATGACCTGCAGGCTAACCCAGATTCTCTGGAGTATTACAGCTTTGTGTTTTACAGCTTCACTCCATTGAGTGTGGGAACTGACTGAGGGAACGTCTGGCACTTCTTTTCTCTATCCATTATTTAGTGACCTGCCTTAGCATGAAAGAAGGTCATGGAAAACTCTCTTTGTGGTAGTTGTGCTCTGGTTTTTCACAGAACTTTCAGAAACCTTTTAGTATTTTTTTCCCTATTTCTTTTAGAAACTGATGGTTTTTATTTTAGTCCTTCATGCATTACTGGGAAGTAGATCTGCTGGCAAATGCAGCTGGTTTGGGGTTGGGTTTTTTACCTTTTTTGCTGTAATTATCTCAATTTTTTAAAATAATTTTTCTATAACAGATGCTATACTCTGTAAGTCCAATTCTTTTTTCATATTGGTTGGAACAATTGAGTTTAATCATGTCAGATTTTTTTTCCCGTTTATGGCACTATTAATTCTGTATATGTACAGCAGCTTGCATCATGAAAAGCCTTTAGCACGCTGTCTTGTGCAGTAGCACCTCACATTGTACTACCAAGGGAATAAATTATGATTATTTTCTTCTCAAGGCAAGTGTTGTCACTTACTGGTACTAATTGCAGCTGGAGATAAATACAATTTTTGGGAGAGATGTCTGTGAATGATTGGAAGCCTTCAGTAGTCTCAGGCTTTATAAAGGAGGGCTGATGTGTCTTTAAAGCTGAAATTTAGAAAGCTTTTGCTTAAACCTGAGCAAAACTGCCCATCTAGAGCTTCACTGATTATCTGAGCATGTTACAGCCACGGGTTGCTCCAATTCCTGCTCTTGTAAGGACACACAGAATGTGCAGAGGGAGAAATGGAATAGCTGGTTATTCAAAGCTGGACTGGGTTTGGAAAAAGCAGAAATTCCTTGGCATCCTCCCTTGAGTCCTGTTGAAAATAACCCAGGTGCCATGGTTACCAGAGGAGTCACTGTGCTGCTCCTGCAGGGAATCTGGTGTGGAGCAGCCCCATCTGCTCTGGGAGCTGAATTCCTGCATTTCCTGGCTCCCCCAGCCCTGGGTCACTGCAGGGGCTGGAGCAGCTCCAGGGGGCTCTGGGCACTGCCAGATTCCTTCAGGTTGTGGTTTGAGTGTGGTCCCTTCATAATAAACTCTTCCCATTTTTTACATAAACATAGAAGATGAGCAGGGCTGAGGTATGAAACAGAAAAGGAAGAGTAATTCTACAGAGAGTTTAACCTGTGCTATCCTGGAGCCAGCATCACTTCATCCCTTCTCTAGGGGTTGATCTGCAGAGTGAGTTGGAGGGAACAGATTGCAGCAGCTTTTCCTGTCCCTGGGAATCCCTGCATGGATTTATCCTGTTCCACACGGTGCCTCAGACCCCTCTTACCTCAGTGACCCCACTCACCCTCCTGTGAGGGGAGGGGTGCCTGTGTTTGGGTCATTAATTTGGGTTTGTTTAAAGAAATCACCACAGACACAAACACACACCATGGAACAGGGAAAAATTCCATTGCCTGGCTCAAGGGGTGTGGAAAAGGAGCTTGAGGAATCTCTGTGCACCCCCAAACCTGACTCTTGTCTTTGGAGGGATCCTCCTTATCTAGGACATTGTTCCAGTTTTTCTGTCTAATTTCTTAAATGGGTTTATAGGGCCTCTTTTGATTTAACTCTTTTTTTTTTTTCAGGTAGAAAACAGAACAAAATTGAGTGGGGAAATAGCTTCTAATAGCAGAAGTTCTAATAGCAGAACTACCGAGTCTTTTCATCTAAAGAGACAAAATCCCCTCCCCAAACTTGTGAGAAAAGGAATAAGGAGGAGAATTTGGAACTCATAGTGCAGTTAAAATTTATTTTTATGTTTGTATTTAAGATATTTACCCTCTAGAAAAAGTAGCTAATGTCTGAGTAGCTCTGCCATTTCAGGGGTAGTTCTCCCCAGGGATTATTTTATCAGTATTTTATTTTCCCTCCTCACCACCATGCCAAAGATTTGGATTCTCTGTTACTCTTTGGGAGGTTACAATTCTTTTTTTCTAAGCCAGTCCTAGTGCTTGTTTGTGTGTTCTCTGCCAAGAACACCAAATACCAAAGGTTCTACGAGTTGCTATATTAGGCTGTCATGATAACTGTAAACTTTGTGTGTTTTTATTCCATGGAGAGTAATAATTTGCTACAGTGCCACTTAAAGCAGGATCTGAAGGTGACCTGCACTTGTTCCAGAATTGTCTCTAATGACAGAGGAGGAGCTGCCACCTTAAATGTGGACAAGTGGTGCTTCTGCTCCCTTTCTCACTTGAATAATATCCAAAAAAGTTCATTATTCTCCCTGTTTTTCTGAGGTTTGTGTGGATTAGAGTTATTTTTCCTCATCAGCTGAAGCTTCATCTTGCCACTGGAGCACAAATGTGTGTGGCAGCTCCTGGGCACTGACTTGGGACTTTGTGAAGATGTAAAGTCCCCAATTCCTCACAGGTGGCCTCGTGAGTGAGCTCTTCCCAACTGGAATAATGTGAATTTTCTCTTGTACTGTGATCATGCACCTTCATTTACAGCATGAGGAGCTCGTTGTTTTCTAGTAATCCTGGGAGGTTCCCCCAAGAAATAGAATGTCTGCTGTAAAAATTATATGAAATACTAATTTGCTTTTTAGTGTATAAAAAGGAGAATCACAGTCTTTAACAGGAGTTTCATTCAATCTCTCTGCCAAGGCCTCACAATATTCCTGGTGGTACAAGGTGTGCTGGAAAACACAGGTGGACATTTTCAAACCTTTGGTGCATTTTCCGTGTGGAATTTTGTGAATCTGTTGAAGAGGTTTCCATCTCCATGTCCCTGTTCTCACAATGCTGGATGCAGGTGAACAGATTTGCACAAATTTAGGGCACACCATATTTTCTTCCTGAACTGCAGGAACCCTGTGGCTCTCCCTGGCACGTGTCAGCCACACAACACCTTTTCCTTCTCCACTTAATTTAATTCTTCCATCCCCTGGGTATTGGGAAAAGCTGGAGCTCACAGACATTGCCAGTAATTGGAATGGCTGTAAATATTTAATATGATAAGTTTGAAAGCCACTCTGCTTTCTAGGCTTTCATTTAGGAGTGTTTGGGTTGGTTTTTTTTATTCTTGAAAGTGAAGAAAAGATAAAATGATTCTCCTCTCCCCAAGGATTCAAATAGCTGGTTATATCTACAGGGTTGCCAAGTGCTCTGTATCATGCTTTATATCAGTTACTTTCAATACAAGAGGGCTGTTCTGTGTAGTTTATCTAAATTATTCCTTAGAGAAAATATGAAAGGATTTTGTTCTCATTTAATTTCTTTTATTTTTCCTCACAGAATTAGAATAAGAAGCAAACAGACCTTAGAAATCCTAATCTGCTGTAGAAATTTGTGTGAAACTGTAGCACAAACCTATTGCATTCAGAACATTGGTTATACTGTTAAATCTATTTTTTGCTAAATATGTGTCTTGTTAAATACATTTTTTGTTGTGGAGATCAGTATTTGTTCAACATTAATACAAACTCATGGACAAAAAATTACATAGTTTGAAATAAGAACTGGTTATGTCATTCCTGTGCTTTGTGAACAGGGTTATACCAAAAGGTTTGTCACTGAATTTGGGGTTTTATTTGGAAAAGCATTAAATGCAGGTGTTTCTCACTGCTTTAGGTTGGAGGAACAAAGGCTGGAGTCGTTCGTTTCCTGGGAGAAACTGACTTTGCTAAAGGAGAATGGTGTGGGGTGGAGCTGGACGAGCCCCTGGGGAAGAACGATGGAGCTGTGGCTGGCACGAGGTTGGTGCATCCCCAGAGTTACTTTGTGAGATTTTTCTCTGTATTCTCTTTTGGGTTTTTTATGTCTTCCATGAGGTTTTCAGTCAGAGGAGGGAGGGAGGCTCTAAAGCTGCCTTTGCTGCTGCTGGGGAGGGTTTTGGTGTGCAGTGGTTTGAGTTCTCTGATGCCAACACTTCTCTCACATTCGTGGGATGAGCTGAGCTCTCCTCCCATGTGAGTTTTATTCATAGACTGGTAATGGAAAACACAATTTCCTTCTTTTAAATGCCTGTTGCATTTCTCAGCTTGGAAGGAATGCTCAGTTAAGAAAATCTCTGGATATCCAATAGTTGTACTTAAGGGAGATCTTCCAGCATCTCAGGAGCTGGAAGTCCCTGTTCCAACAGATGCCTCCTGGTAGAGATGGGAGCAGTGTCACAATGAGAAGGCATTAATTCACATCACAATTTAACTTTCTTTCTCATTTGCCGTAAGGAATGGCCTTTTACCTTATTAAAAAGAGGTTTTACAAAGATTATCTCACCTTAATGTAGCTGATCACAGCTTAAAATTATAAGTGGCTTTTGTCTATATTTAACCAAAGATATATGTTCTGTATCATCAAATATACATAAATGGTATGTATGTAATAAAATATGAAACTACTTGATTTAATTAAAAGCTGATTTCTAATTTTAACTCTGAGCCATCACATCTGTTGGCAGCTCAGAGGAATGTGATGAAGGGAAAAGCTGTGGATATAAAACTGCATCTGAATGGAATTTTTTAGGCACTAGAGCTGTGGTGTTTACTCTGAATTTCTGAAGTCTGATGTGATCGTGCTGTTTGAGACTCTCAAAGCCCCTTTCCCAGACGGGTGTTAAATACAATTACAGTCCAAGAACTCATACTCCTGATCTAGAACTCTCCACAAACCCAGAAAAGAAGTTAATTCCCGCTCTCCTGTGCTTGCTTTGCCCTTGAAGGTATTTCCAGTGCCAGCCCAAGTACGGGCTCTTCGCCCCGGTGCACAAGGTGACCAAGATCGGCTTCCCCTCCACCACCCCGGCCAAGGCCAAGCCCGCCGTGCGCAAGGTGCTGCCCACGCCCACGGCCCTGAAGCGCAGCCCCAGCGCCTCCTCCCTGAGCTCGCTCAGCTCCGTGGCCTCCTCCGTAAGCAGCAAGCCCAGCCGCACAGGACTCGTAAGCTGATTTTCCCTTCGCATGCTGCCCCTCCCTCCCGCCCAGCCCGGCAGGGCCCTGCAGGGTTCTTGGTGCTCCTCCTCCTCCAAAGCATGCGCGAAGGAAGGAAATCTTAGCTGGCCCTGGAGAGCAGCTGAACAGTTGAATATTTAATTGAAGCTAACAGAGTGATTGCAATAAGAAAGGGGCTTGGGATGGCAGCTGATTTCTCTGGCTGCAATCTGTGATGGTGTTCGCAGGGTGCTCGCAGAGACGAGGATCTGACTCCGTGTTTCAGAAAGCTTAATTTATTATTTTATGATATATATTATATTAAAACTATACTAAAAGAATAGAAGAAAGGATTTCATCAGAAGGCTAGCAAGGGATAGAGAAAGAATTATAACAAAATCTTGTGACTGGGCAGCTGGGCTATGATTGGCCATTAACTAGAAACAACCACATGAGGCAATCACAGATGCACCTGTTGCATTCCACAGCAGCAGATAACCATTGTTTGCATTTTGTTCCTGAGGCCTCTCAGCTTCTCAGGAGGAAAAAATCCTAAGGAAAGGATTTTTCATAAAATGTGTCTGTGACAGCAATCTGCATTTAATTCATTTTCTGAAGCTTCCAGATGTCACACTCAGTTTGTTTGAGCAGGAAGCTTCACGTTGGCTAAAATGTTCCAAATTTCCTTTTGCTGTTCAAGAGATGAGTCAGCTGAGAAATGCAGCAGGAGCAATTTCCAAGTCTCTGCTGACAAGAAGCCTCTTTCTTTTCTTTTAGATTTGGTTTTAATCCTATAAATTCATAAAGGCTGAGTGTTGCCAAGTGCAGTGGCTCAGGTGAAATCTAACACAGTACTAATTCCACCTAATACACTTACTATGGATTCTTTTGAAGTTGCTCTGTTACATAAATGTCCTAATCTTGGGTTGCAGCAGTAAAATGGAAATCTGGGAAGGCTGAATTTTGAGAAGTCTCTTTTATGGCAGTTGAAAACATAGAAATAATTGGATTTTTCCACAGTTCCCTAGCTTATTCCTTTTATTTTTTTAAACCACAGTCCATAGATAGATCTAATTAGGAAGGAGTGACTCCCAGTGCTGTGGAGCAGGTTCCCTGTCCCACTGTCCCACTGACCAGCAGGTGCCCAGAGGTGACTTCCCCTGCTCCTGCAGGACTGAAGCAGATTACCAGAGGTCAGCAGTCGGTCAGGGCACCAGGGTTAATACCTGGCCACAAAAAGGATTTTTATTTGGCACAAACAGTGGGACTTCATCACTTAATCCATTCTGGAAGTTGCACTTGCAGCTGCAGAGTGCCCTCTAGTTTGGGATCACAGCACTGACACGTGGCACCAAATGCTTCATTCCATGTGCTGTGATCCCCCAAGTTACACCTTGTGAGTGTCTAAAACCTGTTTGCTTATTTTGTTGTGTCCCAGGGATTTTGCATGATTTAGGTCATAAAATACAAAGCTGCTGTAATCCATTATATCTGGAATTAAAATTCCAGCTTTCTCAGGCAGGGTGAACATTTGGTGGCCATCCAAGTTAAAAGGATTGTCCAAATAATTCTGAGACTTTTTCTTTAAAAGTTAAGCTGCTGGGGAAACGAGATTTCCTGTAATCAGGTTTGACCCAGCAGACTTTTCCTGCTTCAGTTTCTAGGAAAACTAAAACTTCTCTGGGGATTTCTGGACTCTTACATTGACTGCTCCGTTGTTCAGGGCTGTTTCTATTTTCTTTTTCCTGAGTAATGAAAGCAGCTGTCAGAGTAGGTGATCCATTGATTTAAGGGGCTGTCTGATGCAGTTGGTGTTTATTGCTGAGTCTGAAGGAAGCTCATGCTTCTCTGAAGAGTTTTGGATTTGTTTTGCAGTTGGGAGTGAGGGGTGATTTGAACACCTAAAACTGTTAGAAAGCAATACACTCTGGAATGGGATTTTTTCTAGAAACTGGGAGGGTCTGGAACAACCACTGCAGCATCAGAGTGAATGTGGTTTATTCTGTCTGGTACTGGAAGGGACCAGCAGTGGATTGCAGAGTGCAGGGTGGGATCCAGGCTGGCAGGAGCTGGGCAGGGATTGTGCAGCAGGGAAGGGGAGGTGGCTGAGCTGGCAGGACAAAAATCCCTGCTGTGCTCTCAGCTGGGGCTGGGGGCAGTGCCAGCTTCCCAGCTGGCAGCTATTCAATGTTTGCATCTCTGCAAGGATCATGCTCCTGATTTGGGTGATTAGGCAGAGCTAAAGGATACAACAGCAAATCTTCATGGTTTGGGTTTTTTTAAAAATTACCTGAGCTGTCATTCTCATTTAATACTTAGGCAAATTTCTCAGCTGTTAAAGACAGGTTTTATGAACAGAACTGGATTTTTTTTTCAGTTTTTGCTGTTTTCACAACTATTGCTCACTTAATAATTTTAATTTATTTACTTTCCCTTCTAGCTCAAGAACTGGTAGCTGGTAGGGACATAGTGAATTTTCCCTGGTACTGATTCCAGTGGGGCAAGGTCAAGGAAAACCTGGTTTCATTTTAGCTACAATTCTCCTGATTAATTTTAATCTGCATTCTTGAAATTTAATATTCCAGATCTTTTTCCCAGAAATAATTTAATTCCAAGTAATATAAACATATATTTTATTTTATATACAGTTGTTGTTCTTCACAAGGTTGTAGCTTTAAGGTCAGGGTAATTGCTCTTCATGCTGGCTGCTTTTGCCATGGTAGAGGTGCCAGATGCTGGTGGGAGTCCCCAGAGCTTTTCGTGGAGCATTTGGAAGTGTTGGACTGCTGCTGGTGACCCAAGATAGTGACCTGTTAAATAGAGACGTGATTTTTTTGGCCTATTAGAAAGCTGCCTTTTTTTTTTTAATGCAAAAAGATGCTCAGGAGCATCCTGAGCCTGCCTTTGTGTGAGTCTACACCTTCAGCTGAGGCCTTTTATTTTCACTTCATCCCTCCTGCCTCTTCCTCTGGCTGCTCCTCCTTACAGGGCTGTGTGGTGGCCACTGTTAAATTCTGGAAAATGAATTTAAGTGTAAAAGGAGAAGGTGCAGTAGGTCACAGAAAGCATTTGCTCTACTAACCCTGTGTTTGTGGATCTGGAGGTGCCCACTCCACCCCTGTTTCCTTTCTCTTGGTGCAGAATGGTTTTTAACTCATTTATTTTGTGAAGTTGACAGAAACCTCTTCCCGCTATGCAAGAAAAATTTCGGGCACCACAGCCCTCCAGGAGGCCCTGAAGGAGAAGCAGCAGCACATTGAGCAGCTCCTGGCAGAAAGGGACCTGGAGAGGGCAGAAGTTGCAAAAGCAACGAGCCACGTCGGGGAGATCGAGCAGGAACTGGCTCTGGTTCGCGATGGGCACGACCGGGTGAGGGAGTTTGTGTTCCTCTGGAGCAGAGATAACACCATGGCCTTAACCTCCAAAGTGGGCTTTTCCTGCTGAAAAGGGCTGGGAGTAAGAGGTGCTCTGCTAAAAGTAAAATAATCCATACCTGTGAGATGTCCCTTGTGGGATCTTTGGCTTGATGAGATGCCAGATCTGCTGGATTTAACTCATTTTTGTTGAACTTCACTGCAGTCTTTGCTCATGTCCATATTTGATAACATTCCTGTCACTTGGCCCATCACTTCACCAAATCCTGGCTACTGAGGTACAGGTACATAAATTTAAAAATTCTTGTATTTCCCAGCTTAGTAAATTTTGGTTTTATTCCTCTTCCTGATTAGCACGTGCTGGAGATGGAGGCAAAAATGGACCAGCTCCGAGCCATGGTGGAGGCAGCTGACAGGGAGAAGGTGGAGCTCCTCAATCAGCTGGAGGAAGAGAAAAGGTAACCCCAGACTGTCCTCATTAGTGTAATTAATGTTCCTTTTGTGCTCCCCTTGTGCATCTTGCTGTTCATCCTGATCCAGACACGTTTCTCAGTGCTGAAGTTTTGATGCAATTGTGACATCTTGAAGTCCTGTGGATCCTTTGCATGTGTGCTGAATTTCTGGCTGTTTCCTGCATGGATGGTAGAATATATAGAATGTGAGATCAAACTGCTGATTTAGGTCACCTCAGATCATCCAGAAGGGTGACAAAAGGAGAGAATCAGTGAGGATTTCAAGGGTTTTAATGCAAAATGCCCTCTTAAGAGCTGCAGGACTAGTGATGCCTTGCTTTGGCACTGGTAGTGTTTTAAGGACAGAAATTTCCCTCCCTCTGGTGCTTCCTGTGAGAAATTTCTCCTTAACGTTGCTGGCAGTTTGCTGCTACAGTGGGAATGTTGTCACTGTCATTCTGATTTTCCACTGAAAAGTGAGCTTGAAAGCATTTGCTTCCAAAATTACCTGAATTTTAATGAGTTGTCCCCACAGGAAAGTTGAAGACCTTCAGTTCCGCGTGGAAGAAGAATCCATTACCAAAGGAGACCTAGAGGTAAAATATCTCCAGCTTTGTAAAAGGGATACCCAGGAGGGCAGGAATCATTAAAAGATGCAATCCTGGTCCAGCCACATGAAAATCATACCCATTTCTGCAGTCCTTTAGTAAGCCCATTGTCCCAAAATTGCAGGATTGCACCCCAAATTCAGTTACACGCTTCAGCAAAGGCTGTGCTATGGAAAGGGTGTAGTTACTTAGAAAAAATAAATTAATTCATAGAAAATTCTACCTTTTGCTGTTAAAAGTAACCACTAAGAAGTTTAACCAAAATTTAAATTGTTTTGAAGTTACAAAATTGCAAGTTAATATTTATGCTTTTGAAAATTAATATTGAAGACTTGAACTGTTTGATCCATTTCTTGAGTAATTCCTGTGCTTCCCTTAAGGAAGGTTGATTAATGAAGAGTTTGCACATAAAATGTAAATAGCAATTCATGTGTGCAACTTTTATCTGTTGTTTATAGAATTGTAATGTTGGGCTGCAGCACAGTGTGTTATTGCACACTCAGAATAGAAAACATTTAGGGAAGGATTGCACTCAAGTATCTGAGCACTGCCAGTTTTTTATCCCAAAATTCCAATTAATAAGCAAGATACTTTTAATTGCTGTATTGTCTAATCAGAAGCATAAAGTACAAACTTATTTAACTGTGTTGCTATCAAGCATTTGTGATTGAAGTGCTAGCCTTATGGAAAATACTCATTTCATATAACATTTCTTTTATTTTAGTCTTCCATCCATTTTAAGATACCTATCTAGACTCTTCATAGAATGCTCCTTTTATTGTTTAGTCCATGGAAATATTTTAGTTTTTTATTTTCTGTTAAATCAATCGATAATCATGGCAAACGATCCTAAAGACTCTGGTTTTTCAAGCTGCTTAACTTGGGGGTTTAAACTGAATTCAAGCTGATGGAATTTCTCCTGTTGTTTGTGTTGGAATGGCAGTGCTGAGTCTGCAGGTGAAACATTTTTGTTTGTTTGTTTTTTAATTTTACTGATAGCGAAAGAGGCAGATTTCGGAAGACCCAGAAAATGTAAGAGGGCACTTCAATGTGCAGAGACATCCCATGTTAACAGATTGTGTGCAGAAAATGCTTATACTGATTCACTAACTGCATAATCTGTTATTGAGACATTGACTCTGGTATTTGTGTGCATGTTGCTTTCAGAGCAATTACAACATTTCTTGGAAAGAATGTGTGTAATGACTAAACGTGGCAGTGCCATTAACTGCAGCCAGGCCAGTGTGGCTTTAGAATTCTGTAGGGTCACAACCTTTGCAGCTCACTCAAGAGTCCAGGAGCTTGCAGAACTTGACTGACCAACATCCTGAAGTGGCCTTAATTTAAATGTAGGATTTTTGCTGTTTTCTTCACAAAATCCTGCCTGCTCTCCTATGAGATCCTGCTGCTGTTCAAGAGATGACAATTTTTCTGAGGGAAAAAATCTGTCTAGTCTTCATCTTCCCATATTTGTTTCCTTTTTTTCTGTATGAAATGCTGAGGGGGAACATGATTAAAACTCTCTGAACAATTACTTTACAAAGCTGTCTGATTTTACTGTTTCTTCATGTAGCTCCTCTTCAAATTATGTAGGAAAAATGTGTTACTTGATAACAGAAATGGCCATGCAAGATGTTTAAGGAGTCCTCTTGCTTCCCTAACTCAGATTAGTGGAATTTTAAAGGTAAATTTATCCTCTGCTGCATCCCCAGCCAAGACAGGAAGTTCTCAAGACCAGAGCTGGATCCTGCTGTGCATCCTTAGGGGTTCCCTTTGCAGAGATCCCTCAGGGATCTGCTTCTCCTCCAGTCTCCCCATCAGGCTGATGCTTTGTTAGAAATAAATCTGCATGTGCCCTTCCTTCCTCTTGTTTTGTGTACTCCTTCTTTGATCCCATCTTTCCTCCTGACTTCCCTGTTCTGATGTTTCCATTAAAAATTGAGATTTTCACTCTCCAGGGGAGACTTTCCAGGCTGCCCCTGCCTGATCCTGGTGCTGTCCTGTGGTTGTGTCCCAGCACGAGGGGCCTGGAGGGTGCCCTGCCCCATCCTAGAACTGATTGTCAGGATTTGTGGCCTCAGCACAATTTCCCAGTTTGATGGAGATGTCACAGGGAGGTTTATTCTGGAGTGAAGGAAAGGCCAGAGCACAGAGGTGCTGCAAAAGGCTGATCCAGCCTCCAAGTTTGGGTGGCATTCTGGGAGGTTCAAGGCAGAGTCAGAATCCCATTTCCACCTCCCTGATTGTGAAGCTCTGGAGAAGGGGAAGATGATTCTATTGGCTTTCTTGTCTGTTTTTTTCTTTCCTGTTTTTCTTTTCCATCCAAGTTAAGGTTTGCAATCAAATTATTTTCTTCTTTTTGGGGTATTCTCTCTTCTCAGTTCTGGGTTTCCTCAAAGAGAACCATAATCAGTAAGAATTTCTCTCCACATCATCAGGAGAGAAATTGGAGCAGTTCAAATTTTTTCAGTGATTTTTACCTCAGTAAATCTGGAATCTGTCCCTTGGAAATCAGATTTGATTAAAGGATAATCTCTCATCTCTAAATTGGGAAAATGGTGTCAAACAAAGATCTCAGGAGTATTCTTTTCTAATCTTTTATTTCCATTTTGGCAGGATTTTAACTTCCTTGCCTTTGTAGTATGTAAGAGATGGGATTTAAAAAACCCCAGTAATCAGTGATGGTCTGTCTGATCTTTGGAGCAGGAAAGCACTGTCTGTAAAATGAATGATCAAAGAGTTTGGGTTTTATGTAGCATAAAAAACCTTAAGGTTACATATTCCAAAGGCACACAGGGGGAATTCTGTAACCATGAGATTTGGGATTTCTTGAATTTTAGTAGATCCCCTTGGTGAATTAGAATTGAATTGGAATTGAATTTCCACCTTTTAAAGCAGATTGTTTTTCAAACTTACTTACAATTTGGTTGTGGATCAAAACTAACACTGACCTGTATCAGAGAGAAAACTGAATGGTAGCCACTTATTAAATATTACTTCCCTTAGAATACTTAATTCCATTTTCAAAGGCTATGGGCTGGAAAAGCAATAATCTGTGTTCTTGGAGCATTTTTGCCTGTCACACCCTGAAGATCTTCCACTGAGTGAGAAACAGCCCTGCTACAGAATGAAAGCATCAACAGATCTAAGGAGCAACTTAAAAGTGTCTATGGACCAAGAACTCCACAGAAGCATGGCCAGCTGTTTTCAGCTGTTTAAAAAATTCACCCCCTTGGGTGTCTGGATGCTTTTTGGAAGGAAGAACTTGCTGCTGCCGAAGGAATTCTGTGTCTGGAGAAGCAGATAAGGAGCTCATCCCCATCTTTATATTTCTCTTGCATTTTTTTCTCTTCCCCACATCAGATGTGCAGGTCAGGTTTGAATTACCTGCTGGACTTTCCCTGCTCCTCCCAAACTTCAGGTTCTCTTGCAGGGACTATCTGAATATCAAGCCAGAATATCAAATATTCTGTGTTCTTGCTAAAAATTCTGTTTGTGAGCAAAAAGCAGGAGGTACCTGCTCACTTGGGTTCATCTGTGTCCTACTTCTCTTTAGGAACCTGTTAGAATTCCAAAGATCCTACTTCTTTCTTACTTCCACATATTCTTCAATATATTTAGACATCCATAACTGCAGAGCAACCAGGCTGATTCACTTTTTTATCTGGTTTTGAGGAATCTTGTAGCTTGCTTCCTTCCTGAAAGAGGAGAAGAGGGGGGAAACAGAGCAGGATTTTGGAGTTACAGACAGCCATTCTCTCTCTATTTCTGTTCAGATAATTCAAACCATAGTGACAGAGGAGCCTTCGTGTTCCCAGCTCTTGGCCAGAGGCATTTTTATGGCTGAGACTTAGAGACAGCTACTATCAAAAAAAGAAAGTTAAAGTTTTGATTTGTCACATGAGCTTCAGAGGAGAATTTTTGTCCCCTTGTTAATGAGGAATTTTTTATAAAATCAGCCAAAGGCATTAAAAGAAAAGGTAGTGGGATGATAAGGAAAGGGACTTCCCATCCTGTTAGAGCAGGAACAGATATATATGCACATTTATATATTTTTGACATAACTATTCTAATTTGTGCTGAAAACTTCATGTACTGATAAATAACTTCTACTCAGCTGCATGAAACTTTTTTTGTTCCCATTCCTCCGTTTGCTGTTCATTTTATTTATTTATTTATTTATTTATTTTACACGGTTGATTTCATTTTTACACGCCCATCCATTCACACCTTCAGCCCATCCTCCTCATCCATAGCATTTTCCTGTCCATTTTCCCCCCCTTGCATCCTCTCTGCTCACCTGTTAGAAGGCTCTGGCAGCACGGCCTGCATGTGGCTCCTCCTCTTGTGCTGGCATGTGATGGTGGCACCGTTGTGTTCTCTTCCTCTCCCTCTCCACTAACAGACGCAGACCAAACTGGAGCATGCCCGCATTAAGGAGCTTGAACAGAGCCTGCTCTTTGAAAAGACCAAAGCTGACAAACTCCAGAGGGAGTTAGAAGACACTAGGGTAATGGTTTTCCCTGTTTGAATAACGAGCCTGATCTGTGTTGTGGAAGATTTCTGGTGGCACAAAGCCGGGGGTGACACGTGCTGGAACAGGTCCTTGCTCCTGCCGTAGCCAGAGCTGGAACACTGTAAAAAATTAGGATTAATTTTGAGCTTCCCTGGGGTGTGTGTGTGTGCCTGGACATGTGACTCGTGCAAGAACTCAGGTAAGATGTCTTCACACTGCAAAAGTAATCCTTGGATCCAAAAGTAGCAAGATGGGATCGTGAGTTGACAGAAAGGAACATTCAATTAGCATGAGTTGACAGAAGGGAATATTCAGTAGCTCATTTTAAAAATTAGGACAGTTCATTAAACCCCAAAAAGCTAAGACTGAACATGCCAGTCCTTTTAACACAAACTGAGTATTTGGGGCTTGGTTCCTGAGCTCTACAGTAGCTGCTGCACTGTTTGCTTTGCTAAATCATAGTTTGCAGTGGCTTTTTAGCTCTTTTTTTCCCCACTAATGATATAATCTTTTAATGATTATCTCAGTAATTAGTAATACTGCTGCCTGTCAGAATATAGCTGACCAAGTCAGAAGTCCAGCAGATGTCAATTTTTAAATAAAAATAGATATATATATATACACACACACACACACACATATATTCGTGCTCACACATGGGGATTTTCTTGAAGGTCAGGTATGATGAATAAAGAAACCCAGGATGAATATAAAACCAACAATTTAATGTGTAATAAGTACTTTTAAAGGGCAGCTGTGGGTAAGTGATATCTTTTCCAGGAGGTCAAAGAAGTAACTTCCTAATTAAAATTAATTCTGGGAGCTTTTCTGTAGCAAAAACTGCTCCAGCAGTCAGTGAAAAGCTCAGATAGTGCCAGGACACTTTTTTAGAGAGAAGGAGATATAGAAGGGATTTCAGAGGATTTATCAGTTCAAAATGTGTTTATCAGTTTCTGACAGTCTTATAGCTGGTGTGAGATGAATTTGGAAGAAATTATTTCAACAATGACCTCAAGATTCTCCATTCTTTTCCAGTCTGCCTTAAAATGGTTCTGAGGAACATTTTGTTAATCATTGATAATACCCATTCGGGTAGTTTGTAAATTTTTTAGTAATTTATTTCTAGATACTACCAGAAGAACAAATTTTAGTAAATTCTATGTTTCTAGACAATAAAAGATGTTTGTCATATGAACTGTGGACATTTTTCCCTTTGTGAAGCAATTTGCAACGCTCGGTGGAAGCTTTTCAGCAAGGCCTGAGTGTCTCTGTAGGAAATGTGTCTTTTGTAATTCTTCTTTTCTTAAAATGCTGTTGATCACAGGTGGCCACAGTGTCAGAGAAGTCCCGGATCATGGAGCTGGAGAGGGACCTGGCACTGAGGGTGAAGGAGGTGGCTGAGCTCCGAGGGAGGCTGGATTCCAGCAAACACATCGACGACGTGGACACTTCCCTCTCCCTGCTCCAAGAAATCAGTTCTTTGCAAGAAAAAATGGCAGCAGCTGGCAAAGAACACCAGAACGAGATGAACTCGCTGAAGGAGAAGTTTGGCCTTAGTGAGGAAGCCTTGCAGAAAGAGATCAAGTCCCTTTCAGCTTCAAATGAGAGGATGGCAAAGGAAAATGAATCCTTGAAAAGCAAGCTTGACCACGCCAACAAGGAGAATTCTGATGTGATTGAGCTGTGGAAGTCCAAGCTGGAATCTGCAATTGCCTCCCATCAGCAAGCAATGGAAGAGCTGAAAGTTTCTTTCAGCAAAGGTGTTGGGGCTCAGACTGCAGAATTCGCTGAGTTAAAGACTCAGATTGAGAAGATGAAATTAGACTATGAGAATGAAATGGCAAATCTAAAACTGAAGCAGGAAAATGAGAGATCTCAGCACCTGAAAGAGATCGAGTCCCTGAAAGCAAAACTGGTGGCAGTCACGGAGGAGAAAGAGCAAAACCTGGAAAGCCTGAAGACCAAACTGGAAAATGTGGAAGATCAGCACCTTGTAGAAATGGAAGACACTTTAAACAAATTGCAGGAAGCTGAGATAAAGGTAAAGGAGCTAGAGGTACTGCAAGCCAAGTACAATGAACAAACCAAAGTTATTGATAGTCTTACACCACAGATCAAAGCTGCTGAAGAAAAGCTTTTGGACCTTGCTGCACTTGAGAAAGCCAATTCTGAAGGTAAATTGGAAATCGAGAAACTTAGCAAGCAGCTTGAGGCAGCTGAGAAACAAATTCAGACTTTAGAGACTGAGAAGGGTGATGGAATTAGCCAGGTTTGTATCAACATCCATCCTTTTGGTTTTCTTTTGCTTTTATTTTACATTTTTACCCTTTTAATCTGCTATAGGAAATACATCACAGAAAAAATGAGTTTTCCTGAAGGTGTATCTTGGGACCATCTGAGGAGGTTTAGAGGAGCAGGAACTGGGTCCTGTCTCAACAGGTTTTGCTGCTCCACCTGCACCAATCAGCAAAAGGAAAAAATTCCTTCTGCACCTCCTTGCTGCAGATCTGGGCATGTCTGTGCTGAAATCTTCCTGTTGTGGAAAAGTTGTTGGCTGGTTTGGGAGAAGGTCCACACACCCTAGGGCTTTAATCTTTGGAGATAGATAAGGGGGACTTGGGACTCAGTGGGGAAATATTTCCTTCATTACCTTTCCCCTCCTCTGACAGGTGATGGGAGAGGCTTTTAAAACAAAAGAAAGCACAGAAAATCCTGGTGGAGCTTTTCTTTAGGCCCAGGCTCTGCAGGGATGGTTTTGGCACTGTTTGACAGCACTTTGGGGCACAGACTGCAACTTGGTGCAGGATTTTCTTTGGGTTTGGATGAAACCTCTGTAAAGCTGATGACAGTGAAGAGTAGTGGGGAAATAACTGGAAAAAGCTCCCTTAAACTCTTCACAGGTGGTTCCAAGATGTGAAATTTTTACCTTGACTCCTTTTGAGGCCACACTGGATTTCTGCACTGGGAGTGCTCCAGAGATTCCCTCCCTGTGTGTGTATTGATCTGATCAGCCAATTGAAGCACAAATAAAAAAAAACCAAAAGTACTGATTGAACTAATGCTGAAACTTTGAAATTGTGAGTGTATTCAGAAATGTCTGCCATTAAATAATGTGTTCACAATTAATGCCAAAAGAACTAAATTGTAGTGATTTCAAATCTATTCCAAGATGCAATTAGTGCTGTGATGTATGCAGTCATCAGTGGAAATCAGCTTCACTCAGGTAACCCATCATGGTTTTTTCTTAATTTTCTTTTATTTTTCATCTTAGAGTGATTTTGATATTACAGTTATTTCTTTCAGATTCACCTTTTAATTTTCCCAATTTTTCATTCATGTTTCTCATTTTATTTTACTCCATTTCATCACCTTTGTTAGGCCAGTAATCTGGCCAAAGAACTGCAGGGCAAAGAGCAAAAGCTTCTTGAATTTGAGAAAAACTTGAGTGCAGTAAATCGAGTTAAAGATTCTTTGGAAAAGGAACTTCAAGTTTTGGTGAGTAATACCCCAAAATTTTGACTTTACTCTTTGGATTTTGGGTTTCATGGTGAGAGTGTCATGGAAATCTGTGGATCAGCTCTGAGCAAAGCCTTCCAAAGGTGTTTTACTCATGGAAAAAATGGGGAAGGGTTTGTGGTTAATGGGACCTGCCTCAGAATAAAAAGAGCATTTCACCTCAGTCCTGCTTTATCAGGTGTTTTGTCTAAATAGAACTCATCTATTTATGGATTGCAGATAAAATTAAACCAAATCAAAAGCAGCAGCAGTTTAAATTTAGGAACACTTAATGGCCCTTTATTGTAGCTGTTGTGCCAATTAATGCTTGCTACACGCTTCTTATAAATTGTTTTAAAAGACATTTCTCATTTACATAAGTTTCCAAATGCTGTCTTGTTGGGTGGGGTTTCCCTGAGGAACTTCACTGGCATTAGTAACAAAACAATGGGAATTTTGGTCTTTCCATGGCCAGTAGTAAATACTCAAACTTGGTGGAAGAGCCTCACTTGTCTTCCTGAAAATCCTCCCTTTTCTTCACTGTCAGGCATCAATTCCTGCTGGTAAAGCTGGAGAACCCTGGTGGGGGAGGGCTCACAGGTGTCCCCTGTGCAGCCTGGGAGCAGCAGGGATAGAAACCCCAAATTCTTGTTTCCCACCCTGGAATCTGTGGCAGCTGCTGGAGGAGTTGCTTTAAATCTTGAGGGACTTGCAGCCAAGGCAAGGGAAATCTGTGCTAAGCTGTAACCCAAAAACTCGAGATCTCTTATGATAGGAGCAAAGATTGTTCTATTTGTACATGAAAAATACCAAATACAAATTCAGTGGTTGAATTGTTCTGTTACTACCAAGCCTTACCTTAAGTTTTTATCAATTTTTCAGAAAGAAAAATTTACTAGTGCAGCTGATGAAGCAGAGAATGTTCAACAAGCTATGCAAGGTATGTGCTGCTAAAATAAACAGAGAACTAAAAAGCTGCAGAAATTAAATGCCAACAAAATGTGTTTTTTAAACACTTTCAAGCTCATAGCTGATGTCCCAGCAGTTTCAGGGGCTGTGGAAATGGCAGGATTATTTGTAGCCTCTCTGAAGGGTGACATACCTTGCAAGTAGGTAGAATTGTCTACATTTCAGTAGTTACTTACTTTGTTTTCCAAATTTTACTTGCCTAGAAACGGTGAAGAAGCTGAACCAAAAAGAAGAGCAGTTTGCACTCATGTCTTCAGAACTGGAACAGCTCAAGTCTAGTTTGACTGGTAAGGAAGGGATGAAATGGAATGTTCTGGAAATGCCTCAGCCTTGTGCTCTGTAGCCTGCAGGAGGCTTTGCTGTGCCTTTCATCTCCTTAGATCTCTGTAAAACCAGTGCAGGGGGTTTGTGCCCTGGAGCAAACCTTGCCTGGTGGCAGAAGTGACCCCAAGGCTGCCCCTGCCCCTGGCAGTGCCTGCCCTTCCCTGAGGCATTTTTCACTGCAGCTCTGTGCTCCCTTCCTTGTTCATTTTCTGCTGCTGTGGAACAGCTGAGGAGTGACTTCACCTGCAGGACCTGCAGGTCTCTTCCTCCACTGCCTCCTTCCCCTCTGGGACAGCAGAACTTGTACCAGCATCTCATGACCTGGAGTGAAACACTTCTGAGACAAAGAGCTCCTGACCAGCTCTTTGCTAAGAAGTCCTTAACCTTCTGCTGCAGTTACCAGTTCAATCAAACATAATTTTTCTTTTTAAAGGGGTGATCTGTGAGGTCTGGAGCATCAGTATTGCTGGTTTTAGTTCTTTAGTCCTCCAGCTGTTCTTTGCATGCCCTTCCTGTAGAATTTACAGCTTAACCACCTTTGTTTTGCTCAGAGATGGAGAGGAAGCTGAGGGAGCGAGAAGAGAGGGAGCAGCAGCTGGTGGAAGCAAAAGCCAAACTTGAAAATGACATTGCAGAGATCATGAAGTCATCAGGAGACAGCTCTGCCCAGCTCACAAGGATGAACGATGAGCTGAGGTTAAAAGAAAGGTATTTCATCCCTGCCACATCTCCCCTCCCACACTCCCAGCTTCTCATTTTATTTTTCTGTAAATATCTGAACAAGATGCTCCTGAGTGTCACATTGATATGACAAGTGAGCTTATTCTAGCAAACTAAATCAATCAAAGCAGTCTCCTGGGAGTGGTTTGAAGAGCATCCAACACTGATAATTCCAAAATTCTTACATAACATGCTTCTTATTGCCCACAGTAAATGACCTCTTGAATAATCCAGACTGTTTTGTGATTGTGCTCCATGATTATTTGATTACCTGATAAACTCAGTTCATTTAGATATATAAAAGACTTGGGTCACAATTTTGTGAGAGAAAATGTGGGGGGTTTTCCCCAAATAAAAATTGTGTGTACAATACTGGGGAGACTATAACTTGATCTTCCCTGTTTAGCAGAACACTATCTTTTAAACAATGTAATCTCTTTCTAAATGCTTGGTCAGAATATAGAACTCCAGCACAATCTTGGCTCTTTCATCTCTGTGCTTGTGGTGCTGTCAGCAGAAAGTGATGTTCTTTCATTTGCTCTTTCCAGGCAGTTGGAGCAAATACAGCTCGAGCTCACAAAGGCAAATGAAAAGGCAGCTCAGCTTCAGGAAAATGTGGAGCAGACAACCCAGAGAGCTGAGCAGAGTCAGCAGGAAACTCTCAAGATTCATCAAGCAGAACTGAAAACTCTGCAGGATCATTTAACAGACATGGTAAGAACAATTTTAAAAGCACCAAAACTGTGCAGAAAAACGGTCCCACTGCTGCTTGAGCTGTGTTTTACTGTCTTACCTTCCACCAGAAAAAGCAGATTGAGAGCAGCCAACATCAGTACAAAGATCTTCAGGCAAAGCATGAAAAAGAAGTTTCTGAGCTGGTGGCTAAACATGATGCAGACATCCAAGGGTTTAAGCAGAACCTGCAGGATGCACAAGAGGCACTGAAAAGTGCCCAGAGGAAAAACAGCGAGCTGGAGGCACAGGCTGAGGAGCTGCAGAAACAAGCAGAGCAGGCCAGAGTAAGTGGCTTTTGTCACTCTGCAAGTGACTTAAAGTTCAAATTTTGTGTCTCAGTGACTCGTTTTCTGTCTGCTTCAACCTTTCCTAGCCAGATTTTTGTAGTATTTCTGTTTTGACCTTTCCCAGGGTGTGGGGTGTGGGTTAGGGAGGAGAAGCCCGCAGGACAAACTGGTTGTTAGTTCTGCGCTCAGTTCCACAAGAGTTGATAAGTTCAGTTCTTTAATATCAGTGAACATTTTATGTTCATAGATCTGGCTCAGCACAGCCAGCTGGAGCCAGATGTCATCCCCTGGTTTTTTATATGCTTGCATTTTAAGATGCATTGTGAACTAGTTCATTTAGAAGTGCTACACACCTTTTATTTGTAGTATGATCTGCAGCTATTCAGTGTGTGTAGCTTGACTTTAGCAATTTTAATTTTTCCTCCCATTTCTTTGACTTTACTGCTTGCTTTCATGCCTCAGCAATTATTTGCTATAATCTTTGCTGTATTATTTAGCAAATTATTTAGTGTATAAATTGACACACAATATTGACAGCACTGATGTGGTGTTTTGAATTAAAGGGATAAAATTAAAGGGATCATGACAACATATTTATGAGAAAATCATGAGGAGGTGAAACTGAGAATTGCAAGTCAGTTTCTAATAGAACTCCTTGCATTTTAATTCATTTAGAGTCTCATGAAATCATTCTGTGGCTCTTCTGAACAATTTACAGTCAGTCAATTTATTGAGAGTACTTTTATAAATTACATGAAATTTTGGATGGAGGAACCTTTAAACCATGATAATTTTAATATTATTTAGCCACTAAAAACCTCTTGTGGATGATGTGTGTTCTGTAATGTAGCAGGGGTGTCTGCCAGCAGAGTTCAAACAGACACAGTGTGTCAGTGTATACACTTTTAAAACTTTAATTAAGTTGCTCTATTTGCCCTTAAAGCACAATTCTCATTTGTCTGCTTGACTTGATTTTTGTTTTCCCTTCCCCCCGACTTTATTTCTTTAGTCCTTAAGCTCTGTGTTAGCCTCCTCCAGAAAAGAAATCGAACAAATGTCAGACAAGATGAGGGCTTTGAGATCAGAAAAAGAGACTTTGGCACAGGAGGGGAATACTTTAAAATTAGAGAGAGGTCCCTTGTTATCAAAACTTAAAGAATTGGAATCAAAGATTTTGTTAATGCAACAAGACCAAGAAGAACTGAAGGCAGAAAATAAAAGAATCCTAAAGCAGAAGGAAGAAGCTGAGGCCAGAAGCCAGCAGGAGAGCACAGAAAAGGGAGCACTGGCTTCTGAGAAAAGCAAATTACTCTCTGAACTCGGGGCAGTGCAGGCAAAGCTGCTGGAGGCAGCTCAGGAAAATGAGGCTCTGCAGTCCTTGGAGTTAACCTTGTTCCAAAAGCTGGAGGAGCTTCAGGCCAGCAGAGATGCCATGGATGTGGCGTGTCAGAAACATGTCAAAGAATGGGAAGAGCTGGAGAGTTATCAGAAGAGACTTTTGGAAGAGAAAGATGCAGCTCTAAAAGACAAAGATGAAGTTATCCAGAAGCTGGGAAGTTCTTGTGAGGCCCTGGCCAGAGAGCAAAGGGAGCTCCAGCAGCAAGTGTCAGCTCTGGCTGCAGAGAGAGTGTCGGCTCTGGGGGAGCTCTTGGCTCTGCAGGACAGACACAAAGCCCTGGAGGAGGAGCTGGGCAGGGTCTTGTCAGGCCTGCAGGAGGAGAAGGAGATGCTCCTCAAAGGCGCAGAAAAGCTGCAAGTGAGCTTAGACCAGGCAGTCAGTGAAAACCAAGTGTTAAAAGTGAGAGAGGAGGAGATGCAAACCCAGCTCACCAAAGCGAAGAAAGACACCCAGGAGCTGCAGAGTTCCCTTGAGAGCCTCACTCGTCTCCTTGAGGAGGTGAAAGCCTCAAGAGACACACTCAGTTTGGAATGCAATCACTTACATCAGGAGAAAGAGGCTCTTTCCTCATCAGAACAGAGGCTTTTGGCTGAAAGGGAGCAATTTCTCAATGAAAATAAGGCAACTGCTGAGAAGCTTGTGAAGGCCTCAGCATATGCTGAGCTTTGTGAGAGAGTCTGCGCTGAGAAAATGAACAAGCTGACCTTGGAGAAGGAATCTGTCCTTCAGAAGTTGTTGCAGTTTGAGGAGCACAATGAGGCTCTTCTCCAAGAGAGGAAGGAACTGGAGACAAAATACTTGGAGCTTCTTGGTGAAAACGAGTCCTGTGCAAAGGCAGTTTCTGATCTGAAGAGAGAACGTGAGCTGGACCTTTTGGCCAGGAATGCTCTGGCTGAAGAGAATGCCTCACTCCAAAATTCCATTGAAGCCCTGAAGGGAGAACTCAGTAAGAAGACTGAAGAAAACCAAGATTTAATGGCCTGTAAATGTGACCTTTCCAATCTTCTGCGGAAGGCCCAGGATGCCAAAAGAGCATTAGAAGCTGAGCTGGCAGCTGCAGCACACACCAAGCAGGTCCTGTCGTCTTCCTTGGACACCTGCTCCTTTGCCAGGGAAATGCTGACCAGGGAGAGGGATGAGCTGCAGGAGGAGTGTCAGAAATTAAACAAAGAGGTTGCTCTTGTGAAAGAATCCTTAACCTTGGAAAAGGAAGCTCGAAAACTGGACGAGAAATCATTTCTGTTGGGACGTACAGAACTTCAAAGGAACATCTGCTCCTTGGAGAGGGAGCTAGAAGAGCTGAGAGAGAAAAACAAAGTTCTGGCCGAGAAAACACTTTCCATTGAGGAGAAAGAAAAGTGTGAAATGAAACTGGTGGAGATAATGAGAGAGGAACAAGTCATCTGTGCAGAGAAGGAGCATGTCACTGCCAACATGAGGCGGCTGAAGAGCAACTTTGCCTCCGTGTCCAGAACCGCGGCCGAGTTCCGGGGCGTGCACAGCGGCATCGCCAGGAAGATGGATGTGCTGGAGCATGAGATGGAGCTGATGGAGAAGGAGGGAACTGAGTACCTTCAGGACCTGGAGATCCTGAGGAAGGAGCAGAAGAATCTGCTCCTCAGTCAGGAGGGACTAGTGAAGGAGAAGGGGATATTATTCCAGGATTATTACAGACTCCATGAGGAGGTTAAACTTTTAGAACAGACTAACACTGACCTCTCAGGCAAATTGTTGGAGTCTCAGGGCCAAAATCAGATGCTGCAGGAGCAAATGAAAAATCTGATTTTGAAAGTAAAAGAAATTGAGACTCTCCAGGCCCAAGCAGTAGTACAGAAACCAGAGGTATTGAAATTCATAGTTAAAAGTCAAGTCTGGGGCTGGTTCTACTAATCCTGAGCACTAACCCTGCTGTCCTGTCTGCACCTCCCTGCACTCAGCACTTGATAACACACTGCACTTGTGGGCTCTCAGTGTGGTACCTGGGGGGTGTTGCAAGTTGCAACTGTGAGTCTAAAAGACACTCTTTTTTTTCTTTTTTTCTTTTTTTTTTAATATTTTTAACTACAAAAGCCTCTATTGTTGCTGAATGTTGCAAGAAAACAACATAAACTGTGAATAAAAGGAAGTTGTGTTCCCTGAATCTGTGAGGAGATGTGGAGCAGCTCCTTCTGCTGAAGGACTCTGCAACATAAAATTTAAAGTAGTGATAGATAATGTTTTCAAGTGGATCTTTGTGTAATTTTATGTGCAATTACAGCAAACTACCAACCTGAGTTACTCCAAAAATATGAAAGAATGTGCTGGTTCTGTAAATTGGATAAAAGCAGTGTGAGAGGAAGGGAAAATATTGACAATTCTGGAGTTCTTTTTATTCACAGAAGCGTTTTGTATTCACCACCAACAAATTCTTTATAAAACACTTTGATTTTCAGTTTGTGTGGCTTGAAGCCCAGAAAATCACATGGAATGCAAATTGGGATCAGGAGATCCTATAGATTATACCTGCCTAAGTATTTTAATATCATTGTGAAGTATTTCCTTTTTGAGGCCATAATGAACAACACTGGAATAATGCAATAATTGGCTTTATCTCTAATTCCATTATTTTCCAAATATTTGAAGTTTTGTGAGCCCATATTTCTGAAAATACACCAGGCTGTTGGAAGTGAATATCTGTTGAATTGCTGCTGCCTAAAGAGGTGAGAGATCTGAGAGCAATCACAGTGGTGATAATGAGAAATCCAGGAATTCAAATTCCTCAGATGTGACATGAGCATGGGGTTATAATCTGTTCCTGCATGGAATTGAATCCTCAGTTCATTTCATACTTTGTGCAGCTCCAAAATTCAAATAAATTCCCAGTTTAAGTCCTTACTTACCTGGGAAGCAGCTGACAAACACGGAGCTGTGCATAAAGTATTGATCTTTTGCTGTCAGAGTTCCTGCTGGGAATAACTGGTTTTTCCCCCACCTCCCTTTATATCCAGGTGGCCAAACTGGCAGAAGATGTTTCCCAGGCAGTGGAGCAGGTGACCAAGGAGAAGGATGCCATTCACAAAGAGAAGATTGAAACTTTGGCCTCTTTGGAGAACTCGAGACAGACAAACCAGAAGCTGCAGAATGAAGTAATCACATTAAATTCTTATCTGTGAAAAGTTTTACCTGCTTTGTGAGAGCAGCTGTTGAATTGTAGAGAATTTAAATAGGCAGGAGAGGATTCTGCCAATTTCCCACTGTGAAAAATTCCTGGATGAGCACAGAGTGATGGAAAATGCACATGGTTTTTTGGTCATGGTTATTTTGTATTTTGTGGTGTCAGTCCAAGGTGCAGCAGCTCCCGTTGGGATCTGTGTCCTGTCCTTGTCTTCCCACCACTCTGAGCTGCTCCAGGGCCTGAGGAAGGGGAGGATGCCCTGAGCCTTGGCTGTTCAGCACTGCCAGAGCCCTGGGGGTGAGCAGCTGGGATCTGCCAGTGCAGAATTAGGATTGGTGACGTTCATGTGGGAGGGGTTCCCTTCCTGGATTAAAAAAATCCACAGGGTCCTGCAATGCCATGAGAATGGCTGCAGATTATCTGTTATGTAATAAATACACTCTGGTGCATGCAAACAAATCAGCTCCATGAGCTGCTGGTGTTTCTGTGGGGGGCACGAGCTCAGGAAATCCGTGCCCAGCACTTTGTCCCATGCAGCAACATCTCTGCAAGGAATTCATCTCCTGGGGGTGCAGGCACAGCATTCAGCCCTCCTGACTCTCAGAAAATAAGGTATGGAAAAGCAGAATTCATGAGTTAGCTTAGAGGCATCAAGATCAAGGGGACAGCTGGCTTTAGCAACAAGCTCTGCATTTAAAAAACAAATAATGCTCTGAGTGCTGCAGCAGTTGATGGAGGTGCTTTGGGCTTTACCTTGGGGTGTTGGCCCCACATTCCTGGAAACTGCTCTCCAGTGGGCTTGGGATTCTTTGTGCTGCTCTCTCTGAATGCAGAGGTCTTGTAACATTTGTAGTTGGACAAACACATCAGTCCAGACAGGCTGGGTTAATTTAGGGGCTAAAGATACCGAGATATATATATATAGACAGATATAGATATAAGATATGTAAGATATCTATATATATCTATCTATATATATGTATATATGTATATATGTATATATGTATATATTAATGGTTTCATTGATGTAATGAGGATTTTTTTTCCTCTTTAAGTTGGACATGCTTAAACAAAACAACCTGAAAAACGAAGAGGAACTTAATAAGTCAAAAGAGCTTCTAAATCTGGAGAACAAGAAAGTGGAAGAACTTAAAAAGGAATTGTAAGTATTTCACTATTAAATCTGTTCATTTTTGTGGGTACATTTACCTCTTCTTTTTTTTTTTTAATTGTCTTTCAGCAGCTTTCTGATATCCTGACTTGTAAAGCAGATATTGACTCAAAATTGTTTGCCAAATGTTTGGCATGTGCAAAACTTGCCATGAGAATGTTTCTACTAAATTACTGAAGGGAATTAAAGAAATCCTTGGAGAATAGTTTGAAACAATTTGTTTGTTGGAGGGTTCTGCCACCCAAGGGCACGAGATAATATTAAAATCTTTATTAGAAGAGAATTCTGATTTAATTACAAGTACACTTGGAGTTTTAGGTGGCTTTGCTTATAGAAACTTGACTCTGCTTTTGTTTTTCATTCATGGCTTTGTGAAGTTTATTTCTGTGTATTTATTTCCTAAATGGTGTAAACCAAATCCTATATATGGGATATAAAACTTGAGTTAATTGTTCTTTATTTGAACTGCTTCATTGAAAACCAACATTTGCCATACTGCAGGCTCACAGTGTATAACACTGGCCACAAACAAATGAACTGAAAGCATTTGAAATCATGAAATTTGCCCTGTAGAATCCCATTGCAGCAAAGCTGCTGCTGTGCCACAGGGAATAAAGATCCCAATTCTTGGGGCCCTGCAGGGGCTGCACATCCCCAGCTCTCAGAGGGGCTGTACATTAAATCACAAACCAATTTCCACCTGGGCTCCCCGGGGAATTTCCTGGCTCATGGAGCAAGAGCTGGAATCTTGCTGACAGCTTAAGAGCAGCTCTGACTAATTCTAATTATTGTAGTTGCATTTGTCATCTTGTGGCATCTGTGGTGACACCAGGGCACAGGGGCCAGCAGCTCACAGAATTCAGTGTCTGGCTGTGGCTTTGGAAAACCTGGAGCCTTGCACAGAGCCCTTTGAGAAAGGCAGGATTTCCTTCCAGGAATTGTGGAAAGGCAGCAGATATTGGGCTGTAATTTGCCAGGCAGGAATTCTTTATAGGAGATGCTGCCTTGAGAATCTCCAGCACCACCAGGTGTTTCAGGACCCTGATCACTCTGAGGGGGTTAATTCTGTTCTTTCTTAGATTGAAGTGGCCTCTGATCATCAGAGCTGGGACCTTGGGGACAAAGGGAAGCTTGTGTAGTTTTTAATTGATCTTTAGTTGTTTTGTGTGTTGCCCTGTTTTAATGACAGTAAGAATTAGCCTGGTGCCAGGGATTCCTGAGCAGCAGAGAGCTCCAGTCCAGGGGGATCAGGGTGGGAATTTGCCCAGGTGAGACCAAGTAGAAGGAATGGTTGAAAAATTAGAGTCCCACGAGATGCTGAACTAAAATCAGACTTTTGTCTAAATGTGCCAACAGATCCTTGTATTTTGAAGTGCGTGAATAAGTTGGTGACGTAAGGGTTCTTCTCCTTCCCACAGTTATAAAAGTATTTTTAATATTCCAGTCAAGTCTGTAGTATTGGCACACAGGAGTACTGCATCTCCTTTTTTAAAAAGCAAAAGAGTAATAAAAATTACTATTCAGTGAAATTAAGGGTATCTTTTGTGCTTTTTGAAAGATGTCAAATCTTAAAGATTTTCTGTTAGTCACTCATGTTACAGCCAGCATGCTAAATGTTTTTAAAAATTTGTTGCAAATCAACATATTTAAGGGAACTATACTCATTAGTAGCAACACAGGTTGATGAAAGCTGCAAAGCCTTTTTTCCTTCAGCTTTGGTTTTGTCTCATTTGCAGTTTTGTGTCTGTTAAAATAATGGAATAGATCAGGTTTTGCTTCCTGTGATCCTGCACTATTGGATGTCAGACCTGACGGGGAGTAGTTAAATAAGTGGAGCTCAAAGCTCTTTTTTTTTTTATGCCTTTTTTTTCCAAGTTTTCTTTCATTTTTTATGCTTTTGAGCAATTGTGTTTTACCTCTGGCTGCACAGTTCAGTTCTGTGAGCAGCCCAGGCTGCAGACACGGCCAGCCCTGTGCCCTGCACAGATCCCAAACCCCATCCCGTGGGAATCCCGGGTACCTGCAGCCCTGGCAGGCTCCTCCCGTCCCCGGGGCTGTCACCGCTGTTCCCGCTGCTGCCAGCCCCGTGACCCCGCTGGGTTTTGTGTATTTTGTGTATTTTGTGTATTTTGTGTTTTCCCCAATGCGAAGCCGCCTCTCTCCCCCGGTTTCTCGCGTTGCCGTGGTAACGATGCTCTCTGTGTGCTCGCAGCGAGGCGCTCAAGCTGGCAGCGGCTCACAAGTCCCAGCAGCTCGAGGCTCTGCAGGAGGAGAACGTGAAACTGGCCGAGGAGCTGGGCAGGAGCCGGGACGAGGTCTCGAGCCACCACCACAAGGTAGAGCGGCGGCCGCGGCGGGGGGAGCCCTGCTGAGAGGAGCAGAGAGGGGCTGGGAATGCTCGGGAATGAATGTGGAAGCCCCCTGCACGGGGAGGGTGGAAGTGCAGGCTGGCAGAAGGTTACATAAGCCGGGAGGGTACTTGGGAAGGCTCGGGAATGAGCAGAAATGAAACGTGCTTCAGCCAAGTGTATTAACAGAGAGCTGCTATTTCTGTCGGGAGTGATTTTGTTACACAACTGTGGAAATGTCCATCCACCACTAAGGAAATGAAGCTTTTTAATTCTTATTCCTGCTCTCCTCACTGAAAACAAAGAGGATTTAGGATGCATTTCAGAATACTGTGTAAAACTGTTTGGTTGGGCTTGTGTCTGCTCAAACTTCGCCCTGTGCTGCAGCCAGGCAGTGACCCAGGGAACAGAACCCCTGCAAGGTGTTTTGCTGGTGATAATTATTTTTACTTTTTACAATTATATCTGAAAAAGTCGTTGGAATCCTAAATGATGGGCAAGTTACTCAGCTTGTGTCACTGGTACTTGCCAGAAGATGAAACAGATTTACAGCCCCTAATGTGGTGGGTTTTGTTTGTGTGAAGCAGTTCCAGTGACAGGCATGCTGTGAGGGAATCTTTGGAAGATTGTATCCAAAAGATCCAAAAGCAGGGATGCAGGAGACTGAGGTTTGTGTCCTGCCTTTCTGGAGATCTCCTGTGCAGGGAGGGGATCCTGTTCCCCGTGACAGGGCACAGACTCTTCCTGCAACAGGCTCAGTATTTTTAAAGCCAAGAGCTGATTTTTCCCCAAGGATCCTGTTTGGAAGTCCTGAGGATGGGTGACTCCAGCCCTGGCTAGTTTGTAAATCCCTTTAGCTGCTGGCAGGAGTGATGCTCAGGCTCCTTGGTCCTCAGGAGCCTTGGGAGGTGAGGAGCAGAGTCCCAGACGTGTGGGCTCAGCACTGACTCATTCCCCATCTGAGGAGCAGAGTGGGGAGGGCACATCCCAAACAGCCAGTGGGAGCTGCTCCCCACTCCCACAGGGTTTCCTAAATTATTTCAGAGTCCTTGAGGCAACCTGTTATTTTCAGAGAGAGTTGTAACTCCAGGATTGGGCAGCATTGGTCAAATCTTGTGCATTTTGTCACCCGGAGTGGCCCCGAGGGAGGGGCCCTGAGCCATGGGCCGGCTGTGTCCCTGCCCTCCCTGTGTGCCTCCCTTGTTTGCAGCTGCCCTCGGGGAGCATTCCTGCTGTGGGGCTGTCAGCAGGGATCCCTCTCACTGCCAGGACAGGCAGCTGCAGTGTGGGAGCACAGGGATGGATCCAGCACCTCACAAACTGGAGCTGTGTCAGCCCAGCCTGTCCTGCCCATGGGGAGATGCTCCAGGAGCAAAGATCTGCTGGAGCTTGGCTGCACAGCCTGTTTGCCTTCTTCAGCCCTTTGTGTTGCACTGTGTCCCCTGCTGGAACATGGGCTCTGCCTGGTGCAGTTCCCAAATGTTTGATTTGGGCTCTGGGATCTGGTGAACAGCTCAGCCTCCCAAAATCCTGGGAGAGGCCTTTGGTACCCAACACCTCCCCTCTGCTGTCACACCACGCTCAGAGGCCACAGGCTTTGGGCTCCCTGGGTTCAGGAAAATGTCACCACAGAGATTCCTCCAGGAGATTTTGGAGTGTCCATGGGGGCAGTGAAGGGTTTCCCACAGCCCAGGAGCTCCCAGAAATGTGGGCAGTGGGAGGAGAGCAGAGCACAGCAGAGCTCAGGCTGCAGAGGCTCTGTGCAGGTACCTGGGAATGCATCAGGAAGGGCAAACACAGGATTGGGAATTTGGAGCTGTTGCTGTGGTAACCACATAAATTCTAACAAGTGTGTTGTCAACTGGGTTAGACAATCTGTGGCTGCTTGTGACACACTTTGCAAATTTAATGAATCCTGTGTCATGAATGATTTATCTGGACATCTAAAGGTTAAAGTGTCTCATGCCAAAGATGCTGCTGGAGCTTTTCTGTATTGATCCATTAATAATTAGCTGATTGTAATTAGTTAAAGAGTCACATTCAGATAGATGCTGAGCTCGGGGAGCTTTCCTAGCCTCAAATTATTTGTTGTGGCATTTTGGGACCTCAGACCTGCTCAGGCATTTGGAGTTCATTGGAGAAGGTGTAGAAATACCCAGCAGCTCACCTGGCCCATCTTTTATTAACAGTGTGAAGGTCTGCTCTGAGTGTGGCTGTAGAGAAATGCCAGAGCTGGCAGAGGACAAGGAATCCAAAAAACCAGCTGGGCAGTGTGATGGGCAGGGCATGAGTGCCTTCATCTGCAGGGGGAGAGGGGCCTGGAACCCAGGTGTCAGAGCAGGGCTCTGGAGAAGCTGCAGCTCCCTGGGAGTCCCATTTCTCAGGCTTGTCACATTTCCCCTTTCTGTCAGCAGTGTGCACAGATGTCAGGACTTCACACTGGCTGCCTCTGGGCAGGGACCAAGACAGAAACTGTCTGGTGGAACTGGGTTTGGCTGGGTTTGACCTGCAGGAAAAACTTGGCCATACCCCAATAGTGCCTTGATGCTCTGCTCTCCCACAGTGGGCACTTGCCTTGAGAGACACATCTTGATTTGCTTTAAGAATTATTTATGGAAGTCTCTTCACACCCTTCTAGTATCTATCTTTTGTATCAATAAAGTTGTGTGATTAATCCTGGTTGATCCCAGACCTGGAGGGTTTAGCAGCCCTGCAGCACAGGGAAGGAGAAGGTAACTTGTCAGGAAATGTGGAGGAGATGGCTGCTCTCAAAAAGCTGCATTTAGCTGAGAGCTGGGGGCTGGCAGACACCCTGCCTGCTCAAGGAAACTTGCTTAACACCTTCTGTGCTGAACCTCAGGATCTGCAGAGTGCTGAAAGAATTCCCTGTGGCAGGGCCAGGAGCTGTTGTCAGGGCTCTGAGGTTGCCATTATAAATGGATGTGCTGCTGACCCTGAGGATGAACCCTGGAAATCCCACTGGAGCCTGTGCTCAGGGAGTGCTGGTACACACAGTTCTCAGAGCAGTAATTGCTGGCTTTGGCCTTTGAATAAGAAGGAAGGAGGAGATGGTGAAAAATAATTAATTTGCCTGAAAAAGACTTTATTTTCTTAACCATTCCAGAAGTTCACTTGCCCCAGTGTTTCTGTGTTGGGCCTTTGCAGTTCTGTTGCTTTGCATTTCCTAGTCCAGTTTAGCCCCAAGAACCAACAACAATAATTTCAGGGGAAGGCTTTGCGGGTTTAAAGAGTGGCCTCACTGAGTTACAGGTTCAGGATGTGGTAACAAACACCAGACAACAGCTTTGGGATCAATAATTCATCTGTGAGTGACGGGGCAGTAACAAGCCCGGGTCAGTGGTGCAGTGATCCAGCACAGCAAACCCAGCCAGTCCCCAGTGCTGGGCTGGGAGCACTGGCCAGGCACACAGAGGGTTCCTGGGGGGTCTGGAAATGTCCTTTAGCACTGGTGTCACCTCTGCTGTGTGCACAGACATGGAAATGCTCACAAAGCACCCCCAGGCCCTCAGTAGCTGATGTTTGGGCACTGAGCAGTTTGTGTTTGGGTGCAGGTGCTGTGCCAGTAGAGAATCTGCTGCTCTGAGGATCTGGGGGCTCTGCAGCCTCCCCCACTTTATTTTATGATAATGATGCTCTGATGTATCACACTAAGGAAACAATCTGGGGTGTATTAACTGGAGTCTGTCTGTGCTTGTGTTGTAGCTGGAAGAGGAGAGATCAGTACTCAATAACCAGTTACTAGAGATGAAAAAGAGGTAAGTTGTTCCTGCTGATGTGTGTTTAACCCCACAGTCCTACAGAAATGGAACACAAAACACTGCCAAGAGCTGTTCTTTTCTGTTGTGTCATGGTTAAAAGTGCTGAGTTGTTGCACTCTTTGGATTAGAGATGGAAGCATCCACATTTGCTTTAGTTCCACACCTCCCACGTTGTGGTAATTCTTATTTGCAGTGACCAGTTGAATGTTTGGTTTTGGTGTGCTCTGGAATGTTGGATTGTCCCTCAGTCTGATAAAATGTGTGTGCACAGATCTGAGCTGGTGAGCTCCTGACAAATCAAGGACAATACAGTGGTGCTGAGGGGTTATCAGGGGAAAAGGGAAAAGGAAAGAAAAGTTCCTGAGCACTTGCTGCTCTCGTGGTTTCAGGCTGTTGGGTTCCCTGTGGGTTATTGCAGTTCATTCAGCACTGCTGCTAAATGCCAGGAGAATTGTCCTGGGTGCCTGGGGCATCCCTTTGTAAGCTGCTGCTCAGGGAAAGGCCCCAAGTGACAAAGTGAGTGTCTGCAGTGTGTGCTTGGGGAGCTGATTGGCCCCTGTGCCTGGAGGGGCTTTCCAAAAGCAGTTTCATAAATCCCTAGAGAACAACAGAGCTCCCCACGACACTTCAGCTGTTCCAGGAGAAACAAACCAACCCTGCTGAATTTCCTGGATTCATAATGGCCACAACAAAGAACACTGAGTGGCTTTTGGGTGTTTATGCACATCCTTGGCCACTCAGTATTGTCACTGTTCCCTGCTCATTCCCTGACACTCTGCTCTCTGGGGGTGTTCCAAGGGCCAGCAGGCACAGGGGACGTTCCCCAGGCCAGTGATTCCCCAGGGAATGTCACAGTTGGATCAGCTGAGCCTCCAGCTTTAAGCAGCCCCACGAGCTGCATCAGCAGCCTGTTACTGAACGTGTTTGAAAGTGTTTTCAGCAGTGTAACTCCTGGAGGTCACTTGAGGAGAGGAAGGAGGGAGTGGGCACCAATCATTCAATACTTTCAGCAGTTCTGTTTCACAGAGAACAATCTCAAAGACAAACTCTTTGTAAGTTCAGCAGAGGAAGGTGTGGCTCTGATCTTCCTCCTCCTGTTTGACTCTGGGTGAGCTGCCTGAAATAATTCAGACAGTAGTTAAATCAGTGAAGTGAATTTTACCCTGACTTTACCTTCAGTTGGTTACACTGAGGTGCCCCAGCTGTGACTTAATGACATTGCTCAGCAGAGTTGAATAAACTGCAGTAAAAGAGAAAATGAACAACAGGAAGAGTGGCTGAGGCAAACTGCAGGCACTGGGGCTCAGAGCATGTCAACATGTGGCACCAGTGCTAATGAAAAAGGTTTGGATAAATAAAGAGCAAATTAAATAAAAATAATTAGAAAAGTCTCTGAATTCCCAATTCCACAGAATTTGGTGATGGGAAGATGATAATTTCCTCCTTTTGCCTTAAGAATTCGAGCTGCTGAACAAGAGCCATCTTTGTGTTTCAATTAGGTCAAATCTCTAGGGGTGGTTTTCTCACCTTCCTTCCAGCCCCAGGATTCTGTCCCTGTGTTTTGGCATCCCCTGGTGTGCAGTGCTCCAGCTGGGGGTGCAGGAGCTTGGTGTGGATGGATGCTGGGGGTCTGTGTGGCTCAGCCCTGGGGTTCAGTGTGGGTTGCTGTCTGACTGTCTTTGAGCTTCGCTGTTTATGGATACTCATCTCATTCCTCTCTCTTCCCTTCCTGCCCTTGCTTCCCTTGCTATATCTGTGTGTCTTTAATGGTAAGACTCAAGAAAGTCTATCCACGTTACAATAAATAATTATTTATTTATTTATTTTTTAGTAAAGTTGTTGTACATATTTTGGCTGCCTTTGTCCCTTGGTGTCTTGCTTTTGTTTTGTAAAACACTCAGCTCTATATATATATATATATAAAAAATAAAAAAAGTCTATATATTTTTTACCAAAACAGAAAAGGCCCTTGGTGCAAATATTGTTCTTCCTTAAAGTATTTTGCATTTGTACTCCATGTTTCTAACATGTGGTTCTTGTTATCTTGCATTTTTAAAGCTTACCCAGTAGCACTTTAAGGTATTTGCTTCATTCTTAGAATTTCTTATTTTTGTAGTAAGGGAAGAATCTGGGTGATTTTTTTTAATGCTAATCCAAAACAAACCTCTTTCTCCCACAGCTTCCACACACTGCTCAGAACATGGTTTAAGCTTCTCAAGAAAGTGAAGTTTTAAAATGGCATTTAAATGAAAAACTCATTTTTGTTGTTTTGATTTCCCCCCTGCTGGTAAGCAGATGTTTTGAACTTGAATTGGCAGGAAAAGAGTTTAAGTTCACTAAATCATTTTTTTTCCCAATAAAACAGTTTCCACCAGATTTTCCTTGAAAGCTCTCCCAGTGCAGTTATTTCCCATTCCCTGTGTGACTGCACTGCACACCGTGCTCCCAGCAGCAGCCAAGGCTGTGCCTGGAAGTGACCTGGAAGGGATCCACGCTTGGGGCTCAGCACCTTCCTTGTTGTAGCTCCTCCAGGTCCAGCATTTTTGGGTCCCCCACTGGAGCAGCTCCTGGAGAGTCTCTTCAGGGAAAGAAAACCAAAGCTCCAGCACAGGAACCTTCCTCCCCTCCTGTTTTCTCTCCTTTTCTTCTCTCCTTTCTCTCCCCTTGTGTTTTAGCACTCGAGGCTCCTGTATTGAGTCTGTAAATATTTTATTTCTATCCTTACACCCTGTTTGCCTTTTTCAACCACCTCAGCATTGTGCTGGTTGAAGCCGAGCCCAGCAAATGGCAAATCCACCACATTTGTGCCAAAAGCATCTGTTTGGTCCTGATCTCTCTGTGAAGATCTGACCAAGTGGAAACATTGGCTGAATCACAAGCTCTTGAGCATGGGCTGAGTCACTGGGGTTCCATCTGCCCTTCCCCACAGCGCGGCAGCGCGCGCGAGAACTCTCGGGTGCAGCAGAGCTCGTCAGCAGCAACTTCCAGATGTGTTCCCAGATTCCTCAGGGTTTTTCTCCAGCAGATCCTGGGTTTGCAGCTCTGCTCTGTCAGCAGCACCCGTGCACTGGTGGCACATCCTTCCCCCAGCACCTTGTGCCTGTGATCCGTGGACAGAGCACTGAGCACCCGGGCAGGCAGAGCCTGGGGGCCCTGTGGAGGACACAGAGGTGGCTCTGGGGCTCTGAGTGCTGGCTCAGGGCTGGCCTGGGAACTTTTCCATGCTGTGCCCTTTTGGGTTTTATTAAATCTTTATTAAATCTTTGAAGGCAAGATCACACAGTCTGCAAGTTGTTGTGTTTCCACTTCTGTTGATTCTCTCATTGTAAAAATGTACCAAACCCAAATGAAATTTTGGTTCTTGTTTGGTAGCTGCCTCAGCTTTTCTAAACCCCAGATTCTCCACTTGCTGCTTCCATTACTGAGTACAATCTGAACAATGAAAGAATTGCATTGATTGTGCTCTCATTGTTGGGTTTATCTCAAGTGGGTGAGATTTCCTGTGTTTCATGGTCTGGGTATCATGGCTCTCACTAACTGTAGATAGCAGAGATGGAAACTTTGCCATTTTTGCTCGATAGCTGTGCCCTGAGCATCCCCCCACGTGGATGGGCTCTGCTCCTGATCCCTCAGCAGTGCTGGGGAGGGTAGAGCAGTTCAGAGTCCCTGCAGGAGCTCAGAGCTGATTGCAGCACTGCTGCCTGCACTGAAGGGCCAGTTCCTCTTGGAGAAGAGTTAATGGTTTGAAGTCACTTCTTTGTTGTTTTCTTTTTTAACCTTAAAGATTTAATCCTTAAATCTTTCAGCTTGTATGGAAATTTGTAGCAATGCTCCTCCCATCAGAGGACAGTCACTCACTGTGTGTGTTCTGTGACCTGTCAGGAAGATCAGCTTGCACCAGTGTGGGGGTGTCACAGCAGTGGTGCCTTAAGGCAGGAGCCTTTTATCTCTGTTAGATCCATGGAAAATATTGGGAAAACTGGATACATGTACACAGGAGACAGTTGTGCCTGCTTTGGAGGATTTCCTTTTAACACTTCTCCCATGAAGTAAAACAAATCCCATGTGGTGGAAATGATGTCACTGAAATTAGTGAGGACCAGCTGATATTTCCAGCCTCATCCATGCTTTGCATGACAACTTGTACAATGAGCTTTGCATGCCTGTTTTGTTGCTTGTAATTTTCAAGAAGTAACAAAACTCTCGAGTTAGGTTTTGTGGAACATTGTGCAACATGTTTGTTTATCCTGTATCTCCCCAGTCTGTTAACTTGCTCCTTTAAATTCAAATGGATACGGTGCTATGCAGATTCTGGCATGTACTACCTAGGTAAAGTTTTTGCTTTGTTTCCACAGTTGTAACACCTGAAATGCTTGTACCTATATAAAACTTTAGTCAAGTAGTAAATTGTAATTTGTTTTTTAAGAACCACTTCTTACAGTAGTTTAATACTTGAAATTAATGAAACTACTTTAGGCCACTACAGTTACCCATTCATTAGATGACTTCTGGTTTTACTTGGTTTTCTTTTAGAGAATCGACTTTAAAAAAAGAAATTGATGAAGAGAGAGCATCTTTACAGAAATCCATCAATGTCACTAGTGCCTTGATCACACAAAAAGATGAGGAACTGGAAAAACTCAGGCATGAGGTAAATGAGGAATGGATGATTCCTAATTTCAGTTAAGTTGCAGCCAGAGGCTTTGTGTGCTGGCTGATCATTTTTCTTTCACGTGGCATAGTTAAACCTTAGCATCTTCAGCTGCCTGTGCTGAGCCAGGTCACTTCCTGGCCCGTGGTTTTGTGGCTGTTCAGCCCTTGCTTCAAGGGCTGGCCTTGGTGCTGGAAGGTCCAAGTGTTGCCAAACAACTCTTCCAGATCACGGTGCTCCGCGGAGAAAACGCTTCTGCAAAAACCCTGCAGTCAGTGGTGAAGTCACTGGAGTCTGACAAACTGAAACTTGAGGAGAAGGTGAAGAACTTGGAGCAGAAACTCAAGGAAAGCAACGAGCAGCCTTTGACTGTAATGAGCCCCTCAGGTAAAGCGAGAGCCACTCCAGGGTCTGTGCCCTCAGGGCCTGTGCCATTGTTCCTGACTGAGCCATGGTCACATTGTACCCTCTTTGGTTTGTTCCTTTAAAGGTGATGCTGTTACTCTGCTTCAGGAGGAGATTGCAAGAGAGAAGCAGGTACTGGATGTGCACATGGGCATGCTGAACCAGCAGTGGGGCTGTAGGAGAGGGGATGATTCCAAAGGCAGTCCTTACTGGGGTTTAATGGGCAGATTTATCTTGTAGCCCCTCAGCTTCTGAAGGGAAATGTCAGTGACAGGAAATACTAAATCAAGTGATGAGTGATACAGAGAAACAAGGGAATGTGAGGAACAAGCAGGAAATGAGAGTGGCAAGTTGTGCCCTGCAGCCTGAGCAGAGCACTCACTGCTCCTTGGCATTCCCAAAGGTTTCTTGGATGTGCATGAGGAAAAGCTGTGGCCCACCTGAAGCTGGTGCTTGCCATCTTGGAGAAAGGGGCTCCCTGAGCTCCTGGGTACCTCTGAGCTCTGCAGTTCTTCCTGACTGCAGAGCTGGACTCAGAACAAGGGTTGGCAGCAATGGAGAAGGTGCTCAGCTGGCACAGGGAGATGGGATTTGGAGTAGGACAGTCACAGTGACCTCAAGGGCTGTGCCAACAAATGCCTAGAAAATATGGTTGGAATAGAATCACCTTCTGCTCATGATAAAGCCTTTGTTAGATCATGAATGTCACGCACAGTGATTAAAAATGTCCTTGCAGTTGTGCAGCCACCAGAAGTGTCATGAATATACACTAACCAATCTTTTCCTGCTTTTCTGCTTCCCTGGATTCACCTGCTGATGGCAACCCTTCCTTCCCCCAGGGCGAGGTTGGTCCCACTTCTTCCCTCCCCTGTTAATTTCCCAAGTGTTCCTTGGTCACATGGGGAAGGTGCCATCCCCTGCCCCTCTCACTGTCCTTGTCCTTGGCTCTCCTAGATCGACTTCCTGAACTCAGTGATAGTGGATCTGCAAAGGAGAAACGAAGAATTGAACTTGAAGATACAGAGAATGTGTGAAGCAGCCCTCAATGGCAATGAAGAGGAGATAAATAACTATGACAGGTACAAATCCTAAAGGAAACCTTGGCTCTTGTCTTGGGAGCTGTTGGTAGAGCTGCTTGGCAGCTGCACGATGCTCCAGCCTGATCTCAGCTGTCAGGAGGGACAGACAGAGCTTTCCCTGAGTTCAGTGGTTGAATCCAGGGTTCTCTTTACACTGTGGTGTAACTGGGGGTGCAGGTGGTGCTCTGTAGTTATCAGTCCCAAGCACTGATGTATGTCACATGTCTGTTGCATGACTTGCTGAATCTGGCCCTTTCCAAGTGCAGAAGAGTCTTTGCTCCCACAAGGCTGTGGCTGTGTTGGGATGGGAAGAACCAATCCAGAGAAATAACACTAAAACCCATTTGATGTTCAAACTTCAGCTCTCTTAAGGGAAAAGAGAAACTCTTTTACCTGTATTTCTTTTAAATGTCTGTGTGCAAATACTTGCACAAACAGCAGCTTGTTCAGTAAATATTGGTGTAGGGGACGGAGGGGGCACTGCAGGGTGGTGGAGAAGGGTTTGTGTCCTGTTTTTGGAGGAGCTCTGGGGCGTTTCCTGAGCCTCAGTGAGCAGGAGCTCACGGCAGGGCCGTGGCCTTTGCTCCGGTGTGGCAGAGGCATTGACTGGTGCTGGTGCCGCTCTTGCAGTGAGGAGGAGAGCCTGTCCAAGAAGAAGCCGCGTCTGTTCTGCGACATCTGCGGCTGCTTCGACCTGCACGACACCGAGGACTGCCCGACGCAGGCGCAGGCGCTGGAGGAGCCGCCGCACTCGGCGCACCACGGCAGCCGGCGGGAGGAGCGGCCCTACTGCGACACCTGCGAGGTGTTCGGCCACTGGACGGCCGACTGCAACGACGACGAGACCTTCTGAGGGGGGACGGCGCCCCCGCCTCGCACCACCAGCAGCCGCCCGTGCTGAATGTCAGGACAAGGGACAGACCCCGCTCCCCTGCCCGCCCGCTCCGGAGTCCCTACAAGCATAAAGATTTTGATCTTCCACTAATAAATAGCCCCTGTCCCTTTTTAACAAACGTCAGTGAAAGATGAATAAATGATTTAACAAGTGACTTTATGCTGTTTCTTCCCAGGTTCTGGGTTTGTCCCACCCTTAACAGGAAATGCCCCCGTGCTGTTGGATCTATTGGTGGGAAAACATGTATAGGAATGAAGCACTAGAGTTATATTAAAGCTTATTTAAATACCTTAAAAATATGCTGTTAATTTTCATATTTGCACTAAACCATTTTAAGGCTGAATTTGTACATTTAGATTTTTAAGCGTTTTTTTGACACTGGACTGAGTTTGGAAATATTTCATCTTTATTTTCATTTACTCCTTTGGTTGCGATGTCGCTCGGTGCCGTGAGCTCTGGGTTGTGGTTTGGTGTGAAACGTGGAAGTGACGCAGGTAAGGAGCTGCTGGGGGTTTTGGAAACCTGTATGCTGTGCACACCTGGAACAGTTTGTGGGCAATCCCTGTTTTGCATTTTTTCAGCTTCTATATAGTGAGTGTGGTGTGTGTGTATATATGCATATATATAATAAAGTTATATTTTGGAAAAAAAAAAAATGTTTTCTGCATTTCCATTCAGGGTGTGCGGGGTTCTGCATGGGGACGGAGGTGCCCAAGGGCTGCGCTGTAAATCACAGAATCCATCAGCTGGGAAGAGACCTCTGAAACCAAATCTGACTCAACACCACCTTGTCAATATGCCCAGGGTACTACTGAGTGCCACATCCCGTCCTTACTTAAATACCTCCAGGGACAGTGACTCCACTGCCTCCCTGGGCAATATTTAATCATCCTGCCAGTGAAGATTCCTCCTGATGTCCAACCTGAACCCCTTCTGGTGCAGCTTGAGGCCATTCCCTGTCCCTGTTCCCTGGAGTGCAGCCTGAAACCCAGGCTGTCCCCTCCTGGCAGGAGCTGTGCAGAGCCAAAGGCCCCTCTGAGCTCCTTTTCTCCAGGCTCAGCCCCTTTCCAGCTCCCTCAGCCTCTCCTGGTGCTCCAGCCCCTTCCCAGCTCCGATCCCTGCCCTGGACAGGGGGCTGCAGGTGCGGCCTCAGCGGTGCCCAGCGCAGGGGGGAAGCCGTTCCCTGGTGCGGCCGGTCACAGTCCCGGCTGCAGCCCGGTGCCAGTGGCCACACGGGGCACACACAGGGCACACGCATGATCACACATGACATACACACGATGACATAGGACACACATGATCACACATGACACACACGCTCACGCATGACCGTTCCTGGCCCCGCCCCGCGCTCAGTGCGGCTGCGCGGCCCCGCCCCGCGGTCACGCGCGCTGGTGGGGCAATGGCGGCGCACCTGAGCTCGGGCCGGGTGAACCTGACGGCGCTGCGCGAGGCGGGGCGGCGCGAGCTGCGCGAGTTCCTGGACAAGTGCGCGGGCTCCAAGGTGGGCACGGCGGGGCCGGGGGTCCCGCGTGGGTCCCGCGTGTGGCGTGGCCGCTCTGATCCCGCCGTCCCTTCCCGCAGGCCATCGTGTGGGACGAGTACCTGACCGGCCCCTTCGGGCTCATCGCGCAGTACTCGCTGCTCAAGGTAAGGGCCGGGGGCAGGCGGCCGGGCCCCGGCGCTCCCGCACTCGGCTGACGGCCGTGCCTCCGCGCAGGAGCATGAGGTGGAGAAGATGTTCACGCTCAAGCCGGGCCGGCTGCCCCCGGCCGACGTCAAAAACATCATCTTCTTCGTCAGGCCCAAGCTGGAGCTGATGGACATCATCACGGACAATGTGCTCAGGTACTGCGGGCAGGGCACGGCAGGGCGGCCGTGAGGAGGGGACAGGCGTGGCCCCAATCACCGCGTGCTTTGTTACACCTGTGCAGGGAACGACAGCGATGTGCACACACCAGACCGCAGCACTGCCACTCTGCGGATTAAATGGGGGCGTGACACACCCTGGGCAGGGGGGCTTCACCTTGGCTGGGATGCAGAGGGTGCGTTCCTCCCTGCGAGGACGTTCATTTCTTCTAATTAGATGGAATGAGCCATGCTTGGATTGCTGTGGCCTTTTGGACAGCCACGTCCCCCTGCCCTGGTGTCAGAGCTGTGGCTGCACAAGGCTGGACACTGACACTCCAAATCCAGGAGTCAGCAATGACCCAGTGCAGCGTTCCTGTTTTGTGTGACTCCAGTGCCCCCTCCCGTGCTCGGTGCTGCTCCGTGAGCAGCGAGTGACCGAGTGCTCTGCTCCTGCAGGGAAGACAGAGGCCGCTCTCCGCAGAGGGATTTCCACATCCTGTTCGTGCCGCGCCGCAGCCTCCTGTGCGAGCAGTGGCTGAAGGAGCAGGGCGTGCTGGGCTCCTTCATCCACCGCGAGCAGTACAGCCTGGACCTGATCCCCTTCGACGGGGACCTGCTCTCCATGGAGTCTGAGAGCGCCTTCAAGGTGCGCGCTCACCTCCTCCTCGAGGGAAAGCAGAACGTGGTTTGGTGCTGGACGTTGGTGCTGGTGCAGCAGCTCTCAGAGGGTTGTGAGTGACCTGCACAGCAAGGAAAGGCCTTGCAGAGCAAACCTGGCTTGATCCTGAAGCCTCAACTTCCCTGTGTGCTTTCACACTAAATGCTGAAGGAACAGTCACCCCAGTTCCTCCAGGTTCAGCCGCCCGTGTTACTGTCACAATTGGAGCATTCCTGAGGCTTAAAGCACTCAGGTGTCACAAGGAGCCAGCACAGTTTGTGTTCCTGCACAGCCAGGGAGCTGTGTGCTGGTTCCCACTGTACTGAGCATTAACAGCTGTCACATCCCAGCTGCATGTCCTGCATCTCCAGTGTTGCATCCAAGGACAGGACAGTTTGGGAGTTTCTTGGCCCTCTCTGTCCTGTGTGTATCCCTATATGGCAGGGCTTGCAGCTGTAATGAGGTGTTGGGTGCTCTGATTGGCCTAATTAGCAGGAGAGGGTCCTTCCAGCCACCTTCTTTTACTCCATCAAACTGGATTTGTGTCTGGAGTTCAAAAATACCAGTCACAGTGACAGCACAGTAATAAGGTCCATATATGCCAACAGCCATAGTTTGTCCCCAGCCTGTGTCTCCTCTGAACTGTTCACGTGGATGCTGCTGTGCTGTGGAAGCATCTGTATTGGATTGACATCTCCCATCAGAATCCCTCTTGTTCTTTAGGAATGTTACCTGGAGAGTGACCAGACCAGTCTGTACCATGCAGCAAAGGGGCTGATGACCCTGCAGGCTCTCTACGGAACCATCCCGCAGATTTTTGGGAAGGGCGACTGTGCTCGGGTGAGGCTGAACAAATGCACCTTGTTCTTTGGAACTGCCTTAAGGAGTCTTTGGTTAAATGCACCTCTGGGTTTTTTTAATCCAGCCATGACACGCACATACCCTTTTTGCTTCTCTCTGATTAACCCATGGTTTAATTGGTATTTTTTGTGATGAGGGAGCAGCTTGATGGGAATGCAGAGCTTTGGCCATCACTATCTTGTGGAGCTGCAGAGAGCAGTAGAGAAGGACTTTTGTTTTCTCAGTGTCTCCTGCCCCGTCCATCAGCAGCCTGTACCTCCTGCCACGCCCTTCCTTTACAAGCATGTGCCTGCAGGGCCCAGAGGTCACATCCATCTCCACGCTAACCACAGTGTGACTTCTTGCAGCACGTGGCCAACATGATGATCAGGATGAAGCGGGAGTTCCCTGGGAGCCAGAATTCCATATTTCCAGTCTTTGACACCCTCCTGCTGCTGGACCGCAACGTGGACCTGCTGACGCCGCTGGCCACGCAGCTGACGTACGAGGGGCTGATCGACGAGATCTACGGCATCCAGAACAGTGAGTCCTGTGGGGAAGGGGCAGCTGTGCCGTGCCCTGGGGCAGGCTGCATGTGCTGGGTGGGTGTGTGCTTCACTGAATGTGATGTGGGAGCAGCTCAGCTGAAATCAGTGTGGGGTTTGTTCAGTCCCAAGCTGGAGCTCATCAGAATCTACTCTGGCTCTTTCTGCCTGGGAAGGGGAGCCAAGTACAGTCCATGGTTACTGCAAGGGCATCTTTTGGCTGTTGGCTGCAGGCACAGTGACAGAACAGGGAGTGTGTGAGTGGGAATGTTAGTGTGTGCCTTCAGCATCCATCCTGCCTGGATCACGTGCCACACTGAGGGGACAGGGACAGTTTGTGAAATGCCATTTTCAGAATGCTGTCCTGCTCTTCAGGGGATAAGAAAACTCCAGGGAGGCATTTATGGACTGTAATCCCTCCTGCTGGGCTGTACTGGCTGCTGGGCTGCCTCCAAGCCTCTCTGAAAGCAGGGCAGTGGCAATTGGGTTCTGATGTTCTGATGTTTGTGTAGGTCCCTGGCTGAGTGCAGGGAGACTCTCCTTCATTAACACACAGGCACTGAGTAGTTGGAGTGTTAATATTGCTTTGCTCCTCAGAGCTGTTTCCAGCTCAGGGGACACATTTCCACAGCCTGCTGATCTTAACTTCTGCTGATGTAGTTCCAGTCCTTTCAAGGGTTATTTCTCTTCATTTGGTAGCTTATGTGAAACTCCCTCCTGAGAAGTTTGCCCCAAAGAAGCAGGGTGAGGGTGGCAAGGATCTTCCCACAGAACCCAAGAAGCTCCAGCTGAACTCTGCAGAAGAGCTTTATGCTGAAATCCGAGACAAGAACTTCAACGCTGTGGGGTCAGTGCTGAGCAAGAAAGCCAAGATCATCTCAGCTGCCTTTGAGGTGAGGCCTGTGTCCAGCAGTGCATCAGATAATTCAGTCTGTGTTCAGCAGGGCTGGGACTGGCAGCTCAAGCTGCTCCCACAATAATCCCCATCCAGAGAAAAAACAGGAAGCTGTTCCAGTCTGTTCCCCTGCCCTGGGTGAGGTCAGCTCCATTGGACTGTTCTGAGTAGATCAGAACACCTTTTAGTAAACCTGTAGTAATGTGGTTCCTCATTTCTCCCCACACCTCTGTTCTGGGGCTTTCCCTCTGCTCAGAGCTTGCCTAATCCAGCCTTGTGCTGTGTGAGCCCACAGATCCCCTAACAGGAATTGTTCTCTTCAGTCTGCAGGAGTCAGGTGCTGCCTCCGTCTGCAAGAAGCCAAAGGTGATTTTTAGTGTGCTGATCAATTCCACTTGGCTGCTCTTGGTACCTGTTCATTGAAAGGTGCTTTTCCCTTCAGGATGCAGAGAAAAAAGCTTTAAGCAATAAAATCTCAGAATGTACTTTCAGAGTATTATGGCTGGCATCAGAACCAACAGAAATGTGCAAAAGACAGTTGTCATGCAGGAGCTTTGAACTGTAAATTCATGCTTGTCACAGACAAATCTGGAGAGCTGTGTGGGGCATGTTTGTGGTTTTGTTGAAAACATCCTGTTGATGATTCATAACTGAGATCCTATATCTTATTTTTCTGACCTCAAGGGGATTCTCAAGAGAACTTGTTCACTCTTTGATTGTATTTCCTTGGTGGGGCTTTTTTTTCTTAACCTCTGCCACATGTAAAAGGAGGTAGTGGTACTTTAACTGAAATACTGAGTGCTCAGCCTCATCCCCCAGTGCAGCTCTGCTTCTGCACTATTAGTGCTGGAGGTGCTAAAGATGGATTGTTCATACTGCTTGTTAAAAAAAGAGAATTCTAAGAAATTGTCAGCAGTAATAGGTGATAATGAAACAGCAGCATATTGGCAGCAGAGGACTTCCTTAGTCACAGGCTCCATCATGACTCTCCTGCCTGCACTTGCCCATTTAAATCCTTCACATATGAGTCAAATTATCTCTATTTTTATTCCAAGTTGCAGCAAGAGGCAAGTACCCAAATGCAGTGCAGGCCTCTGGAGCTGAACTCTGCATGGTGCTTCAGCACATCCTGCTCCAAACCCTGGCATGTGTTGCCACCAAGTAGAGTGAATGGCAGACCCAGCCAGCCCAATTCCTCAGCACCTTTCACTCCTGCTCCAAGGGGAGATGTTCTCCAGCTCTGACAGCATTGGCCTAGAGCTCCCTGTCAGCCAGCAAAGGAATTCCTCTCTGTGTGAAAAGAGGAGTTTCCCCTGGTAGGGAAATTGTGTTAGTATCTCTAACTCCCTGCAGGGAGTGCAGTAATAATTCCTCATGATAAAATGATCTGTTTGGTGTTGCTAGCATGAACAAGGCCTAACCCAAGTGATGGATTTCCTCAGGAAAGGCACCATGCCAAGACTGTTGGAGAGATTAAGCAGTTTGTGTCCCAGCTGCCCCACATGCAGGCGGCGAGGAGCTCGCTGGCCAACCACACCTCCATCGCAGAGCTCATCAAAGACATCACCAGTGAGTAGAATCATTTAAATCCACAGGATGCCAGGTAACCTGGTGGACATCACTCAGCCTGGCAAAAACTGGCTTTGCTCCATCCAGTGCATCTCTGCTGAAACGTTAATTGTAAAACATAAGCTGTCCGTTGCTCTTGTATTGATTTTCATTCTTTTCCCAAAGCATCTGAAGATTTCTTTGATAATTTAACAGTGGAGCAAGAGTTCATGTCTGGAATAGACACAGACAAGGTAAGCAGATAATGGCAATTAACTACTCCTACATTTTCAAAAAACTTTTTTTTTCCATTTGTTTTTTTCTGGTTTTTTGTTTCATTCTGTTTTTTTTCTGAGAGAGGAAACATCTGATCTAGATGATGTCCAGTGAAATGGATCTGAGTTACCTCTCACTGCCTGTGCACAGCTGGGGTGCTTGACCTGTCCAGGGGCACCCCATGCTCTGAGGGATCAGTGGAACATAGAAGATGGTTAATAGGAATTTTTAGGTGCAAAGTCTGGCTACTGAGTGAGGGACTGCTCTAGGGAGAGCCCAGGTGTAACTAGAGCTGGGTCACTGTTTTACAGATGGTCCTGGGCTGCCTGGAGAGCAGCTACTCCTCTTTTTTGCTGTTTTGGAGAACCAGGCAAACTAGATCTTTATTTCCAGGTCTGATGGGCACTTTAACAATTCTTTAAATAATCACTTATGTATTTTATTTAACAGGTTAACAATTATATTGAAGACTGCATAGCTCAGAAACATCCATTAATCAAGATCTTGCGGCTCGTTTGCTTGCAATCCGTGTGCAATAGTGGGCTGAAGCAGAAGGTTCTGGACCATTACAAAAGAGAGATTCTCCAGGTTAGGCTCTAACATTTGGAGGAATAAATTCCTGAGAAAATCCACATCAAATCTTCAGCTCTGCACTTCAATTCTAGACAGACACATCTTACACCTGAATAATGTGCACAGAAGGAGCACTGGGTTTCTGTTTGGGCAGATACCTGGGAGGTGCTTTTGTGTGTTCCAGCATGTAGATACACAGGTTTATATCACTTTTTACTAATATTATTTCAACACTCTAAATTGGATATACTCTACAGAGATCTTAACCAAAAAGCTTCTTTTAAACAAACATCTTTTTTAAACAAACTTCTTCACTTTTTTTTTTTTCCCTGCTTTAAACACTGGTCATGGGTTATTGCATGGTATTAAAGGTTATTTCTTCATATTCCAGACTTACGGCTATGAACATATATTGACCTTAAACAACCTGGAGAAGGCTGGACTCCTGAAACCCCAGACAAGTGGCAGGAATAACTACCCAACAATCAGGAAAACGCTGCGCCTGTGGATGGATGATGTTAATGAGCAGGTAATGGGCGCCTCAGCAGCACACATTACCTCTAAGTATAAAATTATATACAGCAGGAAAACCTCCTTTTTTATTTAATGTTTCTGATTCCTTTGAGGCAGCATTGACGTGCTGTCCCCTCTGTGTCTGTGTCCCCCAGAACCCCAATGACATCTCGTACGTGTACAGTGGCTATGCCCCGCTGAGCGTGCGCCTGGCGCAGCTGCTGGCGCGGCCAGGCTGGCGCAGCATCGAGGAGGTTCTCAAGATGCTGCCAGGGCCCCACTTCGAGGAGAGGCAGCAGCTCCCCACTGGCCTGCAGAAAAAGCGTAAGTTTGGGTTTGTTTTCCTGTGGTTTACAGGAAAATATGTCTGTCTGTCTGAGCAGGGAGTGAGGCAAACTGAAATCAGGGCAGGCAGAGTCCAGGTCTGTCTCATCCCCCTGTCCCACAGCAGTGTTAGATTGACCTAACCCTCCTTTGACAAATGGTTTAGCTTCTCATCAGAGTACTAAAATAAACCCTAAACTTACACTGTGATTTGAATAAGTAATGTTATGTGAAAGAGGATCAGCATCACACTCAAACAGAAACACATCCTGGGAGCAGACTGTGGATTTCTGTGTCCCAGCCTCAAATTCAGTTCACTTGAGTTTGACTGACAGTTGATGCAGGGGAGCTGTAAATTCAAACCAAGCCAACCTGGACCTTTTCTGTGACCCCACAGGTCAGCACGGTGAGAACAGAGTGACCCTGGTGTTCTTCCTGGGCGGGGTCACGTACGCAGAGATCGCCGCGCTGAGGTTCCTGTCGCAGATGGAGGATGGAGGCACCGAGTACATCATTGCCACCACAAAACTGATCAATGGCACTACCTGGATCAAATCCTTGATGGAGAAACTGGAGCCTGCCCCTTTCTAGGGTGTGTGTGGTGAGAGACAGTAAATGTGAGAGGCCCTGTGTGACACAGGCACTCAGCTGGCACAGCTGCTCCGTCAGAGAAACACAGCAGTGAAGCTCTCCTGGGACCAGCTCATGACCCTCGTCCCTTCTGCACAGTGTTCCAGCTGTCTGTGGAACTTCCAAGCAGACAAGCTGGGTTGGAAGGCACTAACAATAAACAGTGGGGAAGAGGGAGATCCCTGCTCATGGTCTGACCTGGCAGCCAAGGGAAGGGCTGGGGCAGCAGGAATGGGCCCTGGTCCTTCTCTGTGGCAAATTGCTGCTTTTTTTCTTTCACTTTAGCTTTGGTGGGAGATGTGATTTCTGCTTTTTACCCCTCTAAGGTGCTGAGGAGGCAGGATGTTCTCTATTCCTGACTTCATCCCAGTATTCCCAGACTGTTTGTCTCTCTCTGGTGCCTGATCCATTCCATGGGTGCACTGGATGTGTCAGTCAGAGATGTGTACACAGCTGTACCTGTGATCCTCGAGCCTTTTCCCCTCACTTGTCCCCTGAAGGGATCGCTGTGAGGTGACTCCTTTGTCCTGGGTACACCCACCTGCCTCTGGAAGGCTCCTCCAGACTATGAATGACATCAGTGTGTGCTGAGTTTATGGCTGAAGACACACAAACACTCCCTGTGTGGGGGCCAAAAATAGCAAGAGCAGGGACGCAGTAAACAGTGGGTTTTGAACCAACACTTTTTTCACCCTGTTCAGGTTATAAACTCTGGTACTTGCTGTCACAAGCTGTTGTAGAGCTCAAACTTGTAAAATGGAATTTTCCACGGGCTTGGTGGCTGGGCCCTTTGTGCAAGAGGCAGCTCCTGAATGCTGAGGGGAAGGCAGAGCAGGGTCGGTGGTGCTGCCTGTGCTGGGCTGGGCACTGTCAGTGTCCTCACAGCCGCTGGGGACTGTTCCACACTCCAGTTCACTCTTAAACACAACTAAAACAAAGCCCACTCCTCACCTTAAATCACTCTCTTAGCAAACATTTCTGCCTTGGTTTTCATGTATAATATGTCCCAATAAATCCCTCAGTTTTTCCAAGTTGTCACAGTTGTGACTGGGGGTTTTGGTCTGTTTTATTTTCTAAGACTGAAGTCTGCCAAGTCAGACCCTCCGTGGAGCCCCTCTATCTGTTTAACTCCAGCTGACTTATTAAATGAAATAAAATAAAGATGTATTTAATCTTTTTTTGGAAATGTTTGCACTCTCTAGAATACAAAAATAAAATAAAACCCTGCACTGTGGTAGCTGTATCCTCGTCTCCCTGTCCCAGGATAACTGAATTACTGAAGTTGAAACTATTTTTCTGACACCCAGGTGTTTTTTAATGAAGGCTCACATAAAATTTAATTCTGTTCTGCCACCTGTAATACTACATCAGAAGTGGAATTTCTGAACTTTTGAAGAAAAATACAATTTCAGTCAGAGGAGACTTTCAGGTGGGAAGGCAGCTTGTAGACAGACTGAACAAAAAACATGGTGCAACTTCAGTGATGGAAGAAGAGCAAACATGGATTGTTTGCTCTGCAAGTTCCATTTAAAGTAGCTAATTTCAGAGTATTTAAAAGGAAAACTGAATTAAGTTTGGATCAAAAATTAGATGTTACCTTGCAGAGAAAAACAAGAAGTTGACTCAGAGCAACAGAGTGTCCTTGAGTTGGCCTTGAAGGGTTTCTCTAGTATCACAATTTCCAGATTTTTTTTTTTTTAATTAAATTTTAACAGTTGATCTAATCCTAAGGAAATACTGAGCAGGCTGGTTTCTGAGCTACACCACAGGTGAATAAAGGAAACACAGAGTGGCTCACCTTTCCCTAGCCAGCAATCAGTAACACTACAGGCAAAACTTTTTTTGGTTAAGAGTTCACACCAGACACTTGGTAAACTCTGAATTCATCACCAACATTGCAGCCTGGTTTTTTGCAGCCTACACCAGAACTGTGTAACCCCTCCACCAAGCCAAAGCCTCTTCCTGGAACTATTCAACAAGAAAATAAAAGCCATCCTGACGCTGATCAATTCCCTGGAGGAGCAATTACTGTTTAACAGGCTTCCTGAGCAGCTGATGATGTTCTGCTTCTGTCCAAGGCCCTGCTGACCATGTGGGTAATAATTTGATAACAAGAGAACCTAATTAAATTAAGGGACCATTTTCTACATCATAATATCTTTGTAGGTAAGAGATTTGATTTGCAGTACATAATCTTCCTTCTCTGCTGTCTACATTACTAAAAAAAAAAAAAGAAAATATTACCCAACCTCTACCCCAACCCCTCCACTTTCACTTTTCATACATTATCAGAAGCAGTTTTGCTAAGAATAAACACAGAGCCTGGCTCCCTCCTCCCCTCACTGCAAAGGAGCTGCATCATTTCAGCTCTATAAGGTTGGGATGACTCCTTGGGAGGGAGGGTAAGGGTGACACTAAGCAGTGACCTGGGGACCATGCAGGGATTAGGCTGCCCTCAGCCCTCACTAACTGCTGGTAAAAGCTCCTGGCTCAGCCTGCACAGCCCCACCCTGGGGATGAGCCCCAGCTGTGTGTGAGGATCCTCCTCCCTGAGTGGCTCACAGAGCACTGGGTGCTCAGGGAACAGAGCAAGAGGCACTGCAGCCTTTGAGATAACAGAATAAAACGTGTAAGATGACACAAGGTTTTGTTAGAGGCAAACCCCACATCTCAACAAATGCAGATTTTGGTGACTCCAAGCCCTGGCACTGGAACTCTGGAAATGCTGTTGGCAAAGCCCCCAGGGGAAGGGGGCTGCTCCGAGCACCACGGCGCTGTCGGATCATAACCGGTGCTGACCACACCTAGAGCTCAGTCCTGGTGTGGCTGCACACACACACACACTCTCACAGAGTGCTGCTGCTCCAGGATCATCCTACAGCACAGACCCTGCAAAGGGACAGCTGCAGAACCAAACTAGGGAGAAACACCAACTTGCTGAAGCAGAGCCCGTCATCTGCCTGGGTAAGCAGTTTATTTCTTTATCACCATCTTTCTAGATAACCAGAAATCTCACACAGCCTATGGACAGAAATCTGTAACGCTCTGAACAACAGGGAAACCACAGCTGGTTTAAAAATGCTGTAAGTCCTGTACTGTATACAGGTGCCTGAGCTTGGAATGGAATGGCTGAACTCATTAAACAACACCAAAAGTGAATTCCTTATCAGAAGAGCTCTTTAAAAAACATTCCAGGCAGCAGGACAGGAATTCAGTTTAGTTTATCTGGCTTTAGGCTGTTCAGAACAGAAATAATCTTGTGGGTTTTTTATCCTAAGTCTGATTTTAAACTCCCTTTTCGTGCTTGACCAAGAGCGTCAATACTGTTGATCAGGCACGGTTGCAATCAAAATTTAAAAGAACACGTAAATTGAAGAGATAATAGAATGTTTTAGGTGGGTTTTCACAGCTTCAAATCCAAGAAGCCAGTGACTTTAGGGGAAAAGTTCAGATTTAATTTAAAGTAACAAATGAGCAATCACTTCCAAAGCAATGCGTACATATGACTATACAATACTGCTAGGAGATGAATTCTAAGGCATCTTACCCCATGTCTCCCATTAACGTTATTTTTAACGCAAGATATAAATATTTGCCTGTGCAAACTTGTATTTAAGCCTCAGTTTTCGTCATTCCTAAACAAAAGGCTCAGTTTGTGCCAGTACCTCCATTAGATGCAATTATAGAATTAAATATTAATGGTGGCTTCCTTGGAGGAATTGACCACTTTGATCAGAACAGGCTGTTGGTAATGCACCATCAGCGGCCGCTCTGCTCCTGCCCTTCCTGGAGGCACAGCCCCAGGGGAGAGATCCCAGGAGCCAGCTGGACTCTGCAACACCCCCAGCCTCACCCCCTGGCCACTGCCGGGCTCTGCATTTCCACCTGCTGCCTTACCAGTCCTGATCTGCACACTTTGATCAGATCCCAAACTCTTTAACACCTCAGCAGGGTTTTGAAGAGGCCCACACCAGTCACTAACAACCTTCCAGGTGCTCACAGGATTTCTCCCCGTGGCAGGGTGGTGTCCCTGCTGTGAAACTCACCTTGTGTGTGTGCTCCAGGCGCGGCAGGAGCAGGGAGCAGCCAGCCCCAGGGATCTGGGAGAGCCATGCCGGACTCCTTCGCCATCCACTTCCTCAAGGTGCTGCGGGAGCTGCTGGCCTTCGTGCTCTTCAGCTACACGGTGCTGCTGGGGGCGCTGCTGCTGGCCGGCTGGACCACCTATTTCCTGGTGCTCAAGTGAGGGCTCTGCCCCTGCTCCTGCTCCCACGGCCTTTCCAGAGGCACCCACGGCACAGCTCCGCACGCGGGATGGAGGCGCCTTCCCCCTGCGCCGAACCTGCAGGAGCTCTGTGCTCTCGCTGCCTCACCGCACTCTCATTTTCCTGTGTAAAAACAATAAAGGTTAAAAGAGAAAAGGTATCCCCGTGCATGCACTTTACAGATCCTCGTGGCTCTCGCAGATTCTTTGTGTCTCTTGGACTCTGAACTATTTAAAAGCCTCCCAGCAGTTTTCTCCTGAGATTCCCACCCTGCCGAGCACAGCACAGGGGATGGCAGGGATGCAACACCACTCCAACATCTCAACAAACAAGTCCTGCCTTGTCCTGCTCTGCCTCATTAAGGGTGTGAAGGCAGACACACAGAAATTACTTGTAATTTGTTTTAGAAGTTCTGGAAAAAGACATTTCAGATCAGCACAACGTTCCCCTCTCCCTACAGTTTTCTGAGGTACAGAGTTGGTAACTGGCGCTCTCAGGTGGGCCAGGCTTTAGAACAAATGTTTAAAGCAGAGTTAGATTGAATATGTGTGCTACAGCACTGCCTCAGTAAAGTAACCTGCACTGACTGAGTCTCTGAAAACAGGAGAGAGAACAGGAATTCCTGCTATAACTAAAAATAATAGATTTAATTGATTAAGGCCATTTTGTGTGGAATTGCACACGAAACCTTTGGCAGAGAAGGTGGAGATTATCACTAGCATGGAACTACCCAAAATCAAAGCAACATAATGTACTTTAGAACAATAAAGATGAATTAAACCAGGGCCGTGAGGAGCACTGGTGTCTCTGAGTTGGCGGTCACAATCTTTCCCTGCTGGAATTCCCTTTCACCCAATGGAGCTGATTTCAATACAAAGTTGGGTTTTTCAATTTCTTCTTTATCTGGAGCGTTCTGCTCAATGTCCTCATGGCCCATAAGTTCCACATTCCTTTTGTCCAAAGCCTTCTTCCCAAGCTTTGTTCACCTTTCCCAAATCTAATGTCACTAAAACACACCAAGCCCTAAACCTTACCAAGGCCATTCCACTACCAAGTAATTTCGTTTTCTAACACCTGGACATCACTCAAAGCTTGTTGGCTGCTCTGTCTCACAGATTAAATATTCTTATCCGGCTTGAAAGCTACAAAACCAAAGAACAGCCCGTTCTAAAGAGAATTTTTACACATTCCACATTTGGTAACAATTAGACAAGACCTTGTTTCATAATCTCCTCCTCATTCCCAGCAGGTGGGCAAATTGTTGTCTATTTCTGACCCTATTTCTGATGTTGGGCATACCGGCGAAACACAGAGGAGGTGTCGGGGGTGCTCCACAGGGCCCTGGAGGGGCCGCGGGGACACCTCTGGGGACACCCGGGGACATTTCCCGCTCGCTGCCCTCACGCTCCCGCCGCTGCCCTCACGGCCCCGCGCGCCCTCGGCACGCGCCCGCGCTCTGCGCACGCGCCGCGCTCGGCCCCGCCCCAACCCCGCCCCTGCAGGTGCGCGGGTGACGTCACTTCCCGCGCGCCGGCGGGCGGGCCAAGATGGCGGCGGGCGGGCGGTGGCTGCGGAGCTGCTGCTCCGTGCTCAGGTACCGCGGCGGGCGGGGGGAGAGGCTCGGGGGGACCGCCCGCACCGCGCTCCCCACCCGCCGGCGCTAGGATAAAGAGTACGCGGCATAAAGGAAGGAAAATGCACCGGTTGTTTTCATTAAATTGCTGTAGAACAACAAAAAAACCTCTCGTTGCTTTGTGCTTCTGTTTTTGCGCTCGAGTATTTCCGTGATAGAGCCTGACCCCAGGGTATTTGCACAGCTTGGGTTGTAATAAAGCTGGTCACAGAGACCCAAGTGTCGCTGGATTGTAACAAACCTGTCACATTTCTCACCTGCATGTACCGCACGCCACTTTTAAGCATGTTTTTTAACCGGTTTTCCAGTATTGTTGACTAACAGCAGTGTGCCCATACCAGCTAACATAAATTTTCTCTCTAGAAGTATTAATATTGCACTAGTTACTGTGCTTGCCTGTTCTTGCACTTACGATTAAACAACAATACGAAATTTGAAACAAACTTACTCATCCGATGTCACACAGCTGCATCACAGAAACCTGGCACAGACAAGCTCCCCTCGAACAGCATCTGGGTGTTCTCCTCGCTGATCCCTGTTTCCCACCCCACACTGGGATGTTCCTGCTGCTGATCTTTACCTGTATTTCCCACCCCACACCGGGATGTTAAAATTTGCCTCTTGCTTTTCCAGGCGCAGCCTCCCCGTCCTGGCCAGCGTCGGGCAGCGAGGCCTCGCGGGCAGGAGTGGGCAGTGGCGCCGGGCCGTGGGGCTGGGGGTGGCCCTGTGCGCTGTCCCCGTCGTGGAGGTACCCCCAGCACCCCCTCCTTGCACCAGTTTGACCCCCAAACCCACCTGCCTGTCCTGGTTCTCCCCCAGGGCTGCATCCTCAAGGAGAGCTTGGCTCTCGCAGCTTTTCCTCGCCGTTTTGTTTGAGTGGTGTCCGTGGGGAGGGTGATGGCGAGGTGACACAGGGTGACACGAGGTCACACAGGGTGACACGGGTGTCTTGTGTTGCAGCAGCAGAGCTCGGGGTCCCTCAGCAACGATGCCCTGATCAGAAGAGCCGTGTCCCTGGTGACAGACAGCACGGCCACGCTGCTCTCCCAGACCACGTACGCGCTGATCGAGGCGCTCACCGAGTACACCAAGGTGAGCTCACACCTGGCACCCCCACTCCTGCTGCTCTGCCACTGGCTGCACCCCTTAAACCACGCTCAAAATGGGCTTTTGCAAAATTAATTTAACCCAAGAAGTGGGGGGGTTGAAGATGTCAGGTCCCTCGGGAGGTATGGGGTCACTGTTCTACACCAAATGTGGAAGTTACTTTTAGCTTTGTTAAACTGTTGCTCTTGGGTTAAAATTAGACAGCCCCAGAATGGTTTGGGGTTGGAAGGACCTTAAAGCTCATGCAGTCCCGTGGGCAGGGACACCTTTCACTGTCCCAGGGTGCTCCAAGCCCTGTCCAGCCTGGCCTCGGACATTCCAGGGATGGGGCAGCCACAGCTTCTCTGGGCACCCTGTGCCAGGGCCTCCCCACCCTTACAGCCAAGAATTTTTCCCTAACATCCCATCCAACCCTGCCCTCTCTCAGCAGGAATCCATTTCCCTTGTCCTGTCATTCCATGCTCTTTTAAGAAGTCCCTTTTTTTACTTAAAAATGACCCTGGAACTCAGAACTGGGGCTGAAGAAACTCATAACAATTATTTATATTACCTGTGTACTGAGCTCTCTGTTCTTGGGCATTTTATTGCCCTTTTCAGTCTTTCTAAGGCCATGAACTGAGTTCCATCAGAAGAATGGCATGAGCCATACTAAAGTCTGCAACAAGAAGACACAGTTTTAATTTTGCAAATAAAGTGCTGATTTGAGTAAAGTATTTGCATTCCAGTTTACATCCTTGTCAGTACATCAAGTGTATGGAGAGTAATTTTGCTAATTAACACTGAGACAACACCAGAGCTGTGCAGGCTGTCATGGTAACTGTGCAAAATGATTCCTTGACAGGCAATTTATACCCTGGTGTCTCTCTACAAGCAATACTCAAATCTCCTTGGGAAAATGAACTCGGACGAGGTGGATGCGGTCTGGCAGGTGGTCATAGGAGCCAGAGTGGATGTGAGCAAACCAACCTCCCTCACCATCTGCCTCTGCAGCCCTGCTCTCACAGCTCAGGAGAGCTCTCAGGTGTGTCACACCCTGTTGATTCTTTGTCCTGCTCCTAGATGACCACCAAGCAGCAGGAGTACCTCAGGCTGGAGTCCAGCTGGATGACGGCGCTGCGGCTGTCGGAGATGGCGGCAGAGGCTGCGTATCAGTCAGGTCTGAGCCTCTGCCCCTTGTCCCTCTGCCCCTTCTCCCTCTCTCAGCCCAGTTCAGACACACAGAGTACACTCAGTTAACACCACAGCTGACAGCTGGTTCTTGCTTTTTAGAGGTGCTGAGCACGTACATTCTGGTTTTGTCTGCAAATCTGTAGGTGTGTTCTGAGAGCTAGGCCTGGAAATTTCACATGTGGTTTAGGTCAGGACTAACCATGGCCAAAAATGTCTGAGGGAAGAGTTCAGTTATTTTTAAATGCAAGGCTCAAACACAGTCCTGGGAGCCACAGAACCAAGGCTGCCTAATAATACAGGAGGACTTTACAGCTGGATTTAGTTATATTAAAAAAGGAAAAGATATTAATTTTGGGTTTTTCTCCCTGGAGAGATTTGGATTTTTCCTCCCTGAAAGCTCTGAGACTGAGTTATGGACTGGTTTGTGGTAAATGGGCAGATTTACTGGAGTGGAGAAGGGAGGAAAAGCAGTGAATATACAGAGACACCCTCATTCTGTAAGTGCCTGGAGAAGACCCAGAAATCTGTGGGAGCATGGGAGGAGGATGGTGGGAATTCAGCAGTGCCACAGGTATTCCCACTGCTGTAGGTGCCAGGATGGGATGAGGACTGAAAGGTTCTGGCACACAGGGACTGGGCTGAGCTCTCAAACCCACTGGCACAAGGTGATCCCTCCTGTCCAACCCCAGCTGTATCCCACTGGGATGGGAGAACTCAAGGGAGCAGTGACACCTCAAAGCAGACAAAAGGCTTGAGGTAAATGAACAATACTGAGCATTAATGCAGCCCAAGAGCCCTCACCACACAGCAAAGCACATGATGATCCCATCCATCTCCTCAGCTGAAGGCTTGCCCAGGTTGTGCTCCTGTGACCCAGGGTGCCAATCCTTCCCTGCAGGTGCAGACCAGGCCTCGGTGACAGCCCGCAGCCACATCCAGGTGCTGAAGTCCCAGGTGCAGGAGGTGAGGCTGCTGTCCCAGAAAGCAGAGACCAAATTAGCTGAAGCTCAGACAGATGAGCTCATCAAAGCGCGAGGAGAGGACTCCTCATTGCCACAGGGTGTTTTAGGGAACTCAGATGATGACCCTTACCTTCGGGAGGACTGAACAGAACTGAGCTCTCAGGGTCAGTCACACATGGAACAGTCCCAAGCTCTGAAGTGTGGGATAGTGTAAAACTGCTGAAATAAGCCTGTGATTCCATTTTTTTTCCCCCCAAAAAAGGATTGCTTTGCAAATCAGGTATTTGGAAGGCTTCAGTTTTGTTTGTAACTTAGCTTGTTTGTAATACTTTTGGATTCATTTATTTAAATGTTTATCTATGCAAATGTGAAGACTGTTATCAGGGATGGCCTGGTGATAATTGTGTCTCTGCTTGGAGGGTCCTGCTGCTCCCTTGGTGTGTTTGTGGGATCAGCCAGAGAAGTGTATTTAAAAATCCTTGTTTTTAACCTGTGAGGTAAATGATGTCTGTGAGGAGATGCCTCTATTAAACTGTGCAAAAGCAGCTCATTGTGGGTGTGTCCATTTGGGGAGGAAATTAGGCCTTGCTTTCTATTTGAATTTAAAAGTTTTTAACCTCTGAGTGGCAGCTGCACCAAATTACACTGAGCTGCACTCAGGGGAAATATTTGCTCTGGAGCTGAGAACTTCCCATGGAGTCACCCAGGCTTGGTGCAGTTTTGTTCAGCACAGCAAATATTTCACCCAGAATCACCTCTGGGGGAGGTTCCCCAGGAAGCAAGGGGGAGGTTTGATTTTCAATATATTATAGTTCTAAACAGAATTGTTTTGGCAGCTGCTGTGTACTGTTCTACAAAGCAAAGAGCAAAAGAGTTTTACATATTTGAATGCTTCCCAGTGCAAGTTTCAGGCCATAATCTTAATTATTTCTTTTGCAAGCTTAATGTTTCACTGTAGGTTTCAAAACCATGGGTGTCCTTCACTGTTAATTTCCTAACCTGACAGCTGGTGTGAAATTTGCTTTGTAGAACAGCATCCACTTGAACTTTATCACTGGGGATTGGATCCCCATCTGCCAGGTTGTGTAAGAAAACACACATTAATCAAAGGTTTTTCACCACAGATAAGCATTTGATGTATCTGTGTCAAGGTTGGTGTTACTAAATTGGGTTGTGCCTGAATTTTCTTACCTGCAGCATAAGAGGTGTTTCTTTTTGGCTGCCTTTGGAACAAATGCAATCTCAGGTGCACAGCACTGTTCATTTATAGATTAGGTAGTAAAAAGAAAATTAACAAACCACTTTTCCTTGCTCCTCACTGGTGCTGCTGTATCCAAGGAGGATGCACAGTCTGGAATCCAGCTCAGAGGGAGCTGCCCGTGTCTGCTCTGGGCTGGAGCATTAGGGGAAAAAACTCCTGTGGTAAGAGGATTACTTGGGTGGTGGCACAGCTGAGCCCTCAGGAGCCAGATGCAGTCTCAGGTCAACCTCTAACCACAACTGCTCTACTTTGGTGCCTTGTGCAGTTGAAGAACATCTGCCAAGCCCTGACCCGAGTGCACAAACAAGTTGTGTACCTTTCAGGATGCCACAGTAACTTACTCAGATGTTTGCATGGCACTGCCAGGAGCCTGCTGAGCTAGGAAAGCCCCTCTTCCCCTTTCAGAGCCTGCTCCCAGCCCTGCTGTGACCTCACTTCTTGTTTCACTGCACGTACTGCTCTTCCTGCCCGAGAGCTCTTCCCACACACGTCCAGCCCGGCGTGACTGGAACCAAGCAGACAGTGCTGCCAAGTCAAAGTGGGGGTGAGAGGCACAAATCACCCCAAAGCAGGGCAGAAAGGAGTCCCTCACCTTTGTCAGGAAGTGAGAGCTGCCAGCTGGGGGTTAGCCCACACACCTAAGCCCACAACAGACATGACATCATGCTCTGTGCTCCTGAGTTTGCACTGGGAATCATCGAGTGGATCACAGAAGTGCTGGCACAGCAGCTCACAGGGCACCACGGTGCCTGCCCTGTGCAGTCTCCTCTCCAGGACCAGCAGCAGGGCCCAGAGAATTGTGCCCAGAACCTGGGCTTGCTGCTGGCACTCAGCCTTGTTCACACACCTGAAACTACACACAGGCACTTCCTCAGCTACAGTTAATGAAGCCCTGTTGGAGCTGCAGCCAGAAAACACAGTAACAGCTTGCACAAGATCACCCTGAGGATGGACACCCACCAGTTCTTTGAGACAAACCCCTACTGACACCTGGCACAGAAACAGCTCCTGGGAGGTGGCACCTTTGCCCCAAGAGCCTGGATCCGCCCTGGGGCTCAGCCAGAGCTACCCCAGGTGCTCCAGAGGGCCAAGGGAGCACATTCTACCAGGAGAGAGCTGCCACAGCTCTGCTCCCAGGGTGTCCCTGTCTGTAGGACAAGCAGGAGCCTCCTGGCAGCACTTGCTGGGCTCTTCTGAAAGCTCCAGCTCCCATCTGGTGGGGGATGGATGCTGGGCAGCTGGCACTACAGACAGCAATTACAACAGCACAGCATAAAGGGCTCTGCTTGCTCTAATCACACACTTCCTCTTTGCTCATTTGCTTGTTTTTTTCCCTAAGGCTTCCAGGCTGCTTCCTGCTCATCCTCAGCTCCAGCTCTAGCAGCAAGATACTGATAAGCTTCACAAAAAACCCCAAAACTTAGTCCTATATTTGATATTTTCTCAAATTAACAACTCCAGCACATTCAGATTTATCACTTTTGTGTCAGTGCATCTTATCTGAACAGGGCAGAGAACAGCTCACAGAAAAAGAAGTGGCAAGTATCCATTCCACTAACATTTTCCTCTTTAATGCAAATACCCAGCAGCAGATCTCAGCCTTCCCTGGCTTTTAGGGCTCTTAGCTTTCAGAAGACCTAAGAATATTCCCATGTAAATACTTTTGAAAAGTATTTTATTTATATACAACATTACAACAACAACAAACCAAACACCTCCCACACAACATGGGAAGCTACAGCCACTCTTCCAACCACCATGCTTATTCAAAACACGTGGCTCCTCTCAAACCAGATCAGAAAGTGTTTGTGCTAAAGTTTCCAGTGCATGTAAACCTTTGTGAGTTTCTGCAAAAGCCAAAGGGCTGGAGGCTGAGCCCAGTGCCCCAGATTATCATCACTGCTGTGTTAAGGCCATGTATTTTTGAAGCTTTTCCTTCCCCACTCCACTCCCTTTCTCCTGCTGCCTGGTAGGAGCTGGGATAGCAGACTCAGCAGGACATACTGGCCTTTCTTCCATGCCTTCAAGTAAATTTCAAATGCTCTGTCACTCCTTAGTCATGAGACTGACTTTGGCCAGCAGTGCAGGTGGCACTTGTGACTTCCCCTGGCACAGTCTGGCTGGGAAGCCACTGACCACACCCCCACCCTGTGACAATTCAACTGCTTCAAGTAACCCCCAACAGAAAAAGACTCACTGCAAACCAAACCACAGCTCCAGTGCAGTCTGTTAGTAACGGACACATTTCTACCACAACCTGATTTTTAGTTTAGTACCCTGTCAGCAGCATCAATCCCCAGGCTCATCAGTAGCTCCTTTTCCAGCCCCTGCTGTAGCTGTGTGTCACTGACACCGCACACCTAATGCTGTCATCCTTCACCAGTGTCCACATGATCCACATCTCCGTTGGGTTCAGTCTGTGCACAACCATCAGCTCTTTGTACCAGCACGGATCAAAAGAGTTGAAAGGTCTCTGGATCCCAAACGTCTTAAAGCCAGCGTGGTTCTTTGGGGTCACTGACATCTTTGCCAGACACATCCCCACAAACACATCATCTATGGGGAAGAGCTCCATGTCCTCTGCGGTGCTCTGGAGGCGACGCACTGTCTCTCTGGACATCACATATCCCCCTCCTCCTGCATAGAGAGGATAGAAGGTGGCCCCATACATGGCCTCTGGAATGAAATATTTGACCTTGGTGTTCCTGATGGGCCGGGCGTTGGCGATCACGTCCCCAACAAAGAGATCCTGTTCAGGGTCCAGCTCCTGGAGGAACTCCACGATGTTGTAAGTGTTGACAAACACGTCATCGTCGCCCTTCAGCACGAACCTGGCGTGCTGGCAATCCTCCGTGAACCAGCGGAGGAAATGCAGCTCCTTGAGGGTCAGGTTGAAGAAGTCGTCAACAAAATCCCACTGCAGGATGTCATCAAACTCCTGGCTCTCGTAAGCCAGCAGCTGGTGCAGGGGCTGCAGCTGGATTTTGGCCTCGGAACGCCCCAGGAGGAACACCAGCCTGATGTGTCTGCCCCTGATGGACACCTCCTTCCCCCACGTGTTCCTGATGGCCACGCGCCGGTCCACGTTGATGGGGGAAGACTTGATGGCCAGCAGCAGGAACATCTCTTTGCTACACCTGGAAGGCCTCAGCAGCACCGAGAAGTTCCTGCAGTGCTTGTAGGTTAGGAAGACTCGGTGAGGCTCCGGGAGGGCGAGAGAAGAATTGGCAAAGGTCAAGTTCGGCAAACACTTGCTGTGCTCAGCGCTGTCCAGAACCGAAGGCTGCACTCTGTGATCTACCACATCCACTTTCTGCTCTGCTGATGATGCTGCCAACTTCGCCTCCTTCTTCATGTAAAACACGCAGGCCAGCAGCGTGATTGAGAAGGTGTAAAGCGCCAGGCTTTTAATCCTGGGATACATGGCAGCATCCGGCGGGGGACCGGCCCCAGGCGGGCAGATGAACACGAGCCGTTCCCTCCCACCTTACCTGGGACGGGGACGTACTCGGTGCTTCCCCCGGTGCTGCCGGTGAGGACGGTCCGGAGCCCCCGGTCCCGCCGGGGCGCGCAGACCGGGCTGGAGCCGCCGCTCCACGGTGACCCCGCACGGCAAAACCCCCGCTCTGCTCTGCGGAGCCTCCTCCGTGATTCACGGGAGCTGCCGTTCCCTCCGCGCTTCACCGGGAGCTGCTCCCGCCCCTCCCCGCCCCTGCCGAGCCCCGCCTCGGTCGGAGGATGCGAGGGCTGGCACCGGCCCCGGGGCAGCGTGTCCCGGGCACGGACACCCATCCCACACCCCGCACACCCACTCAACCTCCCCTGCCCGTTCCGGCTCCAGCAGAAGCTCAGCACCAGCCACAGACCGCCAGGAGCCCCGGGGCAGCTCCCAGCTGTGGAGGCTCAGCTAAACCAGGCTCTGCGCAGCGTTCCCTGTGGTTTATTTCCACTCATGCTCCTGCTATGGACACATTACGGAGCCCTCCCCTCTGACATGGCCACGCTCTCCTGCCTCTTGGTGCTGGCTGCCGAGGGCCATCGAAGGAGCTGCATCTGGAATTGAACTGTCAGTGGCACTGGCTGGGGCTCTTGATCCTCCTCCAGTTCAGCAGTGTCTTTGTTTTTTCCTTTTCCTGTGATAAGAAGTACATTTGTCACTGTCTTGAGAGAGTAAATGATACTAAAAGCAGCAGCGTGCAAGGGTGTCAGTGGTGACTGAGCTTCAGGGGAAACTGAATATTATTTTAGATGATAAGCCCAAAAAACATCTTTAGGCTGGCAGTTGACCTGGGTGCAGCCTTGCTGCTTGTTGTGAAACTGCCCTAGGGCAAAAGAAAGCTGCAGAAATAAATCATTTCAAGGATCCTGGAAAATCAAGTGCGAGGTAAAATGAGACCTACGTGAGACTACTTCTGAAGACATCCTTCAGTGTCTGGGCAAATGGTTCACTTGTGACAAAGCCTTTCCTCTTTGAGCCGTCTGGAAGTGATCCCAATTCCACTGAGAGGACTTATTATTTGTGTGCATTTGCTGAACTGAGGGATGCAAATCAGCCTCAGCTCCCGGCTGTGAGAGTGCCTGGACACTCGGCTGGGAGTCATCCCCTGTGCCCCGGGGCATGGCCATTGTCACAGCTCCAAGGGGGTCCCCAGGTGATGTGCAAGTGTCAAACAGCCCCTGAGCAGCTGGTGACTCACGGGGCAGGCAGGATGTGCAGACACTGAGCTCAGCAGGGCTCAGCAGCCCCCCAAAAAGCCACAGCTGGGCTGCTCTGGTGAGTCACAGCCATAGGACAGCGGGTGGAGTGAGCTGTGGGGCAGCTTATCTTCAGGCACTGTGAATTTTGCACTCACATTTTGAATTATGCACTCCGTGGCCTCACAGTGCAGCCAAGCCAGCCCCCACCTGCACAGGCACGGGGACACCAAATTAAGCACAAATCTCTAATTGCTGTGGGTTTCCTGCAGCAGCAGCACTTCTGTGCACACAACAGCACTTTTACCTTTGTTCAAGCTGAAGGGAAACCTCCTGCACACACTAACCACACACCAGGGAGGGAAGGAAGGAAGGAACAACCACTGCTGAAGCTGAGCTGTTTGACAGCAGCTCCTGTCAGGCTGAGTGTACATTGCAAATACACATCTTGTGGAGGACAGCAGTTCACCGAGTTTTCTTTTCAGGTCGTTAAGGGAGGCCCCTGGCTTCAGTGAATGCAGCCCAGGACTGCAGAGCTCCGAGAGCCTCCCCAAAGATGGGGACCTTGCTGTGGGTGACAGGGCACAGGAAAGCAGCCTGGAGCTCTGTGGGTTAGTTGTACTCTCAAATCTGATGCCAGAGCAGGAAAACAAAGCTCCTTTGGTAGCTCTGAGCAGTGCTGGGAGGCCTGGCCCTCTCCATGCCCTTGCTGACCCATGAGCAGCTTTTCAGCATTGCTTGGCCACCCCTTCCCTGTCCCACTTCCTCTGCTCTTGCATTACCCCTCTGATGTGCTGGCACTGCTGTTTTTGCAGTGAGAACCAAGACTGATGGAAAAATGATCTGCAAGAGGCAGGGTGAGGTTTGCCCCTGGCAGATTAAGCAAGGCTGCTGGCTGAGCAGCCCTGAGCCTTGCACTGGGGTCAGGGTGGTCTCTTGGTGGGTGACAGCAGACTGGGATCTGTTCCCAGCCCTGCATGGGCTGGCTGGGGCACCTGGGGCTCTCTGTGCATCTCCAAACCAGAGAGAACAACAATCCCCTCTGCAAAGTGCTTGGAGATGCGAGCTGGCAGTGAATGAGGAGCTCATTATGCACCCCAGGCAGCGCTCGCCCAGCTGCCCGCCCACGCCGCCGCCCACATTTGGCAGCCACACAGTGGGCAGCGCTTTTCTCGCCCAAAAATCTGCTTTGCCCATGTCCCCTGGCACAGGGTGCTGTAGGTGTGGGTCTCCCAGGGCAGCTGGCAGCCCACCCCGGGTGCTTGTGCAGACACCGACTGGTAAAGAGTCCGGGCCGTGTCTATTCTGAGAGCCCCGCAGTCAATGTCTGCATTCACAGCCCGAGGCTCAGGATGTGAGTAAGCCCCTGCTCCGGAGCTGCTCCTGTTTGCTCTCGCACACACCCCGCCCTCTGTCCCGCCACCTCCAGCCTCTGTCACCTTTGGAAGCCGCATTTTTCTGGTCTCCTTTGGGTTTTTTGCTCTTGTCTTTGCCTTTTTTTGCCTCCTGTGGAGAGAGATGTTTCCACAGTAAGGCTGTGTTAAAACTCACGGCCCTCATTCAGTCCTGTGCCAGCTGTCATCATCTGGGTGCTGTCACTGGGATTTCAGGGGCAGGGGACAGAGGTGAGGGGGAGCAGGGGCACAGCAGAGTGGCTGCTCAGAGAAGAGAATCCAGGAAACAGAAAGTTGGTACAGCTGGCATGTGCTGCCACACTGACAGAGAGCACCAGAGGAAGCACGAGTGGCTGCTTACACATTCTGGAATGGAAAAATAAACTCATCTATTTTCCTAGGCCCAGAAAAAGTAGCAGAACTGCTCACTAATATCAGCCTTAAATAACCACACCAGCAGCGATGGATGGTGGTCAGGCAGGGCTATTTCAGCCCCATTTTGGGGAGAGGAGAAATTGGATGGATGGATGGATGGATGGATGGATGGATGGATGGATGGATGGATGGATGGATGGATGGATGGATGGATGGATGGATGGATGCCCAGGCCAGAGAAGGCATTTGCTGAATCCCAGCCTTCAGCCCTGCCCTGGGACATGCTCCTTACCTTCTCGTCCACAACTGGTGGTTCTGGTGGTTTCTCAGGGATCAGGATCCCAAAGTCACACACAGTTGCCACCAGGTTCTCATTGGCCAGCAGGGTCTCCAAGGTCACCCTCGTGGTGGCCAGGGTGCTCCAAATGGGAGGGTCACTGCGGTATTCACATGACTTCTTCTTCTTCTTCTTTTTCTGCTTGTCCTTGGACACGGGGACAGGCCTCAGCAGAAGGTTGGGGTCCCTTTATCAGAGAGAAGCAACCCAAACCCAGCCCCTCGCCCACCACTGCATCCTGGCCAAGGTGTGTGCCAACAGCTGCTGCCTTCCCCCCATAGAAAGTGGGGACTTTGGGAGAGGTCTGACTCTCTGACACACCAGACTGACCCAGGAGAAGGGTCCTTGTTGTCCCATCACTTTTTGCAGCTCAGATAGAATTTGATCATTGCTCTCTCCTGGCAACCTACCTTTGCACTGTTCTTCTTCAGCTCCTGTCCTTCCTTTGTGGCAGAGTTTTCATCTGGATCCACAGGCCAGGAGACCACCTGCCCGGAGAGAGGAGCTGGCCCAGGGTCACTGCCATCCCAGCCTGCCTCCCAGAGGGAATGTGGTGACACTGGCTGGGCCTCCCAGCAGCTCTTCCCCCTTCATCCAGCTCAGCCCCACCCTCACCTTCTCCTCCATAACTGAGACAATGGTTCCAGCCTTCAGGTAGGACTTCAGCCCCACCAAGTCCTTGGCAATGTGTTGCTTCCTGTAGCTGCAGTCGATGGTGTCTGCCCAGGGCTGTGCAGCGGTGGCAAAAACCTTTGCTGTGTAGGGACACAAAAAAGTTCAGAGATCTCTCTTTCCCCAGGACAGAAGGACCTCCAGGACATGGCTGGTGCCAGGTCATTGTCCATCAGTCCCAGGAATAGCCCAGCTGGCACTGCAAGGGACATCCTGATGCCACCACACCCCACAAAGAGCCATAAACCTGCCCTGAGACATGGAACAAAAGATCTGTAATTCCTCATTACCAGAGTGGGCCTCGGGCTCCTCTGTGGCTGCAGGCTCCTGATGGCTCTTTGTTTCTCCTGTGTCCTGAGCAGAGCTGTCCACATCCAGGGTGGCCACTGTGGGACTCTGGTGGATTTCTGTGCCCTGGAACAGAGAAGGATTTGCCTCCAAAATCCTATTCCCCAGCCCACCCTTATGGGAAGAAGGGACTTCAGTGCCAGGGAAAGGGTCTGCCACAACCAGCAGGAGGGCAGGAGGTGAGTTCTCTTCCACGAGCAGAGCTCTGGGCTCCCCAACAGGGATGTGGAATGTGGGCTTGTCCTGCTGGATGCAGCCACATGGGAATTCTGTCCCCAGCACTGCTGCTCCCCTCACCAGGCTCATCACCCCACAGCCTGGAGATGCAGCTCCCCCTGCTGTGACCTGCCATGCTGCTTGTTTCCAGGAGCACAATCAAGCACCAACCTCAGGACTGCCCCTGTCCTTGAGCTCCTCTCCCTCTGCAAACTGGTAGGTCACACAGTATCTGTAGGCAATCACTGGACCCTCGCAGTCAGGCTCCAGCTGCTGAAAATCTTCGGGATAAGGGAGTCCCTTCATCTCCCCAATGGTCACAACCAGTTGTGCTTCACTCGTGATCAGCTCTGAAAGGAAGAGAATCCTGCCTTGAAGCTGCAGCACTTCCAGAGAGAGGAAGGAACAGAAAAGCAGAAACCTCCAGGTCCCACGTCCCACCTGCTGGCATCCCTCGGTGCCAGCCTGTGCCAATGCTGTGCAGGACAAGCCACTGCCACGTGGCGTCACTAAAAGCCATGCAAACACCTCCTGCCTTGGCTGCTCTGCTCCTTCAACGTTTCAATCTCCAAAAGGCACATCCAGCACAAACTCATTGAGTAGAGGCCATCAAAAGAGGTTTCCCACCCCGTGTGTCCCCAGCCTCCTGCTCTCATCCCAGTCAGGGATGTGCCCCAGAGGTGGCACCGCTGTGTGCTGACAGTGCAGCCCCATGTGAGAACCTCCCCCAGTACTGATGTTCCTCCTGCCACAGCTCAGGAGGGAAATGCATGATCTGAAACCAGATGGGAAGAAAAGCTGAGGCAGGCCAGGACACTGAGGCAGTGCTGGGACTGGGATTGGTTGTTCTTGGGCCCAAGTCAGACACGACCTCACTTGTAATGACACAACCACAATGCAAACCCCACTCCTGAATCACAGGGTCAGCCTCAAAGGCAGGGCTCACCTGGCTGCTCTGCCAGCCTATGGAACTTTTGCCTCTCTTCAGGCCATATGTAGATGTCATCGAGGATGGACAGCTTGGGCAGGCTGTCCACAAGGAAGCCTCTGTAGGCAGGGATGAGGGACAGTGGGTTCCCCTGGAGCAGCAGGACGCGGAGATTCTGCAGGGTGGACAGCTGGGACACCAGCCCCAGCAGGTCTGTGAGGCTGTTAAAGCTCAGGTCAAGGGAGACAAGGTTTGGCCTAAGGAGAGAAACCAGAGAAGGATGTAAGGCAGCCAGCACCTATTTGAGGATAGAAAGCTACAGCTCTGGAGCAAAAACAGAAAGAAAATTGGTATTTCCCCAGCACAAACTGGGTTGAACTGAGGAATCCAATCTGGAGGCCAATTCCAATTCTTGAGCCATTGCCAGTCTGCCCCACAACACAAAAACATTTCTTTAGCATCCATTGATGACCCCCTGCACCATTTGGTGAGGCAGTCTCTGCTTCAGATGCTTACAGACTTCCAGCAGTGGTTTTGGGAAGGACACAGAAAAAGTAAACTGTCCAGGAAAATGGAACTGGGATGGGCAGGGTGTCAGGGCAGTTCCCCTGGCAATCTCCCCATTCCACACCTTGCTAAAGACCAAAACAACCTCTGGGCATGAGACAGAAGACAGCAGAGACAGACTACTCTGCACAGGGAGTAGACAGAGCAAAGAAACAACCCTTCTGAATTTTCCCAAAATTTTCCCTTCTGTATTTTCCCAGAAAAGGCCACCTCCATGGCTTGAGGTCAGCTGTTCATATCTGCTCATTTCCCTTTCAGGAGCTCACGTTCAGCCTGTGGCATTACCAGAAATCCACAGTGAGGTGCTTTTCCTGGGAAGGGCCACACAGCTGGTTGTAGCCCAGCCCCAAGTGCTGGAGCTCCGGGGGTGGCTGAGCACACAGGTCCTGCAGATCATCCACATCATTGTGGCAGAGCTCCAGCACCTGCCCAGGACAGAAGGAACAACAAACACCTTGGAAATTAGCTGTTCCTGGCACCTCCTTGAGCTGTTTGTCTTTCCCTGTGTTCCCACATGGGAATTCCTGCCCCATCCTGCTCGCTCACCTTCAGAGTCCGGGGCAGGTGGGCTGAGGTTACCCTGCTGATGTGGTTGGCACTGAGGATGAGCTCCTCCAGCTGCTGGAACTGCAGCAGACCCTCATCCACCTCCTCCACCTGCAAAGAGCTGGGTTTGGCCAACTTGTCCTTGAGGCACCTTGTGACCAGGGTGACATGGACACATCTCGATCTGTGTGACACCTGTGTGACATGGGTTAGCACAACATCCTGGGGAGGCTGTGGGGAGAGGCTCTACTCTGGCTGCAGCACCATGGGATGGAAGGTGTCCTTTTCCCAGCATGTTTTCCCTGCCAGCAGGAAGACACAGCTTTGTGGGCACCAGCAGCTGCACTTACCCCCTTGTCCAGTATCCGCAGGGACTTGACAAGCTGGGAGACGCTGGAGCCATGGAGGAGCTCGGGGCCCAGCACAATCACTTCCCTCAAGCGCTGGGCCTGGGGGCTGCAGTCGGGGGGCAGTGCCCAGGGGCTGTGCTGGTCTCTCAGCAGCTCCAGCAGCACCTCAGGGGTGTCCTCTCCTGGTGGCACGGCCTCCTTCAGCCCCGCTGGCTGTGCCCGGGAGCTCCTGCGGGCATTGCAGCGGGATTTGTTCTGTGGAGAACAGGGAGAGAGGAGAGGCAATGGCAGCCCCGTGCCACATCCCACAGCTGTGGCCCCCTGACCCCTACCCAGCTGCCGAGGCCACAGGGGAAGTCCTGCAGCCCCAGGTGCTGCAGGTACTCCTGAAAAACAGCCGAGACGCTGCTGGGTGCTGCCATGCAGCCCCAGCCCGCAGGGAACCCCCTGGCTCTGTGTCCCTGTTGCTAGGAGATGCTGCCATGGAACCAAACTCTCCAAGCAGAGGTGGAGCAGGTCTGGAAAAGAACCAAGCTCGCCCGGCTGGGAATAAATCCCTGTTTTTCTGGTTCCCACTGGGTTCTGGGGGCTGCTCCCCACCAGGGAAAGGCCAGGCGGCCTCATGCTGCACTTGCAGGGTGCAGCATCAGCATTCATGCCTGGCTGGGGACCTGTGGCATGGAATTTGCCATTTCCCTTATCTGTGTCCTGAGTGTCACTCAGGCTTCAGGGAAGAAGCAGAAGAACTCAGCCAGCTCCAAAAGCCCAGCTCTACCCTTTACGTGGAGGGCACTGCCACACAACCATGTAAGGCCACAAAACAAGCTCATGGCTGAAAATACCAGCTCCTACACTTGGAAAAAGTAGATGAGCTCAAGGAACAAAAGGCACAGACTGTGTCTCAGGTCAGCATCAGGTCTCCATAGGCAGAGATTGATTTCCTTTTTCCAGCGATAGGTGTTGCGGCAATGGCCACAAATTCCATTTTAGAGAGCTGACAGAGCAGCGTGTGTCAGCAGAACTTCACCAAATGAATTGCAGTTGCTCAGTGATGTCTGATCGTTACGTGGTGGAAAGCTGAACTTCTCAGGTTGGGTTTTACAGGACGGATGCTGACCTGCTCCCTTATCAGCTCAGCAGCTTATCACAGCCCCATAGAGACCGGAAAGGAGGTGCACAGCATGCACAGGCTATGAGATAATGGCATGTCCTGGAGTGGAATAACCAGGTAAAGTGCTGTCCTTAGGAGAAAATGAAGTTAAATCTTCTGAAAGTCTTTGAAAGAAAATTACCAGTGGTTGAATTGTGTTTCGTGGAAAAGCGAAGCTGTAAAAATTCTGCTTAGTTTATTTGCATCACTATTTAAAATAACTTGGCCCCATTGCCTTCAGTGCTGCACAAAGAGATACTCCTGCTCTTGGGGGAAGACCAGATCCCAGTACTCCCTGGCTGTGCCCATCTGGGAGAGCTGGAAGGGGGCTGGCAGTGCCCAGTGGCATCTTTTATGTACGAGCTCCTGCACCTTCCACAGATCTTCCTGTGGGCCACTGACCAACTGCAGGTTTGGTGCTTCCAAAGAAACCTTCCAAGATCACCCCTCTGCCTGAAAGGAGCCATCTGTACCCACCACTGCCTTTGTAGGGACGTTCCTAAAGAACACCACACACAAAGAAACATCTCTCTTTCACTCTGTCTCAGTTTTCACACCAAATAATAATGAAACCCTCAAATAAAGAAGTGTCTGGCAGAACTGTCCTTTCCATAGGCCATGGCAGCTCATCTCTTCCATGCCATTACTTAGCACCTATTCTGTTTTGGTGTGTATAAGAATTTCCTGCATGTGGTTACCAGAAGTAGAAAACAGCCTCAGGGAAGCTGGAGAGATGGGCAATAGGGATAGGAAGGGGGGGGATCCTGAGCATCCCTTGGGAACAGGGTCTTACAGGTATCCAGCAAAAGGATTTAAACATGGAACTGGAGGCCTGACCTACCTTGCACACAATATTTTTCATTGGCCCACTCTTACACTGACTCTGCAGGACGAGCAATGGCTTTGGGCAGCAATAACATGCTTCCAACCACCTTTATAAATAAAACAAAAGTTTATGTTCTAAATCCCTCACTTTAGAGAGCCCAAGGATTTAGATGGGATGGCCAAGGAAAGCTCAAAGAGATGACACAGGACACCCTCTATGTCAGCCTGAAACTGTGCATGTAGATCACAATCAGTGAAGACACATTTGAATCAACTTTCGATATAATCTTTCAAAAAAGAAAAAAAACCCAAATTATCATTGGCAAAAAAAAAAAAAAATACTGTGGGGGAGCCACTGACGCAGGGCTCCACGGCACTTAAATGCAGCCTGGCTGGCCCCATCCACAGCGCTCCAGGCAGGCAGAAGCCCCAGAACCAGCTCCAAGGCCAGCTCCCAGCCAAGCCACTGCTGTCCCATCCCACCATGGAATGCAGAGCAGGTGGGTGTGACTGACCCTTGCTACAGGCTCTAAGGTTGTCCTGGCTGATGCTCATCTCAGGCTCAGCCACTTCATGCCTATATGCTTTAAAAATGTATCACCTTGCACAAAACTATTAAGATTTGCAAAAAGCTATGCGGAAGATTGAGACTAATCACTGTATTCTCTTTTTGGTTTCCTCTCTTCATCTGAATGCAGAGATCAACAGGTTTGCACTCTTCCTCTTCTGTTTACTGGTTCCTTTGGGCTCCATGGCACCGACACAGACATCAGAAAGCAGAGTGACTACAGGAGAGAGGCAGAATCACTTCACTACAGAGATACCAACCTATGCATCAGTAATACAACAGAAAGCACACAACTTGTTTGATTTTTATGTAAGTGCACCATTTTCCATGTGCTGTGCCTATGTCTGGAGAAATCTCTTGAATTATTAGAAAACATTAGAAAGACCACCAGAAAAGAAGTATTTGGGTTAAAACCTAAAGTAGTTCTTCTCTGTATTCCATGCAAGAAGGAAAGTGTTCATTGTGTTATTTCAGGGCAGTTGGAGCAAGGGCAGCTGCAGAGAGCTTGGGTGACTTTGCCTGAGGTCATTGCCCGCTGGGATCTTCCTGATTCCCAGTGTTCCTTCTCAGTCTCCTGAGTTCCACTGGGCACCTTCTTGCAGCAATTTAGTCAGATCACTGGAAATGGGGTGGGAATTGCTTTGCTTTTCAGTCTGACCCCAGTGCTTGAGCACTTCTGCCAAAAATCCTGCGCACCCATCCTTTCCTTAGAAAGGAAAAACGTTCACTGAACCCAGGTGCTAATGCCTCAGATGAAGTTCAGTTCCTGGGACTGTGTTCCCAAGAATACGCTGATAAAAATCAACACTGACATTTCCTCTGAATTAATTTTTGAAATCAAAACCATCTCTGCCAAAACCAATGGAAACACACACAGGCCAAACCAGATCTCTGGAACAGGTAAATTTTGCCCCTACAGCAAAGAATAGAACCCAAGGTTTAGAAAAGCTGAGACCCAAGGCAAGCAAGGAATGGGGATCTGCAAACTCTGTGCAATGCCTGCTCGATCAGAGGGATGGAGGGGTTAATACAAGATTGAAACACAACCAAACACCCCACAAACGGGTACACAAATGAGAAAGGGAAACCAAAGGATCAACAATTTAACAATTTCTCTCTTCTCTTCCTTCCCCACAGAACAAATGTATCTCTGCAACATTCTACCCTGATCCCTCGACAGTCAGGTCCAAGGCCAGAGACATGGCAGACAAAATCCCCAAATGTCCAGCTTTCCAGGCAAACTGCTGTGCTTTGCACCACATCCAGCAGGCTCTGAAAAGCCTGGGAAGGGACATAGAAACCTTCTGCACCAAGAGCTCCAAGGAGCTGGTCCAGGCCAACCTCAACCAGCTGGAAACCACGCTGAGCCAGGGCACCGCCTTCTACACCTGCAGCAGCCAGCACCTGCCCCAGGGCCACCCCACGGGCCAGGCAGACAAAAAAACCTACATCTGGTGGGTCCTGAAGAAATACAGGGACATCATGCAGCTCACAGAAAAGCTGTACTCTGAGGCAGTAGTCTGATATGCCAGGATGAAAAAATAACTTGAATAGAGGTCTCTGTAAATGAGACCTACTGGGGTTATGGGATCAGTTTGATGCCATGGATAATATACTTGTTATTTTTTCTAACTATATAATCTAGTTTAATTTAATATTTAAAGGATAAATGTGTTATTGAATGTATTTATTGTAAAACTATTTATATTGTCTTATTTGCAACGGCATGTAATAAGGATGGACTAACATGAGTCAAGGAAATTTAATTAACCAGCCCTGACATATATAAAAAAGTATAATTTCAGTAATTTTATTGTTATTTATATTTTTGTCTTGCAGTTGTATTTCAAAAGAAAGTTGATTGTCAGCAGGCTGATTTTGTACTTCTCTCTCTACCAGGGAATTTTATTTATGAATTTATGAATTATGAATTTATACAACACATCTATTTTTATAAATCTATTTAAGCAATTAGTTTATATATTTATTTATTCATGTTTTAAACTCTTATATTTTAATACCGAGAAGGATCTATTTGCTACTTAGTAGATGAATGACTTTACTAATTTCCTGTTACCACCTTTGGATAGAAACTGGAACTTAATAAATATTAAATAAAAAAAAATATTGCTGGATTCTCTTTTTACTAATTCTTTTTTACAATATATCTTGCACTGGCCCTGTTCTGCTCAAACTTCTCCAGGAAAAGTGGGTTTGATATCAACTGAGTTACACTGCCAGCCCCCCAAAAATCTGAGGGGGGATCCTAGAGAAGCACTCAAGTTTCCCAAGAGGAACTGAGGGACCAAGCTCCCTGCTGGAGCCAGGAGAAGAATTCTTCCCAAACAGGGCCCATTTCAAACACAACTGTGGAGATGTCACAGAGTGGTGACATGAAGAAGGTAAAACCCCAACCTCCTATCCTCCATTTTTAATAGAAAAAGAAGAGTGGTTGGAAAAAAAACCCCACTGCCTGGGGTTGTTTTATGCCTTGGTTATCCCCAAGGCTGAATCAACACCTGCCTGACCTTTCCAGGTGGGGTCAGCAAACCTCTCAGAGGAGGAAAACATTCACACCCCAGGGCTTAAACATCACCACTGTGAAGGACTCACACAAACCACTTAAGCCTTGCTGAACCAGAGGATCAGACAGGGCTGCTCCCTGTGGTTTCCTCTCCCATGCATGGCTTTTGTTTCACCTTCTGAAGATATAAATAGCTCAACAAAAGTGTTTTCCCTAGAAAGGGAAATGTTTCCTCAGCAGTGCTGAGATGTCCAAGTGAGTCAGGTCTGTCCAACTCACGTCATGGGAGGAGCTACCTGAGACAGAAGAGTTTTCTTCCCCAGGGGGAACACTCAGAGCTACCTGAGACAGAAGAGTTTTCTTCCCCAGGGGGAACACTCAGTCACTGCAGAGGGGAAAAGGCAGCAGCCCCAGGTAGAACTGAGAGAACACCTGCAGCCCTGTGGCCTTCCTGGTGCAGGGTTACCAGGCTCACATAAATCCTCCCCAGCCCTGGAGGGCACACCTGAGCCACAGGGAGCATCTCTGCTGTGATCATGATCTGGTTACCAGCAAAGATCTCCTGACATGCAGTTCCCCTTTTATCTTGGTTGAAAACAAAGCTTTTGAGGCCTGTGAGGAATGAAGGGTTTGGATGGAGGAGCTCTGTAAGGAGTGTCAGAAGGGAGCAGCAGACCCAGGGAGGTGATGAGTCTCTTCTTTCCTGGGTTTGTTTCCATTTGGTGGTGGAAAAGCTTTGGGGGTGTGACACACACACCTTATTCTGATGTTAAACATCTCTCTGGATGACACAGGGGCACTTCTGGATTTGCACACAGGGAACTTCCCCAGCACCCAAATAACCATTCTTTGTCTGCCCACCTCCTGGAGAAAGTGCAGAGATGAGCTCCTGAGGGAAAATATAGGTTAAAATAAATAAATAAAAATATAGCAAGCATTCCATCCCATTAATTTAGAAATAAAGAGAGCCCTGGGCTGTGAAATCACTTACAGCAGTGATTTCATTTGGCATCATTTCCACAGAGCAAGTGTAGGTCCACTTTTGGCAGTGCTCAAGGATTAGCAGCGCCAGCCACAAAAAGAAACCACAAACTCTTCTGGCACCTCAGCTGAAGTTACAGCAGCCTCCCTGAAATCACCACTAAATCAGTAATACAGAAACAGTGCTCTGCAGCCACAGCTTCCTCCCAGAGAGCTTTGATAGCATCACTGCAATAACTCTGGCATTTGTAGTGCTTGGTCAAGAGTGAAGGCAGGCTGGAGAGTTGGTTTATCACTGTTGAAATAGAACTGCTCCTCGCTCCCACCAAAGTGCTTTATGTGAGATCAAGCTTGTGATTTCTGAAAAACTAAATGCAGGGTTTTTGAACCCTGCTGTACCTCCTGGAAATGCAGGCCTGACTCATCAGAAGTTCTCATGAGAAACATCAAATCAAAAGCACCAATCACAAGGATAACATCAACCAGCACAAACTCTTGTGCGGTGATTTTAAAATAAAATCTTTCTTTTCACTCTTCTATTACCTTTCACTTCAACTAGAGCCTCACTGCTGCTTCCACTAGGCAAGAAAATCCAAAATGCCAGGGAGGTGACAACTGAAGCACATAGAGCTGGAGTGTCCTACCAGAGAAAAACAAAAATCAGTCATTAAAGGCAGATTTATTAATTTCATTTTTAAATGGACTTAAGCAGCTCAGTGCCTAACATCGACATCAATCCCAAAATTCCACAGAGAATACAGAGCCCTGCTCTGGGAATGCCAAACACACAGATCCAAAGGTAACTCCAGCACTGTTCACAGGGCAATGTGCTCTTGTCACCTTTTAGAGCTGCAAAAAGGATGCCAAGGTTCCAACCCTGGTCCAGGAATAATTCTGCTTACCATTTCCTCAACTCCAATCAGAAAGCAAAGGCATTAAAACCAATTTCTTCCAAAAAATATCCTTTATTGTTTTGGTTGTAAATATAAAAAAATGCATTGCACAATTTAACAGACCTACTGGAAAGTGCTACATATCAACAGCACAACAGAAGTTGTCATGCAACAGAACAGGAAACCTAAGCAAAGCAAGAGCACAACCTGAAGTCCTCATACCATCAAGCTTTTTTTTTTTGTCATTTTTTCTTAACAAGAATGAATTCCATTCACTTAAAACACATTTAAATACAAGGTTAGCAGAAGAAAACAATCTATTTATTCATTGTATTGTTAAAAGGCTTGCTCGTAACATTGATATTTTTTGACTGAAAACCTCATTCATGTTGGAAAAGTTCAGATATAAAAAGTTCAGACAGTGGCTAGAAATGAATTCCATTATATACCAAAGGTGTGTTTCATTGTAACTGAAGTTCCTGTAATTGTAACTGAAGAACTCAAGTTTTAGAGATAAAGCTACAGTTTGCTTCTACCACTTCTGCTCTACACAGTAAATGAGCAGAAAATCCAACCAAGAATGAAACCAGAGAAAACTTTAACTGATGTTGTGGGAAATATATTGGGGTCCTATTAAAAAAAAAACCCCAAACCAAATAATCTCCTCTGCAATTCAAGTGTATAAAATGAGGAGTAACAGAAAAACTCTTGATGTCTCACCTAATTTAAAAAACTCCTAGAAGTTATAAACAATTGTCTACAGTCCTCCAGACTAGTGTGACTGAATCCCTAAAGAACCTGAACTGGGTGTCATCAGCCTTTTGTTTTTTGGTGGTTTTTCCATGCAATAAAGGTGGGAAGGAACAAAAAAAATAGAAAGAAAAAGGCGAAAGCAGTGAAAAACTCATTCAATTTTCAGCAGTACTTTCTAGCTGACAACATCAAGGCAAGAACTATCCATTCCAGAAACTGAGAAAGTGAAACAGCCTTCAAGTAAGCATTATCTTACTGAACATTTCTGCAGTGAGCTTCCCTCTCCTGTTCTCAAACTCCTTTTTAGGAGTTTTGGGCTTTAAAAGCAAACAAAACTAAATTTACCTGTCCCTGTCCCTTCTACCACATGTGAACACAAACACACACAGAGGAATGTAAAAAAACCTGAAGATACAAAGGGATGCAGGTTTCCAATACATCTGACAGCCCTTTGCCTTTTCAAAGACATATTTTTTTTTCTGTCTCAGATGTGGAGGTTTAAGGCCTTGCCTGTTTGCTGGGTTTGGCAGAGCACAGATTATGTCCATGTGTGCACAAGTGCTCCTGCACATGGCAGTGGAGAGGGGTGGTGGATTCAACAAGGAAGATGCAATTTTTTCCAAGCACAGAAACAGTTACTCACAACCTCAGTCTGAAAGAGTCACAGCAATGCCACACAGATAAAACCCTCTAAAAAGCCAGGGAAGTTCCACTTCCTCCATTCTCTGAATTTTCCACACAGCATCACTTTAGGGGGAACAATGGATGACTTAAGATTAATCAAATGCACACAGGACACCAAGATCTAAGGCACAGATGGAAACACTCTGGTAGCCCCCTCTTTCAAGGAATCCCTCCCCAGGGCTCTAGAAAAGCATGGAAGAACATTCCAGTCAGGTCAAATGGTATTAACCAAGAATCCTTTGGTTTTGTGCAGAGATCAGACTGTCATGGTGAAGTGTGCACTTGTCTCTGATCCTCCTCCTCAGAAATTCCTTCAATTCAAGTTTGCTCCTGGACCTTCACCCCTTACTCCTCCTGCTAAAAGGAGGCCAACAACTACAATACAAGCTAATAACTACATCAGATCATGCCCCACTTCTCCAGAATTTGTCTTTGGGGTGGGGCCATCCACAATATACCAATTAATACAATTGGAGGTCAGAAGGAACCAGCAGACAATCCCATTTTGACTTTGTGCATATCACATGCCATAAATATGTTATTTAGCCACTCCTTTGCTGAGTGAAACATGTTGGATTTGACAGAATACAACTTGTATTCAGTTATCTGGGGGTTCTCCAAAAGTTTAGCACCAGACAGATGTGCAGCACCTGCAATTCTGTGCAGACTTTAGGCACTGTGTGTTTGGCTTGCTTACTTTGGTGACACTGAGGAAATCAGAGTGCTTAAATTACAAAACTCTGAAAAACAATAAAGTATTTAAATTCTTCCATGGGTAAGAAAGAAAGACTAAGGTCTTTAAACATAAATCAAAGTGGAAAACTATGCAGGAACTAATACATACGTGGTCCATCTCTTTCCATACCAATCTTTAGTGGTTCTACTGCTCAGATGTGAGACATAAACCAGCTTTTATCCTCCTGTGTTTCCAAATGAAGTGAAATCACTCTCCTCACAAGGCTGACTGATAAAAGAATTCTGATCTGCAATAACAGGGTGACAAGAACATACTGAATCACTGCTTCAAAGAGCAGCCACATAATTTCTGGTAATTGCACTAGTGGAAAGTATCTTTTCACTTTTCCTTTCCTCCCTCCTACACTCTTGCCTAAGTAAGAAATACTTTTTTTTTTCTCTTAAAAGTTTTGCAGTTTTTTAATAGTGCTTTGAGTTTGTTTCTGCATCACAATTTGTTAAACAAGCACCTCCCCTCCAATTGTAACCAGCTCATGATGCAATCTGATGATGAGCTTTCCATCCACATCAAAACTGTGAATGGACAAAGTTTTTGGCAGTTCAGGTGAATTACCTCTGCTGATCCTTTAGGGTTGCTTTCAGTTTCCAATCCATTCTGTGAGAGCTGGGATGTCAGGGTCTCAGTCCTCAGATCCCCCTGGCCCTGAGGGATGATTGTACTGCACTGTGACTGTTGGGACAGAACTCCCACGTCATCGATACCAGAAATGGAGAAAATCACACACCATTACTGCTGACAAGCAGGGGAGGCATTAGAGAATCTGCTCATCTGAAAAGGTCAGCAAAAACTCTTGGACAATGTGCCTGCTGATTTCTTGCTAGAAACCCACACATGTTCTGAACAGACAGTGAGGTCCCTTCCAAGGAAAGGACATAAGGGACATCCCCAGCTCATCACAGTGTAAACTGATTTTACTGGAGTCAAATTCACAACTAGTGATAAAAATAGGAGGATTGAAAGCACTGATTCAAAAAATGATTCACTTATTTAACACTTCTTACCCAGATGTATCCAAAAGAATATTGCTTAATTGATTACAGCACTATGAAAGATCTGGGAATGGATCCCTCCCGAAAATCTACTCACTATTTAATTACTATGACAACCTTTACACACCATTCCTTGGCTGAGACTTGAAATTTTGTTGCTTCTGTGACAGGGACACAGGTTTTCACATGTGCCACAAACTTCAAGTTATTTGTCAAATCTACTGTAAAAAAAGAGAAAGAAAAGCATGTTTCTCTCTGCCTGCACAGAGGAGCTGTGTTGGTACAAAATTGCCCTTCTGCCTTCCCCTTCAGTCCTCAGTGCCTCCATGCAGGGAGAGGCTCACCTTTTGTGCCTTGTCCTTCCTACAGTGCTGCTCTCACAGAAGGAAAGGAAAAGCTTTTTTCTGCAAGAAAAGCCATTAGCTGCAAGAACTCAGGACAAAGGAGAAACAAGAACAAAACCTCCACCTGTGCTCAGCCCTACTCCCCATGACCATTGTTGCCTTCCAAACTCTGGCCCACCAAGTGGAGGAGAACGGGGACAATGCTGAGAAAAGCTCCTGTCCCCAAGGAGAACCTACTGAGCCCATTTCAGAGTGTGCAAGCCCCAAGTGCTCCAGTTATTCCTCATTTTCCCACTGTGAGAGGCTGCACAGCACCTCCAGCCTGCCCTTGGAACTGGAAGAAAACTGCTCAAGGGAGGTGTTCCCACCTTTGCAGAGCTCTGAACAATCAGGATCAAGTCATGAGTGGAATTACAGGGGTCATGGGATCATCCAGACTTTGAACAATCAGCAGGAATGAACATCCCAGTAATGTCCCAGGATGGACAATCACTGCTGGAACAGGACTCAGTTTACCTGCAGCAGAGCACAGGATGTGCTGAGATTGTCACTGAAAAATGTTATGTGGCATTTTGAGTTTTAAACTTATTTTTACATGTTCTATAATTTATGTTGAACAGAACCTTCCCATACAGGCCTAGCAAAGTCCTTCAGGTTTTTCAGACAGAAGGCAAAAAGCAAAGTAAGACAAAGAAGCAAAGAACGGACTGCAAGTCTGTGTGGTTTGATATAGCTTCTGAGATAATAAAAAAGCCAATTTTTTAACATAACAAACTCAATTCTTGTCTCTGAAGTGCTACTACATTTACCTATGGATGTGTTTTATATGTGCACATTTTGTGAGGATGGCAGCTGAACTGTGTAGAGTGCAAGAAAACAGTTAACTAGTTAAACTGATATAAATTCATGCATTTATCCTAATTGCAGAATTTATACAATCTAAAACTGCTGTCTTGCACTTACTGCACAGCCTGCTACTCCCTTACAATGGCTATATAAAAAAAATTAAAATCAGCTACTTTATTTACTAGAAAATAAAGCACGTCTTGAAACTGATCAAATGCAATGATACACTCATTAAAATAAAAATACACAAAACACAGCCTGAGATTTTAATTCTAGTATTTTTGCCATGAGTTGACATCACTGACAGATTTTTCTTCTCCTTTGGTTTTTCATATGATCCTGTTTAACAATTTTCACTATTCAAGTAAAACATATGGAACCAAATACCAGAGAACAAAATAAAAAGCACGTTTTGCTTCATGAAATCAGAAGTATTTTTTCCCCTTGAAGAGCACATTCCTTGGTGCACAGGATTTACACTTCAGAGAACTGAGGGCGTTCCATTAGTTGCATAAGGATGCATTGATGGAGATCTATTGCTGCCTGCAGGGCTCAAACCTGCTGAGTTTACCTGAGCTTGGTGGTTTTTTCTCACTGACAGAGCACAGCACAGCACTGGAGAGGAACCCAAACATTCTGACAACGCTGCATCACCTGCACCTCTTCTCAAGGCAGGGCCGGGTGCCCTGAACAATGTCTCTGGTGATGGAGAGAATCCTTTCTAAAGTGCACTGACTGGAGGAGCCTGGGCAGGCAGGGCCTGGCAGGGTCTCCACCCCTGGGACAAGCACCTCAGTGTCTTTGGCTGTTAGGTGTCCCCAGCTCTCTTGTTCACCTTCGTCACGGCCTCGCGCGCCTGCTCCGGCAGCCGCTGCGGGTCCGACAGGATGGAGGTGCTCCTGCTCAGCTGCCGCAGGGTGTTCAGCACCACTAGGGAAAAAAAAGGGCAGGAAAGCATCAGGAAAAGCTATTAATCTGATTGATCTCTCTTCTGCAAAATAGAGCATCCCTTGACAGCTATAAATGTAAATTAAATACTTGTGAAAGGCAAAAGGGAATGAATCAAGCAGTGAGTCCCAAACAGAAGGTCACTCCAAAGCTAAATACAAATCTCAGAGGTCTTCCCTCATTATGAGATAAATCACACTGCCAAACATACTCCAACTAGAGCCAAGCCTTTGAAATTTAAATGTAGTTAAAGACTGTTTAAATTCTGGCATATTCAACAATTTTTTTTCTGTCTTCACAGTCAGAAGAGGCTCTTATTTTTTCACTGAGCTAACAAAAAGGAAGCAAAAGTCACATTCAGCATCATGTGCTTTCTCTGTCACACTCTGACTTTTAAGAAATGCTATTATATCTTACTTTCTGTGATTTGAAGAGCTGCTGGATGGAACCTCACTTACTTGGCCTCAGAACAGGAAGAGAACAGTGCTGATCCAACCAGGCCAGTGCAGTTTCATTCAGATCCTTAAAGCTTGTTGTGGAAACCATCCCATTGAAGGACTCAAACAATGGCTTAATAATAATGCTGAACTGCAAACCACCAAATGTTAAAGGAGACAACAAAGGGGAGTTCAAGGCATTCTATGGGAAAGGCTATGGCAGAGAAAACACTGGATTTCTAAATGGACTTCAACTGCCAGAGGGATTGCAATGAGAAAAAAATTGAACCCTAGTTCCTAGTGATATTCACCATATTTTGCAAAATTCCTCCAGATAGACCTGAAGAGGAAAAAAGGAAAAGGGAATGTGCAGATTTTTTAATAACTTCAGTAACTGTACTTTTTCTTCCCCTGAAATCTTTGCTATTGTCTATGTACGTTTCCCAAAAGCCAAATAGAGCTGTAGTTACAGCAGAGCCCACAAAAGATTTCTTGCAGTACAAAAACCTAGGAAGAAAACCTTGCCTCTGCATTGCCTTTTACTTTGCAGTTACCTCCCACACATTGAGGTGAACAAAGTCAGCAAGCATCCATATCCACACACAGATGTGGATGAAAACTGAGGACATTTACTATTTACGTAACTCAGCTTTAAGTCACAGCATCAGAATCCCAAGTTCTTGGCTCTAAAAATACCAGTACCAAAGCCCAAGCTCATCAGGTTGGTATAAAAGGATACAATCCAAAACTTCCAGTTCTGCAGGGTCCTGCTCCTCACGTACTCATCAAACATCTTCCTCATGTGGTCAAACCTCTGCCGCGTTACGGGAACCCCGGTAGCAGGGAGCTGCCGCTGGCAAGAACTGAGAAGATGTTTGGAGGTCAGAATCTCACCAAAAAGGACACATTTCTCTTCCAGACTAAACTGCAGCAGGAGAAAAGTGTGTATTCCTGGTATCTCTGCTGGAGGGGCTTCCCAGTGCATGATCCTCCCAGAGTGTAACTGCTCCAGTCAGGAATAAAAACTGTTTTCCCAACAACTTGGTCAATATTCATGCAGCAAAGTGATTTATGAAGCTGCTACAAAAACTTCTGGTTACAAACAACAAAACTGAAAACAAAGTATAGCATAGAAAAAAGTAATTTTGGGCATCCCTTAAGGACAAGGCACATTAGGAGTCAAGGAAAAATTTACAGTTACTCCTAAGCAATGGTACAGAAGAAAATGTAATGGAGATTCTTATAAAACAGACCAATTTAAAATAAAACTAAGCAGACTTCATTATATTTTGCAAGAAAAATAAAAATATTTTGATTTACTGCTAATTTTAACATCATGCCTAAGCCTGAAATTTCTGCAGATGGAAGTAAAGCCAGTGCAGTTCTCAATGTGCTTTGCAACAGTACATAATCATAAACCCACAGAGCAAACTGAGGCACTGGAAAGGTGAAGTGATTTATAACACAATATATGTTCAGCCAGTAGCAAACTCCTGAAGTTCTCCTCCCAAGTTCTATGTCTTATGTACTCAATCACAATATTCTGTAAAACTGACTGCATTTGAGAAGAAAACTGCAGCAAAGCCATTGTGAAGAGTGAGAGTTCCATCACCAATGAATTTCTAAAAACATCCTAGCTGAATTCTTCCCAGAACTATTCTGACACATCCTCCCTGATGCTGCCACTGTTGTGCATTCCATGCTCAGAGCTTGCTGAAACTCCACACAGTTTGCACCAGTGCCCATCCCACAGCAGCTCTGCTCTGTCCAACCCCCATCTGCTCCCTGGTGTGGCACTGAGCACCCCCTCCCTGCTGTTTGGCACCACGGGAGCTGCTGCTCCGGCCCTGGGAGTTCCCGTTCTCACAGGATGGTGGCGTTCAGCTCCTCGATCTCCTCCCGGAGCCGCCTTGTCTCCTCCTGCATCTGGCTCCTCTCCTGCTGCAGCTTGGCGATGTATTCCACTGTCTTCTGCAGAGTGATGGCGTGGCTGATCTAGGCCAAACAGACACACAGCTTAATTCCTGCAATCACCTGAGGTTCATCATGAGTTTGTCCTCCTAACCTGCACTCCAGCACCTTTTCATTCCCCTTCACTGTGTGTAAAAGCACAGGGTCAGGCAGAGCAAAACACTTCAGATACTCAACTCTGCGTTTCTCTGAATCCTCTTCAAACTCCAATACAAAGAAATGTGGCTGTAGGGGTTGTTTTCTTCCATAAGTTACAATTCTGCTACTTTGTTGAAAGAAGTATTTTAATAATTTAAAATGTTTTATTCCATTATCTGTCCTCTTAAAAATATTTACAGTTTTACTTAAGTAGTGAAGTACGTGCTACATCTCCAGACAGATTTACAGTGCTGGTAGTAGCACTGCTTTAAGTTGACAATATAAATTATTTCGTTTGGGAAACCTGGAGTTTTTAAATAGAAGGACCCATCAAAGGAGATAATAATACTCTTTAGTTTGGAGGAACCAATTAAAAATCTGCTCTTGAGAAATAAAATAACCAGACATTTCAGTAAAGCTGAGTTTTCAAAAAGGACTTCCTTTCAAATAGGCTATTCAAGCCAGGAAGTGAAATTCTGACAACATATCACCTAAATTTCTGAAATTATAAAAATGATAAAAACAAATCAACATGTTGCACAAAAAGCTTCCACATTTTCCATGTTTCAAAGCTACTGGTATTTAAAGGACACTAAAAATTTTGTTGTGCAGATACATCTGTATTTCAATTTAGTGAACTAAGTTGACTGGTGTAGCCAGATAAGGTTTTTCGTGTGGACAAAGTCATTGGACAATGAGAAATCAGTTGGGAATTTTTTTCTCTGTGAACCCAAGCACAAGTGACAGGTGAAAGGGGGGAAAAAGGCCATGATTCTTAAAGACAGCTGGGTGGTGTAAAGAGTCCTAATGAGATTTTCCAAATCATCTGAAATGACCATGCTGGGAGGCAGAGATCTCAATGGTGTGGAAATCCTAGGAATTTACCTGAGCTTTACCATTCTACCTCTGCTCACTGCTGTGTTCCAGCAGTGTGTTCTCTGCTGTGCTCAGCTGTACTCAGCAGTGAAATCACTACATTTATTAACAAGACTTTTGGAATGGCTCTTTCTTACATTTCACATCAAACCAAGTGCTGCTGCAGTACTTACCGACTTGGAGTTGGCTGACACCAAGCTGTTCAGAGCACTGAAACCAATCTTGATATTAGACCTTCGTTTTTGTTCTGAAAGATGCCTCATCCTTCGATTCTGCATAAATAAAACCAGCTCAGTCTGTGTTGTTCTCATTACTGTTCTACTGCTATGACTATTTCAGCTACTCAATTCAGTGTCATTTTTGTTGACTTGCTGGCATTCATGGCCTCCCCTGGAACAACTCTCCACAATCTTAATAATGAATTGACAGTGTGTTTGTGGACCAACCCACCTCTGACACCTGCACCTATTCTAAGCATCACATGCCAGGATGGCAAGGAGAAAATATCAAAGATATTATATCACCTGGAGGTTCTAGGCTTGTACAGTATGCACATGATTTGTTACTTGCCAGCAAGGCACACAAATGTTTGAAAGATTTCATTTGTCTGTGGAGTGCTTTAGCAGAAAGTAAAGGACATCCCACATATCTTTCTAGGCTTCAGCTGTGTCATCAGGAAGTAAAATATTTAGGATTTATATTAACAAAAGAACAAAGATCAGTAGACCCAGAACTGGTCCAGGCTGTGACAAAAATACCTCACAATCAGTAACAAAGAAAACAACTGGCAGGATTTTTTAGGCACAGGAAGATCCTGCAGGCCCTGGATCCCAGGGCTGGGGAGCTACCTAAACACTGACAGGAGCTCCCAAGGTCGGTGCCAACAGAAAGAAAAGGAGCCCTAGTTTCTGCTCAGGCACTGGGAATACCAGATTATTCCAAGGCTCTGAGCTGCCGAGGACAAAGGAGCAGCCGGCAGATCCCTTCCCAAAGCTGGGGCCACACCGCCGCCCTGTGGCTCCTGCCCAGCTCAGCTGGAGCCTGGAAGAGCCAGGGATCATCCCTGGGATGGTTACACTGTCACAGCCACAGCAGGGACACACAGAAACCATCCAGGAAGGAACAAAACGACTCCAGATACAACTCTGAAAATCCCCACTCCACACAGAGCTGTGTGCCAGGCGTGTGAAGGAGGTGCAGAGACCAAAACTGCAACAGCCCAGGGATTTCTTTGTTCTGAGTCCCTCTCTTGCAGGAGCAGCCCAAGTTGCTCCCATTACTCAATTACTGCTTTCTCCTGGGAGCCTGCCACAGGAAACCTGGGATGAAGGAAGTTCTTTAACAGAGTTTGCACTTTGAGAACACATTTCTGGAAAAGTGAGGCTTTCTGGCAGCAGCTCACCATAACCCCACTTTATAATGGAGGAAAGCAATGTAATAAAGCAGTGAAGTGGTTGCCCAAAACCACAGAAAATGCAGGTTCATGAGCAGGACTGAGATTTCCAGTGCACTCCATGCTTTGCCAAACTGAAATAACCATGTTCCCTAGCAATACAGAACTGTTTAATCTAACTTGACAATACAGAGGAACAAAAGCACATGCATCTGGACTCTGGCAAATATCACTGTTTCTCCCTTGTCTTACAAAAGAGTTACTAACAGTACATATCCAAAGCAATTCCTGTGAGAGCAGGTGTGTTTACATGGCTGTAAAGCTGTGTCTTTGCTTTTCCATCTAGTGACCACTTCCCCACCATCAGCCAGCTCTACTAATTTGTTCCTTTGTTACCTTACTCTAGCAGCAGAACAGACTGCATGCAAGGCTTGTGAGCTCTCATGCCAAGCAAATCCCTGCCAGCTTTTCTGAGTAACTTGCAGCATGGTCACCAAGGGGCAGTTCTGATTGTCCTCTGCAACAGACCTAGACCTGAGTTTAGTCACAGGCTGCAGGTGTTAAACTTACCTTTCTGCCCTAGAGTAACCAAACTGCCACCAACTCACAGGGTACACAGAGCCAGAAGGGGGCTGGCACTTGCAGAACTGTTAAGTAATGCTCCCTCCCACAACAAAATGAATGAGAGGGTTACAGCTGATTGTTCTGCTGGGGTTTTCATGGAGAAGTTTCTCATATCACCACAGAAAGTGTTCTGACAAGGTCAGCTGTGTGTGAGGTACAACCAGCACTCGGGTGCTATCTCCAGACCGCCCAGTTCTTACCCCAGTGATTCTCCAAGGGTTTTACAGGTGTAACTCGTAGAGTCTGTGGAGCTGCTGCTCTGTGGAGCAGCAAAGCATCACTGGAGACATGTAATAACTCAGCAGGTCAAGAACTCCCCCTCCAGTGATGGCCAGAGCCCTGCAGACTGAAGAGCCCCAATAGAACAATGGCAAAAAGCCACAGTTTAGAACACCAAGCCTGAAACCTTTGACAAGTGAACTGACACCTGTCACAACACTCCTGAGAGCCACAGCAGGAACTGCTGTCATGACCATAAGGACCTGCAGAGGTACAGCAAAGCCTGGCCCCTCTGGTGACACGTCCCTGAGGAGCAGAGTAGATTAGAGTCTGACATTTTGGATTGCACAGAGCAGCACAGATGCAACAGCAAGATAAGCCTTACACACAATGCTACTGTCCTGAAGCACAACTTTCTCTAGCTATGCTCAGACATCAGGACAGAAAAGCAGCTATGAAGGCAAAGAAAAGCCCCTCAAAGGAAAGGACACACACCTTAAGTGCAGCCACAGCAGGGTCAGTGGCAGGTTTTCCTGAGCAGCTGTTCTGAGGAGACTGGGGGCTGGGGCTCTGCTCAGAGTTGCAGGGGGAAGCCTGGCCTGAATTCTGACAGTCCCGGCCTTCAGAAAGGAAAAAACACAAGACACATTAACAAACAACTTTCTGTAGCAAATGTAACTGCTGAAAAGTTTCTACTCAGAATTGAACTGAAATGCAGTCAGCAACCAAATTACACTGTTTGATGCAGCAACCACGTGCTAGAGAACATCAGGACTGCTGGGAAAGCTGAGGACATGATGTCACATGACACATCCTGAATAGCAAGATGTAATTGTCCTTCCACACATATATTTCAGCAAAGGCATGTTGGATGCACAGGATGTGACTCCATTGTCCTGCTGGGCTCCCCCATTTGTCTCTAAGGCCTGGAACATGATGGTGGACACTTACAAGCCACTGACCACCAGAACCAGCCCAGGGAACACTCTGTCAATGCACATGCAAAAGGAATCTTTGCACTTACCTACAAGGATTGTGTCTGAGATCCTCCAGTCAAAATCACAGCTATGACACTGAACAACAAACCTATTCAGCACTTCCTACACAGATGCCTTTCATCTCTTGGTGACTACGACAGCACATCCTTTTAGAAAGGAGCCACTCACAGGAAACACAAAATCACAGTTTGTGGGGATGCTGCACAGTCATTTAAGACAAGAAATTGGAAACCACTGGATCCATTTGAAGCTGTGGGGTAGAATGGCCTGAAAAGCTTTTCCTTCAAAAATTATCCAGAGCTCCTCAAGGCCCATTTACACCCTGCCTACCCAACAGAAACACTTCCATGTTCAGGAGAGAGAATGCTTACAGCTTTCTAACTTACTAGGTGTAGGTGAGGGAACTTGTGAACTGCTACAGTGAGAAGGGATGTGCTCTCCTTTCACCAACACATCTTGGACTACACTAGGAGGAAAGAGATGTGAGACTGTGGACTGGCTTTGTTGACTACTTGGTGCTCGCTGTGCAGGACCAACCAGAATGTTACTACGGAACTCCGTCACCCCGGGAGCCTGGGAACAGCACAGAGACAGCACAGAGAAAAACAGAGAGAAAGAGCAGGAGGGGCAGAGGGAGAGAAGGGAAGAGAGAAAGGACAAAGTGGGGGGAGAGATTAAGAAAGAAAAAGAGAGAAAGAGAGATTTGTTACCTTGCCTTTCACTAAAAGCAGCAAATTAATACATGATTAACAATCTGATGACATGAAACAAGGGCTAATATATAAGGAATTGGCAGGCACCAAAGTCAGGCTTCTGGCAGGAGACCAGTATCCTTTCATAACTTAAAGCAGTATTACAACACATCAACAGCATAATATACTAAAATCTATCTCCATCTTCCTGCACACAACATATTGGGGAAACCCACTCACATCCCCAATGCATGTTTTCCAATATGGCAGTGGAAAGGTGAGCTCCCTGGGCTCCTTCCAGCCTCTGCACTGTTAAAGCACAAACCATCCCCATCCACAGCACTGTGAGTACAGGCCTCCTTGGAATCTTACTGTTGTGTGAGACAGAGCCTGTCAAGACTATAAAGTGCTTCCAAGCCCATGAAGTGGCTACATTAAAAACAAGCAAACATAAAGCTGAATGCACAAATGCATACGTTGGGTAACAGATGATTTACTGGACTTGTTACCCGCCTGAGCACATTATGGCTCTGACTACTCGCAAATAACAGGCCTAGAAAACAAATATATAATTTTTTTTATCTTCTCCTTACTCTGACAATTCCAGCTGGTGCAATTGCAACATTAGACTGAGACGTGGCTGGCGTCAAAATCCCCTCTCTTTTTAAAGGTGCTGGAGTTACAATCACAGCTCTGGACTGTCCCTGAAAGGCAGCTGAAGAACACAATTCAGTTAGAATAGTTAATGATACAAAAAAAAGATGGAAATTATTTTGTATGAAATAACTTGTCATTAAACATGGGCATGGATCAATGGGCATCTATTTGCTACTATGTCACTACAGTATAAAATGCCACGAAGTCTTCCAATAATCTCAACCCCTTTAATTCAGTACAAAGGACTTGAACACTCCAGCTATTTCTGAGTTTACCAGCATCACTGTCACTGTTTCACTGTGAATTTACAGAGGTATGTGGTAACTCAGGGAGATACAAAGTGTCTTCATTCTGTCAGAGCTGGGTTTGACAGGAGAGGACCATCTTCAGCTCTCCTCTTCCATCCACACTTTGGGACCTCAGGCTTGCTCTGCTGACCCAGGAAGGGTCAAGGACTCAATACTTCATGGTTCCTCATATATGTATCTTAAATCCTTTCCCTCAGCACTTCAGCCTACCAGCTTCTTTCACTATCTGGTATTATAGCTGCTTTAGATGACACACAACCACAAGACAATCAAATGTGATTGGGAATCAGCATCAAAATTCCACAAAATATGCTACAGAACCAAGAGTCCTGCAGTGTTTAGGCAGCTGGAGGCAATTCTGAATAGGAGCAAATGTCTCCATATGAATCTGTTAAGATCTCCATGTAACCAATGCAGATGTGCAGTTACTACCATGGCATTCATGCTGACATTGTTCTTGCCCAGTCTCTACAGAACATGACTGACCATCCTAAGCTGTCACTAAGGGAAAAATCAGGCAAAGACACAGCTTCTGTCTGGGCTTTGATAAAAATGAACCAAACATATTTGGCTTCTCTCTTGGCTGCACTGGTTCAGCTCTCTTTTGTACAAATAAAGTCATGATGCAGGAGAAATGTCAGCACAGCTCAGCCCCTGCCAAGCCACCCCTCTGCAGCTCAGCATCAGCACCCTGAAGGACACACACAGCAGGACAGGGAGACAGTGCAGGGTTATCCAGTGTCCCCTCCCTGACAGTGTCACCTCTGCCTGACAACACCTGAGTGTTTTGACTCAACTGGAGTTTCTGCACAGTCTCCATAAGAGAGGCCTGGGGATTGCACAAACCTTGTGCCAGCCTTGTGGCTCTGTCACTGACACAGGGAGTTCATTCTTTGAGCATTCCCACATCTAAAGCTGGAATCACAACCTTTCCACTGTTCACTGACATTCAGCTGGACTTGTGACATCTCTATTGCCCTCAAGAGCCTACTCTGACAGTGCATTAATGCTGCTGCACAGGCTTGGCCTTTCTGACTTCCACACTCGGGGACCTGCAGCAATCAGTAACAACATTTAGAAGTCACTTTTCATGAATCATGTTTCTGTCCTATGAATGCATCTTTTACAGACTTTCCTCTCCAAATCAGCACATTTATCATGAAGTGGTGATAGCAGTAAAGTCTTGCACCTGATGAGACAATCTGTACAGGTTTTTGGGTCCTTATATACGCAGCATTTTAAACATCAGATATAATGTAATTTGCTTTACAGTCAGGAGATGATTTGTTTGTCCTGAACACAAATTACAGGCAGAAATGGCTCAGTTACAAGTACTGATGTTTATTCTGTTTCCAAAAATAAAGCTCTAGTATTTATATAAATTCTTGGATTTGTCCCCTGAGCTTGATGTCCCAGTAGTTTAGGAACACCATGATCCCCAAATACATGCCACTAATCTAGATGACAAACAAACCCACTGGTTGTGATGGTCTAGAAGTAAATGGTGGAGCACTGGGAAAGTAATATATGGGGTGAGGAACAACCCAGGAAGCCCTGAGAAAAGCAGGAGCAAAGGCTTTCTGAAAATGAGCTGCCTACAATCTTTACTAGGTGAGAAATGCATGTCTCAGCTGCTGAAGGTACAGGGAATGTTGGTTTATAACACACTGCAGATAGGAACACTGCCATTAACACCCTCATGCTTTTAATCATGGACCAAATTGATCCCAGTGACACCCTAGAATTCCATCTTGGGTCTGTTCTTCTCCTGAACAGTGATTTTTCTCTTTGGTGGATAACCTCACTGTCAGGCCCTGGCAGACACACCTACTCCCCAGTAAAGCCTGTTTAACATTTCTCCTCCAGGCAGGCTTTTTCTTGAATTGTTGTTGCACATTTCAAGTGGCTGAAGTCACTTGGCCCCCAGCCAGCACAAGTCTAAAAACAGACTGCAATAACCCCAAGAGTGTTCTGCCTGTCCTGCTCCAGCCTTGAGCTTTCCTACAAGAAACATCACAAGATAAATTCTCGCTCCTTATCTTGTTATTCTTTGCCTTGTGCAGTGCCAGTGGCTCCAAATCCCACCCAGTGTGGAAGTCCCAGGTGTTCCTACCCTGACATGAAACCCACTCCTGACTTAAAGCATCTCAAGGGTCTCTAGACTGCTTGAGCCAAAGATTTCCATCTCCCTCAGGAGAATCTCCTCCTCCACTGTGGCTGAGTGCCCTGAGGGGCAGTGAATCACAACAGCATCACTCCTAAATCCAGGGCTTCTATGGGGCAGGAGCACACAGCTGCTGCAGCTACACAGCCCACCACAGATGATACAAAAAGAGACCCCCTTTTGCAAGTCAGCTTTTCACACTCAACCAAACTGCTTCCAGTCCTTGCAGCAGTGCAGAGCATCCCGCTGAACAGTGCAGCCACTGCATTCAGCCAGTGGATTCAAGGGTTCCATGGACACACTCAGCAGCTCTATTTTAACTTATTATGTTAAGCAAGAAAAGCAAGGAGGTCTTTTCCTCCTGCTAGTCCCGCTCAGAAAACAAAACCATCCTCCCACAGTGCTCCTCACCTGGGGTGATGAAGGCATTCTTTACCACTAAGGACACTGTTTCAAGCTTCGGAGCAGGCACTATTTTGTGTGACTGTTTGGGCCTCGTCCCAGCACTGGCCAGAGGAACAGGTTTGGGGAGTGCAAATGTCAGCTGGGACTGCAGCTGGGGCCGGGGCTGCCCCTGCACAACAGCAGTCTGGAAGGCCAGGTTACAAGGCACTCCTGCCCCCGGCTGCTGCGTGGCCAGGACCAGGCTCTGGCTCTGGCTCTGGCTGAAGGTGGTGGCAGGGGCGTTGTGGGTCAGCGTGGCAGAGGCCGTGTGAGTGATGACCGAGGATTCGCAGAGGCCGAACTTGGGCGTTTCTGGAGCGGCGAAGGCGGCGGGGGCGGGGCTCAGGCTGGAGCCGAGCGGCACCGCGGGCAGCGGGGGCGGCTGCGGGGCGCCCGCGGGCTGCAGCAGCGGCAGCGGCGGCTGGAACACCGACATGAAAGTTTGTGGCCCGCTGAGAGACGCGTCAGGAGGGAAGTCTGCCGGCTGGATGAAAGATCCCCCACTTCTAATGCTGGAGCACTGGTCAGCAACGACGTCAGGAATGCCAGGAGCAGGTACTGAGGAAGGAATGAGTCCATCGCTGATGTTCCCTGCTGGGAGCGTGCTGGGCAGCGAACCCGACGGCAGGACAGGAGACTGAGAGAAGGAAATATCACTGACTCACACATGCCTGAACTCCTCCTGAGAGCACAGAGCTCATGGCAGAACCTTCTGTTTGAAACCTCTCTTACCTGGGACGAGTGGCTGCTGCTGTCTGTGGTAGCTGAGCTGACAGCAGACACGGAAGGGAAATAATTACTGGAGCGACTGGGAGTGAATAATTCTGAAATATGAAAAGCCACCTATTAATTTTCTGCTTTTCACACTTGAGATACAGCATTGCTAGATCTTAACATTCACAGGAGTATCAGTATTATTTAACCAATAACAAAACCATGAGCTTTTTGCTTCATACAGCTGCTGTTGACTGAGCAGTGAATTTTGTCTTCAGAGGAACTGATCTCTGACTCCTTCAACTTCCATGCAAACTGGGACAATGCAAAAATCAGTCCTGTTAAAGGTTCATCTACACAGAGACAGCCAAGAGCTGATACTCAGTGAGTCCCACAAAGTACAGTTATGTGATGCAGACTGCTTGCAGAGCCAGCAAATAGATATCACTCTTTACTTCCATGAGGATCCATAACCATCAAAGTTGACAGCAGTAGTTCAGTGTTATATGGAATTCTTGACAGTGCCATAAAACATTCAAAGACAAACAAAATGTTAAATGTCTTCATCACTAAGAAGTGTGAAATGGGGAAACCTTAAATGTTTGTAGTACTTGAAGTTTTATTTAAAACCTAATTCATAAATCACTGCAATACTTAAGAAATTAGTGAACTCTATGATTCTTACCCTGAAAAGGTTCAAAAGTATCCATAAAATCAAAATTTGGCTGGAGAGGAATAAGCCCTGGTTGAATCATGTCAGCATTTCCTAAGTGTCCTGCGAAATTCAGGAGACAGATTAGATTAGCTTCCCATCACTCACATAATAACAGCTGCAGGAATAAAACACTCCACAGCCAGGCTTGGCCAAGATGTTACAGAAAAACTGCTGCTGAAAGGAACTGAGCATCTGCTTCTCTTCAGAGCTACAGCACAATCCAGATATCAAACCATTGGGCAATGAAACTTTCAATTGCTAAAATGGAAGGGGTGAAACCTGAAGGCTCTAATTGAGCTGCACTACACAAAACCTTGCTGGAAAGCACAGCCTGATCCACCACAGCTCATAACAGAGAATTTTAAAGTAAACCATCACCCATTTAATTTGCCTTGAGTACAATTAATGTAAACCATGGCTGCTCTGGAGTTGCTCAGACATCCCTGCAGCAAGGATGGTGAACAGAGGACATGTGCTGCCCCATCAGACAGTCACAGCCTCCAGAGAAAGTTGAATAGCTTTTGGGATTGTTTGTACAGATGAAACTTGCACTGATTCTTCCGGACAAAGCCAAACAAAAATACACAGGCACTCCCTTAAAAATACACACACAACTGTGCTTTGAGATAAATCCCAATGTCTTCACCACTGATAAAGTAAATACTGGTCATTACAGATTTATTCAGAGCAACATCAGGGGGCAAAGCTGGGAGCAGCACAGAAGAAGCTAAGACAGAAATTAAATTTGGGTCATTAATTCTATATGGATATAGATTCTATAACCTACAGAATCATAAGACAGCTACATCCCCTGACCTGTTTTTATCTGTATCAGCAATATAAGATCGATTTCTTAGGCAAGACTACAAGAGCAGCAAACCAGAGTGTTTTTAGGGGTTCTCACTGCAGCACAGCTACAGCCAATAAATACCTATGTCCCTGGAGTTTGGCCAGGAAACCAGCTGATGTGAAGAGAGTGTGGAGAACAGGGTGTCGGTGAACTCGGACATGAGCATGTCTGCATCCAACAGGCTGCCCTCCTCCATGGGCACAGGGGTTTCTCTGCCATACCTTCTTTTTTGCCACAGAACCACATCATCATCCTGCCAAAGGAAAGGAGGAGAGGTCAGGCTGCCTAGCAATGCCAAAGCAGGCTGGTGCATGTCTATAAAAGCAGCCCTCGTTTTTCACATTTTTAAAGGAAGAATCTCTCTTTGAGGAGCCATCAAATGGACTGAAATACTTCAGTGGTGCTTCTGATACACCAGCAACTTCAGCTCACTGAAATACCACAACACTCTGGCAAAGATTTTCGCCCAAAATCCAGATATTGACTAGAAGGACATAATAACAGCACTTCCTTGTTTGATTGATTACACAAGTATTTTTTCACCCAGTTTAACAATCCTGTGGTTTGAACAAAGATTAAAAATACACGACTAGCAAGAATGCAAAAAACAACTCTGTCTTGTGAGATGTATTTGAAACTCTGACTCGCAGTGAAGTGTAATTGTACTCCAAGTTTGCACAAGACACTTTTTCCCATGAAAAATACAACACAATGTGACTTGGCTTAGCCATCCTCACTGCAGGCTGAGTTAAACTGCACTGCCTTGCAAAAACAGCAGAACAGTGCTTCTGATCATCAGTTTATATACCCAAAGTAGGTTTGATAAACAGTTTAAGGGGACATACCACTGTCCCTTTAACCATTTTGTCCTTTTATAGAATCCTGGCATATTATCTGCCTGAGCTGTGGGCACAGGAGGAAGATCTGCAAAACACAGCTCCCACATCTTCACAGGTCCAGTTACACAAGCAAAGCAGCAGTGCCAGTTACAACTCAGTAACAAGATGAAATCATGTGCAAGCCCTCAAAGAGATTGATCTCTCTGGGCATGCAATGCTGATTCCCATTTCTTCTGTCACAGCACTTGACATTCAACCTCTGCTCCATCCAATTCAAGCTACAAATCTCACATTGCTCTCTGAGGCACAGAACATTAAGGTGTCTAACCTTAATTAAAGCTTAAGCAAGATTTTAGATTGCTCGTTTTTAGATTGCAATCAAAGCAAGCTACTGCATGTTACAGCTTTGTTATCTGCTCTGGGTTCTACAAGCATAAATACTGCCACTTCTCAGTGGTGTTACCTACCCTGACCAAACTTGAAAGATCTTCATCTTTGTGTTTCTGTAACTGCAAAAGGAGAACAGAACAGATGGTGAAGTCAGAATAAGTCCTGTATGTGCCAGTGGAAGACCTGATTTTGCAAAACTTTTAAGACCCAATCATGCACAATCAGTCCCAGCACAATAATTTTTAGTTAAGTGGAACTAATCAGAGAGCATGTCTGTACCAGCTTATTTATCATCTGTTTTAAGTACTCTTGCATGCCAGAAAAACTGACAGAAAAACTCAAAAAGCAACAACATACTGATCAAGCTCAAGCAAACTACTTTCACCATGTAAACCAACGGACCCTTTTCTTGAAGTATGTTCTCCACTTGTGGTATTCCCTAATGACTATTTCAATTCTTCGTTTCCAGTATTTCCCCTCTGTTGCAATGGCCTGGGAACACAAACACATACCATGAATTACACGGAATCACACGAGGGCTGAATATTCAATACATTTCCAAGCAAATATTCAGGCATAAAAAATGCAAAAGAAAGCATGCTGATTCTGTTTGAGCTCATGTATCAGCAGCCCACACTATCCCAGAGTTCAGCTATCACAGAGCAAATCTGACAGTACTAACTTCATCTTTGCCACAAAAACCAAACACGAGGTGACATCTGACTGCACTGTCAGCATCTCCCACAGCAGCTCAACCATAAACAAGAGTTAAGAAATGGCAAAAAAAACACCTTAAAAATTAATTTACTGAAATATAATGTATAAAGCACACAATATCCTGTGATTTTCACAATATCACATGCACAGACACACACATAAGCAAAAGCTGCTATGAATGACACAAAGCAATAGAAATCTGATGTCCAGCTCAGGGGGGACCTTGCAGGCCACACACTGATGGCAACAAAAGGATCACACGATATGGGTCTTCAATGTATCACAGAGAACAGTGTGTAAGTTGGGGAGAGCAGACTAATGAGAGCCTTAACTTTGTGTTCGAGGGTCACTTTCAACACAAACATCAACACTGTTCTTTCAAAAACCTGAGACAGTTCCACAAATTCATCTGGAACTCCTCTGAGTTATAAATTACTCTAGAGTTATGCAGTATAGAGAGAGCCACATATTGCCACATCAAGGGCCTCACTGGTTTTCTGCAAGGAGCCAGAGGGCAGATGTTAGTTTTCATTTATGTTTACAGGAGCACAAAAATGAAAGAACACAAACTCATATTTGATCCGTCTGTGAAACTACTTCAACACAGGAAAAGAAATTGCTTGTTCTCTTGAAACCACACCTCTCAAATTACATAAAATACAGAAACTCTCCCAGGGTCACTTAGATTCAGTCCTGAAAATAGTCATCACTCTGATTTCCCACCGACTTCCAGTCAGAAGACAGCAGTGGCTGTCAAAACCTTAACTAGCACTTCTGTGATTTATGATTCATTAAATTACAACATTAACATAAGTTACACAGATAACAAATGTCCTTCTGCTTGCACCTTGATCATCCTAATGTGATGAACTCACAAAACCGGGTTCACTCTGCTTTTAATGGTTCCTTCTAAATCACACCACAGCACAGATTGGCTGCACTGCCCTTGTTCCCAGCAGACCAGAAAATCCTGTTCCAAGCTCCAGAGCTCCTGGGCTGCTCCCAGGCTTTCCCACACACCTCTGGCCGCCGGTGCTCATCGACGTCCACGGAGCCGTCCAGAGGGGTGACAAAGTGGCACACGGGGTTCTTGCGCTTCTCCAGGTCTGAAACAACAAGGGCAGGGCGGGTGCTGAGCACGGGCAGAGCCTGCAGAGCTGCCACTCCCGTGCCAAGGTGTGACAGGAGCTGGCCGGGGCTCCTTCCCGATGAACAACACAAACAGGGAGATCTCAGATGTGCTCGGAGCACTCGGCACGTCCCCAGTGTGGGCACAGCCAGGAAAGCCCTGATCCAAGGGATTGCCTCTGGAACATCTGTCCTGAGCACATCCCCGAGCTTTTCACCACACAATCATTTCGATTCTCTCGCTCTCAGCGATGTCTCAGGCAAGACCCGCCCCCAGCACGGTACTTACACTGCATGTACCAGGCCCTCCAGATGGCGTTATTGAGACGGATTTTATCTCTCCACTGAAGCTTCAATCCCTTAAAATTTTTCCATTTTGGTGAAACCAACCTTCCACTGCAACAAAACAGACAACAAATCATTCTGCTTTCAGTTTTTCTTTCTCTCTTCCTTTCAAGACAAAGCATCCCCCTAAACCAGCAGAACTCTCAACAGATGAAACAACAACAAGCCATGCTTGGCCAGTCACAACTTTTACTGTCCATGGCTCACTAAACCACGAGCCAGAGATTAATCCAGTCTTCATGTGTCCTCCATAAGAAACAAGAACTGTCCCAACTGGTCTCAAGAATATCAGCAGGAATGAAATTAATTTCACCCACACTTTTCTCTTTGCCTGTATCTCACCTTCTCTAACCCCCACCTATGAGCTTCCACCAACTGGGATTGAGATTATTTAAAATTAAGAGGCTTCTGCATGTTTGGTCAGACACAGTTCCATTCGATTTTCCAGGCTGGTAACACTGGAAGGGAGGAATGAAATGCCAGTTCTGGCCCATGAAAAAATATAATCCACCAATTCTACACTGCTGGTAATCAGAGCTGGGCACAAAGGAGTACCAGTAACTTTTCTCCAAGGAAAGGCAAGGCTTGAAAAAGAAATGGTTTATGCATGAATGCTCCTGGGAGGTGGAAGGGAAATGGAAGGAAAGAGGAAGAAGCTGCAGGGACTCTAGTAAGCACTGGATAAACACAAACTCCCCAGCCCTTAAAACACACCTTTATGAATCATTAATCCATACTACTGACAAGGCAGAGGAAGTAGGAAATACTCATAACACAGTAAATTTCAAACCAGAGATTAAAGTATAGGAACTGTGCCTATCCCAGGTTTTCCCTCTTGTTTTGGGGGATTTTAGCCCCACATCTTTCAAGTTTATGCTTCCTGTGCTGTTTGTGCAATCTTGCTGTGAGGGAATTGGACCAGCAATACCAACTGCAACCCACACAACACCACAGGAAACAGGTTCACCTTGGCACCCCACGAGCATCAGGGCAAGGGGCGATGGACAGGGAGGAGTGGCAGGAGTGGCAGTGTCACCTGCACACGCTCTGCCCTCTCAGAGAGGTCCCTGAGCACATGGCCAGTCAGGAATGGTCTCTGCCATGGCCTGCAGTGGCACTGGGTGTACCAGCACAGACAGTGCCCTGGCACGGGCCATCTGCCTCACACACTCAGCACAAATGCACTCAGAGAGGGATTACTTATCCTTAAAAGCTCATTTCACATTTAAGCTCTAAAATCGCTGTGCAAATAGAAGCACATCCTACAGAAGTGCAAGGCACTTCCCTTGGCTCAGCAAAGCCCATGCACAGAGCCTGAGGGTGGAGAACTGATAATTCCCAGTTTCCTATTTGGTCTGGGAAACCTCCCAACAGCAGCTCTTTTTAAAGAAACCTTTTAATAAAACTTGCAAGACTAAAACCAAGTAAAAAGTCCTCAGCCTAAACAAAAGCCACCAGAATGCCAGAGCTGCCAATAACAGGATATTAGACTAACATTTTTTCAGGTATTTGGCTCACCATTTCTTTCCTCCCTTGCTGACACCACAACTGCTCTCACACTCAGGTACTCCCACAACCGACAGTAACAGAGGTGCAAATGCCAGGCTTCAGCCAAGAGATAGGAAATGAAAATCAGCTCTGCTCTTTCAATTTTACTACTATATAAAATGTCAGTTGTGGCAACAGGTTGTAGCAATCCATCAGTGGATGAGTTGTTGCCCGATTTTTTTTTAACTCCTCGTCCTCTTTAAAAATAAACTGCAATGTTCTTGTAGGCACAAGGAAACAGAGACTGGCTATGAACTGCACTAAAAGGAAAATTCCCAGCAGCAAGGGAACAGGTAAGTGACCAAGTTGTGAGCCCTGTCCATGCCCAGCTGCCCCTCTGGGGGTTAGCCTGTACACTGGACTATGCTACAAGGCTCTGCTGCAGCCTGTGGGACGTTGGTGCTTGATAAAAATAAACGAAATTTGGTACACAAAATAGAACATGAGCACTCCCAAGACAAGCAGACTTGCTGGAGCAAGCAACTTCACTGACTGGGAGTGAGAGCAAACCATGTCAACTATTAGCAAGAAATAAAAAAATTATTGTTAATGTATTTGTGCTGTCACTGGGCTTTAAGGCACTCAGCACCGCCTGTATGGTCACAGACATTTAGGAAATCCTCCTGCATTATTTCTTTTCAGTGGTGCATCCATATGCCACTCTGAAATACTATTTCCCAAGACTCCATTTCTAAATTTCAAGATTTTTAGTTAATGGAAAGATCCCCAACTAGTTCATGTCACTGTTACCCAGCCCATGTGTCAGGGCAGAGTGGATCTCACACATTTAATATTTCTCCCATCACTGCAAACTACCCCAACACCTTTGGTGTTCACTGCACACCAGCTCTGCCCCAGAACCACTGCACACCTTCTCTTCCCTTCCAAACCCAGACTAAGCCTATCTCTTCCTGTTTCTCATCTGTACATTAACAGTCTGGAGACAGGAGATGAACGTGCTGATGCATCACCAGCACTGACAAAGTGCCCACATGCCTTTGACTAAGAAATCTGCCAATGTTCATCTCTTCACAGCTCTGTGTGACTCGACAGTTTGCAAAAGCAACTAAACTCTAATAATCTGCACTCAGAATAACAAGAGCAAATGCTTTTCTATAAAAAGACTAAAAGGAACTGTAATCAAGTCTGGTACATTCCTTGCATCTTCAAAGAGCTAATTAAAATTGGAATTAAAACATAAATAGTTTAAAATATTTTCAATTACATTCTTAGAAAATGCTAAACAAGACTAGCACATCAAAAGAAGGAAGTGATTAAGAACCTATTCTTAAAATAATTATTATTTTTAGTTCCCATGGGAGCAGAACACAAGTCCAGCTTGAGGTCATAAGTGAAACGACTTCAGCCTCAGTGGAGAGTAATCAGCATGAAGCTGACAACAATATTTACACACTATTCCAAATTCCAAAGTCAATGGAAAGTCAATTACTTTGAGGGCAGCTGCCTAACTGAAAGCAGTCTTCACATTTTAAAGCAGCAAAACAACAAGGAAAAAACCCAAACAACTGGAGTGACCATGTGGCTGCTGCTCCTGCCAGTTCTGTAAGACCACACCAACTCCCACAGCAAATGTGGAGCAACTCCCAACAGGTGGATGGATGGTCAGCATGAACCTGCAGCACAACCCAGGAGCACAGCCTGGTCCTGGCCCCCTCTCCAGCGCTGCTGCAGCTCTGCAGGGATGCTGCTGCCAACACCCAGGGATGCTGCTGCCAACACCCAGGGATGCTGCTCCCAAACACCCAGGGATGCTGCTCCCAAACACCCAGGGATGCTGCTCCCAAACACCCAGGGATGCTGCTCCCAAACACCCAGGGATGCTGCTCCCAAACACCCAGGGATGCTGCTCCCAAACACCCAGGGATGCTGCTCCCAAACACCCAGGGATGCTGCTCCCAAACACCCAGGGATGCTGCTCCCAAACACCCAGGGATGCTGCTCCCAAACACCCAGGGATGCTGCTCCCAAACACCCAGGGATGCTGCTCCCAAACACCCAGGGATGCTGCTGCCAACACCCAGGGATGCTGCTCCCAAACACCCGGGGATGCTGCTCCCAAACACCCGGGGATGCTGCTCCCAAACACCCGGGGATGCTGCTCCCAAACACCCGGGGATGCTGCTCACAACACCCAGGGATGCTGCTCCCAAACACCCAGGGATGCTGCTCCCAAACACCCAGGGATGCTGCTCACAACACCCAGGGATGCTGCTCCCAAACACCCAGGGATGCTGCTCACAACACCCAGGGATGCTGCTCCCAACAAGGGGAGCAGGAGAACATCCCAAGGGAGAACTGGGCCCCACAGTGCATGGTATGAGCCAGGACAGCTGCACCCACAGCCTGTGGGAATGCTGGTGCTGCACGGGGAGCCAAGCTCTGGGTGAATCCTGCAGGGGATGCTGCTGCCAGCAGCTCAGCTCATGTAAGCAAGGCTGGAAGAATCGGTGACTTTCATGTTCTCCTCACTATCACACACAGATCAAATCAAATGTTGATGGGTGACTTGCACTGCATTCCAGCAGCTCAGCTCAGTCTCCCATGTAGAAATCTCCACCTCCCAGGTCTAAATGTCCTCATCAAGTGATTTGATCACAGCAAACCAGCCAAAAGAGCTTCAGCTCAGCAGCCAACAGAGCTGGAAATCCCCTTGGACACAGCAGCCCCAAGGTGCTTTGGAGGAGTCCTGGGGCTGTCACAGGACAGGCACCCAAGGCTGCCACTGCAGTCCATTCCCAAGGTTTTCTACATGCAATTCCCCACCTCAGGAATGACACCCTGGAACTTAGATCCAAGCAGGCAGACAGGTAACAGGGCACTGATCTCTCACAACTCTCCATTTCTAAAACTCCAGTGAAAGCAGCTGTGTTTTAAAACAATTACAAACCTTCAAACATCACACAATTTGCAGCAAAGTACAAGAAAAAGACATCCACTGTGAGAGTGTGACCTGATTCCCTTCAACACCCTTGATTTCTAAATTTTTCTTCAATCATCTGAAATGTAATTAGGGAGCAGGTTTGTATTCTAACAGTACCCTGACAGGATCCATTTACAAGCAAAGTTTTGTCTCTGAGAATCTCATTGTTTTGTTCTAGGTTAATAACATTCAGTTAAAGATCTCACAGGTAGAGACAGGGCAAAGGTGTGACCCTCCTTCTTAACAGATACACACGAGATGCCATTCACTGCTGCAAAACTTAAACCAGTAGCCCTCCCTAGCACTGAAACAACATCCAAGTAATAAACTCAATGCAGAACTCCCTCCAACATCTGTAGAAGCAGGATCAAGCTCTGACATGAGATGACTCACAACAGAAGAATCCCCTGTTCTCCTCCCTTAATCAGAGGATTTTAAGATGGACTTCAGTCAGCATAAATCCACACAACACAAGCACCCTCTGGATTTGGGCAGAAAGGGACATTTATCTGCATGCAAACCCAGAAGAAATTTAGGGATTTTTCATTACTTATTAGCATAACAAACACCAGCATTTTATGAAACTGCTTTCTACAAAGAGCACTGAAGGGGCAGAGAAGTAGACTTTAAAATATTAACATAAATTCCATATATCCTCCACTTAACAGGTAATTTGAATACATGTTGATTAAATGGAAACTATATGGTATAGCATGGTAGAGCTTTTGTGTTTTACACAGCTCAAATGCTTTATTCAGCTGTTTCTGATTCAATTTGCAGTTCCCCATTTTTTATCTCTTTCAGAAATGCTCACAACAGTACCACAGCCTCATGCTGAAATCCTTTTATAACAGAAAGCAATAGGGAAGACTTTGCTGTAAACATCAGCCTGAAAAATCCCCTTTTCCTGTTCAGAAAAATTTAAGTTCATTCTCCACACCATGACGTGTAGAAGTGGCTGAGCAGGAACTGCAGCTGGGAAGTGATCCTGGGATTGTGGTGAACTAAAGGCTGCACCAAGTAAGAAGTTTTTAAAATATCCACTGAGGATCTCCTGCTTAAAATAAGGAGAGAGTGAATTACTTGCTGTGGCTACAAAGTGTGAGACTGACACAGGAGAAGTAGGACATGGATTTTTTTGATGTGCTTTGCACATAAATCCCTCATTTCCACCCTCTCATCTTTCACTTTTTTGATACACAGGGACAAGGAGAATCTCTGGCTACATTTGGCTCTCTAGCTCAGGAGTGTGTTGTTTTTTCTCCTCAGAGAGCACCTGGCCAAGATCTCTGGTACATGGAATTTAACACAAACCTCAAGCACTGTGGTTTGGATTCCACAGGCCTGTCCTGCTGCCCAAATATGCATTCCCAGCAGGCCCAGCAGATGGAAAGCAGCTACTGCATGTCTGCAGGAATCACCAGAGCCTCATGTGCTATGGTTGTAAACAAATTATTTTGTTTTCAAATCTGAATTTTGTCAACTCAGTTTATGGGAAGAAGCTACAGAAATGTCCTTTGCTTTCCTGTTTAGGGAATGGATTCCCCCTGCCCTGGTGTTAAAACAACTCTTTTTTGCCTTATTAGCTCCGGCCTCAAAAGCCACTTCCTCTGTGCTTCCCCCCATGATTGTGCTCCTTCCTGTACACAATCGTGACATTTTTTGAGGTAGGGTAAAAATTTTACTTTAATTACAGGTAATGGCAATGAGGCTCTTAATTTAAGTAGAAGACAAAATTCAGATTGATAGCACAGTAGCTAAACAGATTAGCTTTTTTCAGCAACACAGAAAAGGAACTTTCTGGCTTCTCCCCAGCATTTTTTTAAAGGCGTGGTTTTAGTTTGTTTTGTCATCTCCAGTCTGTTTTGTTGGGGAGTTGGGCCTGTCAGCTCAGCTCTCCAAGAGCCAAAACTAACAGTATTTCCCCAAACAAAGGTTCATTCAGAGAATCAGATTATATGCATTGTGTGTGAGAGCAAAGGGGCAGGCAAGAGAAACCAAAACATTTCTACATGGCGTGAATGTGTGTAGGACTGGTGAGGAGATCACATTTTAGCATCTCACAATTGCTACCAAAATTCATCCCAGCTGCAGCCTGAGGATACTAATCCCAGACAGAGCTGATTTTAAAAGCCAGGTGTAGGGCAGGTAATTTTCTTCATTACCTGGCTCATCCTCCTTCCCTGAAATCCTCCTGCAGCAGCAGCTCAGGGCTGTGGAGGGATGTTCTATTGCCCACAGACCACAAAGGACAGCAGGGAGTTTTGTGCTCAAGTTAAACACTTTAAAACAACCAAAATGTCCCCTCACTGTTTGAGTCACCACCTTTTAAAAATAATCCTTCCATCCTGAAGACAGAGATACTGGACCAAACAAATATTTTTCCTCTGTCATGAGAATTATCTGTTAAGAGCTGTTTGAAAAATAAAAATAAAGATCAAATTCAGCCACTGGCAAACTGGAATTGCAACACCTGCCAAGAAACATGTTATCTAGACTGATTTCAAACAGGCAGGCTCAGGTATGCACCTCCTGAAATGGAACAGGAAAGTGAAAGGTCAGCTGTGTGCCTGAAGCAAATACTCCTGCCCCAACAAATCCACAAGAAATGTTGATTTATTTATATTATAAATCCAATGCTATTTTAAGCTTGGAAGTTGAATGTAATTTGCATAAATGAAAGCTTGCAGTGCGTGGGCTCTTGCTCTGACAACCTGGTGTGTGCTGGACTCAGGAATGACCAGGCTGGTGCTGTGTCAGGGCAGCCTCCTCAGGGACAGCTGAAAAATTCACATTTTGGGAGCATCATCACACCCACCCTGACAGGTTTTCAAACCACCACCACTGTGTCAGTCAGGGAAAGGATCTCTTGCTGCAGTTTTAATCCAACACAACATGGCCAGGGTGAGCTGTGTGCAGGGGGAGGCTGCAGGCAGCTGAGAAATGCCTGCACCAGAGGCAGGTTCCATGCTGGTTATGAAAGGGTGAAAAGAGCACAGGGCAAACACGAAGATCAGCACAAATATCAATGAGACTTGAAGGCTATGGTGTCCTTCAGCCAGTGGCTATTTAAAGACTCAGAATATTTAGACAGTTTCTCATTTCCAGTCAGAAATCAAAGGATATTTCTAGAAATGTTCCTGCCTTTCAGACACTTGTCCAACAGTGGCTCACTTTAGTACAGAACTGGAGCAGCAAGAAAAGAAAAAAGCTGCTTAAGTACTGTCATTAATAAGTCAGCCAAAAGGCTGAGAAAATGGGCATTACCATCACACCTGTCACTGCTGACCCTCCCCAAACCTCCCCCTGAGCCCTGCTGTCTTTAACTTTGTAACCTTATAAATATTAACACTTTATAAAAGGCCACACACTTTCACACTGTCAAAAATCAGGACCTTCTTAAAGAACCACCAGAAATCCTGTCATGGAAAAAGAAGCTGACACACAAAACTCACACAGTGCTCTGAGCTCCAGGCTCAGGCACATCCCACCCCTCTCACTGCCCAAATCTGAAATGCCAGGATGGAAAAGCAGCTGCCCATGGGCACAAAGTGTGTCAGTGGCAAAGCAAGGACACAACAGCAGCCAAGCATTTCCCAGCCACACACCCCACACCAGAAATGCCACGAGCAAGGGTAAGATTTAGCAAGGATCTGATTTACATTTTTCACATCAGATCAGTACATTTGGTTTTATTTCTGTTTTCAATACATTTTGTCTTCCTTATTTTTGAAGTGCTTCCTATGTTATGCATGGTGGAAAGTGTCATTTTTTAGTGCTGCTTCAATATAAAGGGAAGTGATCCTTCTTATTTTAGTGTCTTGAAATTTTCCACTTCTTCCTAAGACTTGATTTTGGCCACTGGCTTTTCATCAACCTTCTCAGAATCTCAATATTCACTACAAGGAGCTGTTTCCCAACACAGATGATCAGGGACTGATAGGGTTTTGCAGTACACATCCATTATTTAAAAGGATGGTTGTTGGTGAGGGACCCTCTTGTATGGAGAGCTATAAATGTGTCAGAATCTTTTTGATCATTAAGGTCCCAGTCTAGATTAATGAACTGATCAAGCTGTGATGATCTGCGACTTAAAAGATTTTTCACACATGGAGCTTCTGAAAAACCCAAACAAACCCTATCAGCGTGGCAGATCAGCCCAGCTCTCAGAGCAGCACACATACCACCGGAGCCCAGAGCTGTTTACCATGCTGGAGAAACCCGAAACCAGCACTTCTGCCACAGAGGATACTGTAACATTCCCTGAACAACGTTACATCCTATAAATACACTGCAAGACTTCAGGGATCTTATTCTGAAAGCGCCTTACAGGTCTGGAAAAGCAGAGATGCTCTCCCAGCTCTCCCCCTGTGACACAAAGCTTTCATCCCAGCTGTCTGCAGCCAGCTCCCTGCAGCCTGAAAAACACCAGGCTGCTTCCCAAATTCAGTTATTACAGACCCAAGGCTGCCACAGCACACACAGCTTATTCAAAGTTTACATAAAAGCTGAACCAGAAACTACACAAGAGGCAGAAGCAGGGTAAAGGCACCATTGTGTTACTACTGAAACTACTCAAAGACCAATCAAAATCCCTTAGAAAGATGATGAAGGGAGGAAACTCCTTCCAGAACTCACATAGAGCAGCCTGGAACGTGGAAAAAAACAAAGTCTCTAAAAGGTCATGCACATATGGAAAGTCTCCACTTAGACCTTTCCTGGATCTGTGTGCAGACAAGTGCTCTGTCAGTGCTTCACCAACACCAGCCCTTCAATTCCCAGTGAACACCCCACATCTCAAACACCACAGCAAAACTCCCCAGGATCCACCACCCAAAACCACAATCCCAGGAAGGCTGAACATTTAGAGAACACAGAGTGGAAAACAAACTTCCACCTGTGGGTGATGAGTCAGACTGGAGCTGTGGAGATCTGTGTGCTGCAGTGCAGGAGGGCTGTGAGTGAGAGTGACCCTTCCTTCACTAACTGGGACACAGGGCTGGCAGGGAAGCAGCCAATAAAGCTCATGCCACACAATCCTCACCACACTTTTCCCAGATGGCTCCTGGTGTCTTTCTAGGACTGGACAGGCCAAGGGCAATGCCAGGTTCCCACAGAGAGATGGAGAGATCAGCCCTGTCCTTGGAGGCCCCAGCCCTGCTGAATTGTTGGATCTGTTACTTTATAATGATGGTGGTTATGGTAACTATGCACAGCACAGGGCACTGATGAATGTTTCATAGCAGTTAACTTCCAAAAGCAATATTTAACCTCAATATATGTGGTGAGTGTCAGAAGAAGACCTTGTTTTATTGCATGATACCCTTATAAAGTCATTCCTTTGCTCCCAGTAACCACCATGATTAAATATCAAGCAGCACCATGGTTCAGAAATTCCCATGCCATTCACCTGTGCACCAGTTAAAAGACATGTCTGGACTGACTTTCTAACAGACTGAGATGGTTTATGTCCCAAAGCAAGCAGTGACTTCAGCAGTGAAACATGTGACAGCATCAGCACTTTCACAAATCTTACCACAAGCAAAACAACAACCAAGTCACTGAATGACCCTCACTCAAATCTTCTTTGAACCAGGTTCTTTCTACCTGCCAAAATCACAAAAAACCAGTACCAACCTTCATTCTGTAGAATCCTGTCCTGGAGACATGACAGTCCCTTGGGAAAGCTCATGTGGAAGGTAAATAACACTTTTAATGTGTTTATTGCTATGGAGAGCAGCAACCTCTCAGAATTTCCTAGGACCTGTCTCCCTATTTCCAAAAGCCTGTTACATGCACCTAGCCTGTAATCACCACATGCCAAGCTTAGACACCAAGCCTACTAATGTGCTAATAAAAACTGCTAATAAAAGTTTTAGTCTCCTTAAGCTCTGCTAAGATTTTTACTGGAGATTTGAGGGTTCTACTTGTACAAATGGATACTAAAACCAGATGGGATCCACGCTGAGTTCCTAAACAACAGCATTCACAGACCCAAATTTTATTAGAAACAGTAATGAATTAGCTTTTATTGCAGAATTCTATGCATCCACTTGCAGAGCTAAGCTCTGCTCTTCAGTTACATTTGCTGATTTGATAAAGTGAGTGAGTGTAATCTCATCCCATGGTTTTCTCTAAGGGTTAAGAATTCCACACAGCACGATAGACAGACCAGGATTTAGGAATGCCTCTGGTTCCCATGCAGTTTTGCTGCAGATTACCCTTCCTCACAGGAAGGATGACTCAGGTCACAGTGTCACTGCAGTCACAAACACACTGGCTCTGTGCTTGCACAAGACCATGGAATCCCCACACCCCCAGGCAGCTGCCACAGAGAGCAGGCACAGCCACACTCTGCCCTTATCTGCAGCTCCCAGAGACCAAAGGCTGCCTGGAATTTTCTCCCAGCTGATACTGAAACACTGTGCAGCTACCCCAGCACCTGGCACCTGCTTTGGCAAGGGCTGGAGGAAGCCCCACCCTGGGTGCCGCAGGTCCATGCCCAGTCCCAGCTGTGGTGAGCAGGTGCTTGGGGAAGGGTCACAACAGGACCAGCTTGTCCCCAGGGTGCTCCTGCCACCCCCAACAACCAGCCCCTCCCAGCTCTAAGGAAAATTATATTAGCAAGTACATGAACTCACTCCCTAAAAGTGAACTGAAGAACTGCACAGCTTCTCTTTTTGCTGTTAACAGACACTTTCCCCCCAGGTGAGTGTGTATATTGATTTGGCAGGACTCTGCTTTGAAAGGGAGGGATAATGACATTTTTAATAGAGAACAGCCACTATGGTGACTGCTCAACAGCTTGGATACTGCAGGTTTTGGACAGATTGTGAAATAATTGCTTTGGGAAACCAAAACAATCTCTGGTGTCAAACACGGTTGCTCATAATTACCTGGAGTGAGTGCAGCTCCCTCCTTGAGGATATTTGTATTCCCGAGCAAGTCAGTTCTCCCATCCCAACACTTCATTTGAAATAAGCTGACAACATTCAAAGAGCTTCTCTGGCTTGGTAACAGATCTAAATATTTCACAACCATATCCAAATCCCTTGATTTAGTCCTTCCTTTCTAAAAGCTTTATATCCTCTAATTCAGAAATGTAAATTTTGTATGTTTCCAGGTGGAAAACCTCCTCTACAACCCCTGCAGTCAATTTTCTTTCTCAAAAGCTGTGTTTCAAAGAGCAAAACCAAGTAGTTGATTCCCCTTCACTGCTTCATGCTTTCCCACATCTGGCACACCCCCAGCACATTTTCTATCCAAGTTCCCTCAGCCTCCATCCTGTCAGGGACAGATGTTTACCAAGCAAACAGAAATTTGGACTAAGCTGTGCAGACAGCAATGTGCAGGAGTTTACACAGGGGAATGGGGATACATTCTCTGGACACTGTACAGGACCAGCAAACACAAGAAGCAGGGTATGAACATCCAGACCTGTGTGCTGCTCACAGGAGAGCACAGCTCAGAGCCCTGCCTGGATCCACAGCTCAGCAGGACCAGGCTCTGCTGTGCTGCCTCTCACTCAAACACTGGGAGCTCTCCTGATGCAGCTGGCACTGTAAATACTGTTAACAGAGCTTGACTAGCCATGGCTGAGTGTACTCAGACTACAGCTTCAATGTAAACATACAGAAATTCATCAGGATAAGCAGAGAGTGAACATCCAAGAACAAAACAAATGATATCATTCTTTGCTCTGGAAAACGTGGCAGCAGACAATATCCATATCCAATGAGTGGCAGATCAGAAATGCAACAAGATCTCCCCCTGCCCTCTTCCAGTTTGGTACTAACACTTCTTCTCTAACAGCTGCCAGACCCACAAGCTCAGGTACTTCCTTTTCACCTTTTTTTTAAGTTTTCCTTTTTATGTGCAAGCCTTTCCTTTTTTACCTTGATCACTTCTGCCTCCAAAGTAAGGGCTTTTATCAACTAAGACAGGCTGAATCAAGTGTCACACCACAGCACCAAAAGCAAAAGGCTGCCTGATAAAAAGATAGTAAAGAGCAATCATGGACTTCAAAGAATTACAAAGATATGAGAAGCTCTTCCACAATTCTTGCTCCATTTGGTCTCTGTCTCCTTGTGAATCGTGTGGATAGTGAGAACAAACCAGATTTAAGAACAAACTAAAGTCTGGATGGAAGATGCAGCATGAAGAGCAGAGCAGAAGAGCCTGTGATGGCTCACATTCACATCAACACAGTGAGTTATTTTTAGGTCTATTGTGAAACCCCACATTCCAGCTGCTCCAAAGATACACCAGCACTACCACAGAGGCCTGGGCTCTGCATCATCACCCTGGCAGGCTGGAGTGGGTCTAACCCTTGCCCTACATAAGAATTCTGGTGCCAAGGCAACCAAGTCCCTGGCACAGCTGGGGCAATGTGGACAAGAAGTGTTTTGGACAAGCTCACACGGGCTGGGGAAGGGTTTGGCTGCTGGATACAGAAGTCACTGAGCTGCTGCCACCTGGCCAGAGGTCTCCCAGCCAGGCTGGCCAAGGCCACTTCAGCTGCTGTGTCCTTGAACTGCTGCAGGCAGAGCACTGTTACCATGGGACCTTGAGGGAAGGGAGAGTAAACAAAGCAGCAGAGGAAAGGAGGCCAGGATTTCGAGTAAAACACACCATGCCGCAGAATTCTGAAAACAATCAACTTGACAGATTCCAGAAGCAAACCTCTTTCGTGCCTCTGCAACGTTTGCTGGAATCTTGTTATGCAGACATGTCTCTCATAAAGAACAACCCTGCTGACCTCTGAGGACTAACAGGCTCCACTGGAGGGATCAGTGAACAGAAGAGGCCCCATCCTGCTTACCTGTGCTCCTGCAGATCTGTTCTAGGCAGCAGCACGAGCTGCAGCACAAACTCCTCAGAACAAAACACTCACACACCTTTGTTCCTTTGCTCCCTCTGCCTGGCAGGACACAGGACCAAGGTCCTGCACTCACCACAGGGTTCTAATGGCACTAAAGGCTCTGTGTTCACACAAGCTCTCAGCACAGACACTTTGAGGACCCACATCAGCAGGACTCTCTCAATACCAGGGCAGATGCAGGACAAAGCCAGGAGGAGCAAACACCCCACAAAGTTCAGACCAGGTCACACTTGCCAGCTGCCACCTTCCCCCCAGATTTGCAAACCCAAGTACAAACAAGGCAGCTGCTATCTCACTCCCAATACAAGTACCAGCAGCCCTCTTTCTCAAGAATGGCAAAAGGTTATCTGGATCTTCTCTCTACCCCCTCAGTCACCCTTAAGGCTCCACTCTTCAATTCTCAATTCACAAGCCAGCCCTAGGACAAGTAAGCCCCACCCAAAGCCAGCAAAGACAAGGCCACCCCTGATGTCCTGAGATGCAAGAAGCCCTTTCAAGCTCACACAGGAACAGAACTGTAACGAGCATCAGACTCCTCTGCTTGAGTAAGGACAATTTTCATGAACTAAGGGTCATCTCTCAACCATTCTCCCTTGCTCCCTCAGCTGAAAGCAGCCTCAGCTCTTATTTCTGCTCTGAACTGTCCCCCCAAAATTCTGCTCTTTGCTCCCAAATCACTGGGAAAATGCACAGGGAAATAATGGTAATCTGCAATGAAACAGAAGCACAAACATTACATACATACTCTACCCATAAAGATATTCTCTGCTTGCTCTGGTGTGGTGTAAAAGAGCAATAAAGATACCCCCAGAAATCTCCCATTATAATTAAAAATAAAGCATTTATCCCTGTATGTGGGAAGACATTGCCACAAATAAAAAATACAGTAAGAAAAGGCATTAAATACAGCAAAAAGAGCTGTATCCATAGCTTCCTTGCACTACACCATCAGCTAAACTGGAGAGACTAAAAGGTCTCTAACTGTGCATTACTGCTGTAAGATAATGTGCTGCAAACACAAAACCAAGGATAAAAAGCTCTCTAAGAAGTCATTAAAATTTAACAAGTCATTTAAATTTTTCTGTGCTTTTCAGGAAAAGTGATCAATTCATTAAGCAGCAATGCTCAGCTACTTAACCAGCTGAACCCTTTGCTCACATCACAGCACATCCCCAGCCGTGTCAGGGCTAAGGGTTATCTGCAGGTCAGGAGAATCCTGGCCAAAACACACTGACATATCACTAATTGCAGTGAATCAGATTCTTCCACTAATACCCTGCTGCAGGATAATCCCAGCAGTGCCCTGCAAGCCCTTTCCATCTGGCATGTCACCTTTTCTCCTACAGTCCCAAAGGTGGCAAAGCAGCCCTGAGTGGCCATGGTCAGGATAACCAGCCAAGGGAAGGAATCTCTCCCCTGGGCCCAGATGGCTCCTGTGCTCCTTTCCAATCCCATTTTCTGTTATCCACTGATGTCACAGCTGGACAGCCAACTAACAGCACTCATCTTTCACAAAGGTGACTGCTGCTGAGCTGGCTCTTAGGCAGCACTCAAGAGTTTCCATACCTTAAGGCACAAAGTGAAATCTGCTTAACAGAGAGGGAGCAGGCAATTCCCCTGCAGCCATTCACACCGCACAGAATGGCCAAGGTGTCACATCCTTCAGTAGCTTTTCTGATGTCAGCAAGCTGCACATCTTCTTCATCATCTCCTCCCAAATCTTTCCTCCATTTGTCCTCTTTCCTTTATTAAGTTTGTATCTAAGGTGTGATCTTTCATAGGTTTTCCTTTCAGACTCCTATGTCAGCTCACTTATAAACTTCACACCTTTGTTTCCCTCTTTCTGAAAGGCCAGAACACAGATCTGGGGCTCTGAGGCGCTGAGACTGTTTTGGTCATTTCAGAATGGAGAAAGGGAGGAAAAAGCAGTAACTGATTTATCTAAGATCAACAGCCAAGGAACCAAGGGTTAGTGAGGAGCTTTGAGCTTGTGTGTCACAAAGTAAATAAGTTGTGGCAGATGCACACCAGAACATTTCAATAGCAATGGCTGCTTTACCCACCAAGGGATGGCTGCATTAATTCTATCAGGAGTGACACCAAGTCAGCGTGCTTTATGTTCAAAAACAACCAAAAATGACCTTCCAAGTCCCATTTGAGCAAACAAACAGAAATTATTTAAAAGACCATGTTCAGAATTTTTGTTCTGGTACTAAAACTATTAGAAGCAATTTCTGAGGAACCTTGCTTTTCCTAACCCTATTTTTCAAGCCTTCCTGCTTCAGAAGCAGTGATAATAATGGAACTCTAGCTTGCACTAAAAACAATCAGATTCAGGTTTTTCCATCACTGTCTGAAACACAAAGAACCAACTCTATTTTCTTTGGAGGCAACTGAAACAAGTACTTTTCCTAATCA